>NC_090442.1:846117763-846436429 GCF_031143425.1 Pleurodeles waltl | reverse complement strand
CGTAAATTGTAAGCTGGGGGTCGCGTAACTATCTCATCCCACCATCTTGACAGTTCCTGTTTTTTCAATTTTTCTAGTTTTTGAAATTTAACTTTTAGACTGTCAGTCTGCCATGAAGTTGTGTTGGTTGTGCTTGAGCCTGTTGGATGTGTGAAAAGATCCCTTGCCAGTTCCTCACAGTTATCCTTGAATCGTGACATGTTGAAATTGAATAGGGAGTGCGTATGGGCCTTAAGAATATCTCAATCAAAACCAAGTGCAGTAAGCCCAAAAGAGGAATGCATCAATCCCTAGTAGTTTCTGAGTGTTCACAATGTACATAGATGACACATAATACAATAGAGTATAGTGTGCACCACCAACAAAGTTCCTACTGCACAAAGGAACCAAAGGGGTGAGATAAAACACCCCAAATATTAAAGAACAATGAAGTCGGTTGTGCACAACCATCAATAAAAATATAAATAATAATTCAGAAGAGTCCCAGTTTGTTGAAAATATAAGAACGTAGATTTTCGTAGATTTCTTCCAGAAAATGTATTTGGTCAGAGATACTTGATGTCACAATAGATTTATGGAGAGAACCAACCCAGCAGCCAACGAGTTTCGCCCTATACACTTGGGCTTCTTCAGGGCGAGTAGTAAGTTCCAATATAGGGTCAAGGGTCGTTTGTGAAATAAGTGTAAAACGCAAACGAATGTTCAAAGAACGTAAATTGTAAGCTGGGGGTCGCGTAACTATCCCATCCCACCATCTTGACAGTTCCTGTTTTTTCAATTTTTCTAGTTTTTGAAATTTAACTTTTAGACTGTCAGTCTGCCGTGAAGTTGTGTTGGTTGTGCTTGAGCCTGTTGGATGTGTGAAAAGATCCCTTGCCAGTTCCTCACGGTTATCCTTGAATCGTGACATGTTGAAATTGAATAGGGAGTGCGTATGGGCCTTAAGAATATCTCAATCAAAACCAAGTGCAGTAAGCCCAAAAGAGTAACGCATCAATCCCTAGTAGTTTCTGAGTGTTCACAATGTACATAGATGACACATAATACAATAGAGTATAGTGTGCACTACCAACAAAGTTCCTACTGCACAACGGAACCAAAGGGGTGAGATAAAACACCCCAAATATTAAAGAACAATGAAGTCGGTTGTGCACCACCATCAATAAAAATATAAATAATAATTCAGAAGAGTCCCAGTTGGTTGAAAATATAATAACGTAGATTTTCGTAGATTTCTTCCAGAAAATTTATTTGGTCAGAGATACTTGATGTCACAATAGATTTATGGAGAGAACCAACCCAGCAGCCAACGCGTTTCGCCCTATACACTTGGGCTTCTTCAGGGCGAGTAGTAAGTTCCAATATAGGGTCAAGGGTCGTTTGTGAAATAAGTGTAAAACGCGAACGAAGGTTCAAAGAACGTAAATTGTAAGCTGGGGGTCGCGTAACTATCCCATCCCACCATCTTGACAGTTCCTGTTTTTTCAATTTTTCTAGTTTTTGAAATTTAACTTTTAGACTGTCAGTCTGCCGTGAAGTTGTGTTGGTTGTGCTTGAGCCTGTTGGATGTGTGAAAAGATCCCTTGCCAGTTCCTCACGGTTATCCTTGAATCGTGACATGTTGAAATTGAATAGGGAGTGCGTATGGGCCTTAAGAATATCTCAATCAAAACCAAGTGCAGTAAGCCCAAAAGAAGAACGCATCAATCCCTAGTAGTTTCTGAGTGTTCACAATGTACATAGATGACACATAATACAATAGAGTATAGTGTGCACTACCAACAAAGTTCCTACTGCACAAAGGAACCAAAGGGGTGAGATAAAACACCCCAAATATTAAAGAACAATGAAGTCGGTTGTGCACCACCATCAATAAAAATATAAATGATAATTCAGAAGAGTCCCAGTTTGTTGAAAATATAATAACGTAGATTTTCGTAGATTTCTTCCAGAAAATTTATTTGGTCAGAGATACTTGATGTCACAATAGATTTATGGAGAGAACCAATTCAGCAGACAACGCGTTTCGCCCTATACACTTGGGCTTCTTCAGGGCGAGTAGTAAGTTCCAATAGAGGGTCAAGGGTCGTTTGTGAAATAAGTGTAAAACGCGAACGAAGGTTCAAAGAACGTAAATTGTAAGCTGGGGGTCGCGTAACTATCCCATCCCACCATCTTGACAGTTCCTGTTTTTTAAATTTTTCTAGTTTTTGAAATTTAACTTTTAGACTGTCAGTCTGCCGTGAAGTTGTGTTGGTTGTGCTTGAGCCTGTTGGATGTGTGAAAAGATCCCTTGCCAGTTCCTCACGGTTATCCTTGAATCGTGCCATGTTGAAATTGAATAGGGAGTGCGTATGGGCCTTAAGAATATCTCAATCAAAACCAAGTGCAGTAAGCCCAAAAGAGGAACGCATCAATCCCTAGTAGTTTCTGAGTGTTCACAATGTACATAGATGACACATAATACAATAGAATATAGTGTGCACTACCAACAAAGTTCCTACTGCACAAACGAACCAAAGGGGTGAGATAAAACACCCCAAATATTAAAGAACAATGAAGTCGGTTGTGCACCACCATCAATAAAAATATAAATAATAATTCAGAAAAGTCCCAGTTTGTTGAAAATATAATAACGTAGATTTTCGTAGATTTCTTCCAGAAAATGTATGTGGTCAGAGATACTTGATGTCACAATAGATTTATGGAGAGAACCAACCCAGCAGCCAACGCGTTTCGCCCTATACACTTGGGCTTCTTCAGGGTGAGTAGTAAGTTCCAATATAGGGTCAAGGGTCGTTTGTGAAATAAGTGTAAAACGCGAACGAAGGTTCAAAGAACGTAAATTGTAAGCTGGGGGTCGCGTAACTATCCCATCCCACCATCTTGACAGTTCCTGTTTTTTCAATTTTTCTAGTTTTTGAAATGTAACTTTTAGACTGTCAGTCTGCCGTGAAGTTGTGTTGGTTGTGCTTGAGCCTGTTGGATGTGTGAAAAGATCCCTTGCCAGTTCCTCACGGTTATCCTTGAATCGTGACATGTTGAAATTGAATAGGGAGTGCGTATGGGCCTTAAGAATATCTCAATCAAAACCAAGTGCAGTAAGCCCAAAAGAGGAACGCATCAATCCCTAGTAGTTTCTGAGTGTTCACAAAGTACATTGATGACACATAATACAATAGAGTATAGTGTGCACTACCAACAAAGTTCCTACTGCACAAAGGAACCAAAGGGGTGAGATAAAACACCCCAAATATGAAAGAACAATGAAGGCGGTTGTGCACCACCATCAATAAAAATATAAATAATAATTCAGAAGAGTCCCAGTTTGTTGAAAATATAATAACGTAGACTTTCGTAGATTTCTTCCAGAAAATTTATTTGGTCAGAGATACTTGATGTCACAATAGATTTATGGAGAGAACCAACCCAGCAGCCAACGCGTTTCGCCCTATACACTTGGGCTTCTTCAGGGCGAGTAGTAAGTTCCAATATAGGGTCAAGGGTCGTTTGTGAAATAAGTGTAAAATGCGAACGAAGGTTCAAAGAACGTAAATTGTAAGCTGGGGGTCGCGTAACTATCCCATCCCACCATCTTGACAGTTCCTGTTTTTTCAATTTTTCTAGTTTTTGAAATTTAACTTTTAGACTGTCAGTCTGCCGTGAAGTTGTGTTGGTTGTGCTTGAGCCTGTTGGATGTGTGAAAAGATCCCTTGCCAGTTCCTCACAGTTATCCTTGAATCGTGACATGTTGAAATTGAATAGGGAGTGTGTATGGGCCTTAAGAATATCACAATCAAAACCAAGTGCAGTAAGCCCAAAAGAGGAACGCATCAATCCCTAGTAGTTTCTGAGTGTTCACAATGTACATAGATAACACATAATACAATAGAGTATAGTGTGCACTACCAACAAAGTTCCTACTGCACAAAGGAACCAAAGGGGTGAGATAAAACACCCCAAATATTAAAGAACAATGAAGTCGGTTGTGCACCACCATCAATAAAAATATAAATAATAATTCAGAAGAGTCCCAGTTTGTTGAAAATATAATAACGTAGATTTTCGTAGATTTCTTCCAGAAAATTTATTTGGTCAGAGATACTTGATGTCACAATAGATTTATGGAGAGAACCAACCCAGCAGCCAACGCGTTTCGCCCTATACACTTGGGCTTCTTCAGGGCGAGTAGTAAGTTCCAATATAGGGTCAAGGGTCGTTTGTGAAATAAGTGTAAAACGCGAAAGAAGGTTCAAAGAACGTAAATTGTAAGCTGGGGGTCGCGTAACTATCCCATCCCACCATCTTGACAGTTCCTGTTTTTTCAATTTTTCTAGTTTTTGAAATTTAACTTTTAGACTGTCAGTCTGCCGTGAAGTTGTGTTGGTTGTGCTTGAGCCTGTTGGATGTGTGAAAAGATCCCTTGCCAGTTCCTCACGGTTATCCTTGAATCGTGCCATGCTGAAATTGAATAGGGAGTGCGTATGGGCCTTAAGAATATCTCAATCAAAACCAAGTGCAGTAAGCCCAAAAGAGGAACGCATCAATCCCTAGTAGTTTCTGAGTGTTCACAATGTACATAGATGACACATAATACAATAAAGTATAGTGTGCACTACCAACAAAGTTCCTACTGCACAAAGGAACCAAAGGGGTGAGATAAAACACCCCAAATATTAAAGAACAATGAAGTCGGTTGTGCACCACCATCAATAAAAATATAAATAATAATTCAGAAGAGTCCCAGTTTGTTGAAAATATAATAACGTAGATTTTCGTAGATTTCTTCCAGAAAATTTATTTGGTCAGAGATACTTGATGTCACAATAGATTTATGGAGAGAACCAACCCAGCAGCCAACGCGTTTCGCCCTATACACTTGGGCTTCTTCAGGGCGAGTAGTAAGTTCCAATATAGGGTCAAGGGTCGTTTGTGAAATAAGTGTAAAATGCGAACGAAGGTTCAAAGAACGTAAATTGTAAGCTGGGGGTCGCGTAACTATCCCATCCCACCATCTTGACAGTTCCTGTTTTTTCAATTTTTCTAGTTTTTGAAATTTAACTTTTAGACTGTCAGTCTGCTGTGAAGTTGTGTTGGTTGTGCTTGAGCCTGTTGGATGTGTGAAAAGATCCCTTGCCAGTTCCTCACAGTTATCCTTGAATCGTGACATGTTGAAATTGAATAGGGAGTGTGTATGGGCCTTAAGAATATCACAATCAAAACCAAGTGCAGTAAGCCCAAAAGAGGAACGCATCAATCCCTAGTAGTTTCTGAGTGTTCACAATGTACATAGATAACACATAATACAATAGAGTATAGTGTGCACTACCAACAAAGTTCCTACTGCACAAAGGAACCAAAGGGGTGAGATAAAACACCCCAAATATTAAAGAACAATGAAGTCGGTTGTGCACCACCATCAATAAAAATATAAATAATAATTCAGAAGAGTCCCAGTTTGTTGAAAATATAATAACGTAGATTTTCGTAGATTTCTTCCAGAAAATTTATTTGGTCAGAGATACTTGATGTCACAATAGATTTATGGAGAGAACCAACCCAGCAGCCAACGCGTTTCGCCCTATACACTTGGGCTTCTTCAGGGCGAGTAGTAAGTTCCAATATAGGGTCAAGGGTCGTTTGTGAAATAAGTGTAAAACGCGAAAGAAGGTTCAAAGAACGTAAATTGTAAGCTGGGGGTCGCGTAACTATCCCATCCCCCCATCTTGACAGTTCCTGTTTTTTCAATTTTTCTAGTTTTTGAAATTTAACTTTTAGACTGTCAGTCTGCCGTGAAGTTGTGTTGGTTGTGCTTGAGCCTGTTGGATGTGTGAAAAGATCCCTTGCCAGTTCCTCACGGTTATCCTTGAATCGTGCCATGTTGAAATTGAATAGGGAGTGCGTATGGGCCTTAAGAATATCTCAATCAAAACCAAGTGCAGTAAGCCCAAAAGAGGAACGCATCAATCCCTAGTAGTTTCTGAGTGTTCACAATGTACATAGATGACACATAATACAATAAAGTATAGTGTGCACTACCAACAAAGTTCCTACTGCACAAAGGAACCAAAGGGGTGAGATAAAACACCCCAAATATTAAAGAACAATGAAGTCGGTTGTGCACCACCATCAATAAAAATATAAATAATAATTCAGAAGAGTCCCAGTTTGTTGAAAATATAATAACGTAGATTTTCGTAGATTTCTTCCAGAAAATGTATGTGGTCAGAGATACTTGATGTCACAATAGATTTATGGAGAGAACCAACCCAGCAGCCAACGAGTTTCGCCCTATACACTTGGGCTTCTTCAGGGCGAGTAGTAAGTTCCAATATAGGGTCAAGGGTCGTTTGTGAAATAAGTGTAAAACGCAAACGAATGTTCAAAGAACGTAAATTGTAAGCTGGGGGTCGTGTAACTATCCCATCCCACCATCTTGACAGTTCCTGTTTTTTCAATTTTTCTAGTTTTTGAAATTTAACTTTTAGACTGTCAGTCTGCCGTGAAGTTGTGTTGGTTGTGCTTGAGCCTGTTGGATGTGTGAAAAGATCCCTTGCCAGTTCCTCACGGTTATCCTTGAATCGTGACATGTTGAAATTGAATAGGGAGTGCGTATGGGCCTTAAGAATATCTCAATCAAAACCAAGTGCAGTAAGCCCAAAAGAGTAACGCATCAATCCCTAGTAGTTTCTGAGTGTTCACAATGTACATAGATGACACATAATACAATAGAGTATAGTGTGCACTACCAACAAAGTTCCTACTGCACAACGGAACCAAAGGGGTGAGATAAAACACCCCAAATATTAAAGAACAATGAAGTCGGTTGTGCACCACCATCAATAAAAATATAAATAATAATTCAGAAGAGTCCCAGTTGGTTGAAAATATAATAACGTAGATTTTCGTAGATTTCTTCCAGAAAATTTATTTGGTCAGAGATACTTGATGTCACAATAGATTTATGGAGAGAACCAACCCAGCAGCCAACGCGTTTCGCCCTATACACTTGGGCTTCTTCAGGGCGAGTAGTAAGTTCCAATAAAGGGTCAAGGGTCGTTTGTGAAATAAGTGTAAAACGCGAACGAAGGTTCAAAGAACGTAAATTGTAAGCTGGGGGTCGCGTAACTATCCCATCCCACCATCTTGACAGTTCCTGTTTTTTCAATTTTTCTAGTTTTTGAAATTTAACTTTTAGACTGTCAGTCTGCCGTGAAGTTGTGTTGGTTGTGCTTGAGCCTGTTGGATGTGTGAAAAGATCCCTTGCCAGTTCCTCACGGTTATCCTTGAATCGTAACATGTTGAAATTGAATACGGAGTGCGTATGGGCCTTAAGAATATCTCAATCAAAACCAAGTGCAGTAAGCCCAAAAGAGGAATGCATCAATCCCTAGTAGTTTCTGAGTGTTCACAATGTACATAGATGACACATAATACAATAGAGTATAGTGTGCACTACCAACAAAGTTCCTACTGCACAAAGGAACCAAAGGGGTGAGATAAAACACCCCAAATATTAAAGAACAATGAAGTCGGTTGTGCACAACCATCAATAAAAATATAAATAATAATTCAGAAGAGTCCCAGTTTGTTGAAAATATAAGAACGTAGATTTTCGTAGATTTCATCCAGAATAGGTATTTGTTCAGAGATACTTGATGTCACAATAGATTTATGGAGAGAACCAACCCAGCAGCCAACGAGTTTCGCCCTATACACTTGGGCTTCTTCAGGGCGAGTAGTAAGTTCCAATATAGGGTCAAGGGTCGTTTGTGAAATAAGTGTAAAACGCGAACGAATGTTCAAAGAACGTAAATTGTAAGCTGGGGGTCGCGTAACTATCCCATCCCACCATCTTGACAGTTCCTGTTTTTTCAATTTTTCTAGTTTTTGAAATTTAACTTTTAGACTGTCAGTCTGCCGTGAAGTTGTGTTGGTTGTGCTTGAGCCTGTTGGATGTGTGAAAAGATCCCTTGCCAGTTCCTCACGGTTATCCTTGAATCGTGACATGTTGAAATTGAATAGGGAGTGCGTATGGGCCTTAAGAATATCTCAATCAAAACCAAGTGCAGTAAGCCCAAAAGAGTAACGCATCAATCCCTAGTAGTTTCTGAGTGTTCACAATGTACAACGATGACACATAATACAATAGAGTATAGTGTGCACTACCAACAAAGTTCCTACTGCACAACGGAACCAAAGGGGTGAGATAAAACACCCCAAATATTAAAGAACAATGAAGTCGGTTGTGCACCACCATCAATAAAAATATAAATAATAATTCAGAAGAGTCCCAGTTGGTTGAAAATATAATAACGTAGATTTTCGTAGATTTCTTCCAGAAAATTTATTTGGTCAGAGATACTTGATGTCACAATAGATTTATGGAGAGAACCAACCCAGCAGCCAACGCGTTTCGCCCTATACACTTGGGCTTCTTCAGGGCGAGTAGTAAGTTCCAATATAGGGTCAAGGGTCGTTTGTGAAATAAGTGTAAAACGTGAAAGAAGGTTCAAAGAACGTAAATTGTAAGCTGGGGGTCGCGTAACTATCCCATCCCACCATCTTGACAGTTCCTGTTTTTTCAATTTTTCTAGTTTTTGAAATTTAACTTTTAGACTGTCAGTCTGCCGTGAAGTTGTGTTGGTTGTGCTTGAGCCTGTTGGATGTGTGAAAAGATCCCTTGCCAGTTCCTCACGGTTATCCTTGAATCGTGCCATGTTGAAATTGAATAGGGAGTGCGTATGGGCCTTAAGAATATCTCAATCAAAACCAAGTGCAGTAAGCCCAAAAGAGGAACGCATCAATCCCTAGTAGTTTCTGAGTGTTCACAATGTACATAGATGACACATAATACAATAAAGTATAGTGTGCACTACCAACAAAGTTCCTACTGCACAAAGGAACCAAAGGGGTGAGATAAAACACCCCAAATATTAAAGAACAATGAAGTCGGTTGTGCACCACCATCAATAAAAATATAAATAATAATTCAGAAGAGTCCCAGTTTGTTGAAAATATAACAACGTAGATTTTCGTAGATTTCTTCCAGAAAATTTATTTGGTCAGAGATACTTGATGTCACAATAGATTTATGGAGAGAACCAACCCAGCAGCCAACGCGTTTCGCCCTATACACTTGGGCTTCTTCAGGGCGAGTAGTAAGTTCCAATATAGGGTCAAGGGTCGTTTGTGAAATAAGTGTAAAACGCGAACGAAGGTTCAAAGAACGTAAATTGTAAGCTGGGGGTCGCGTAACTATCCCATCCCACCATCTTGACAGTTCCTGTTTTTTCAATTTTTCTAGTTTTTGAAATTGAACTTTTAGACTGTCAGTCTGCCGTGAAGTTGTGTTGGTTGTGCTTGAGCCTGTTGGATGTGTGAAAAGATCCCTTGCCAGTTCCTCACGGTTATCCTTGAATCGTGACATGTTGAAATTGAATAGGGAGTGCGTATGGGCCTTAAGAATATCTCAATCAAAACCAAGTGCAGTAAGCCCAAAAGAGGAACGCATCAATCCCTAGTAGTTTCTGAGTGTTCACAATGTACATAGATGACACATAATACAATAGAGTATAGTGTGCACTACCAACAAAGTTCCTACTGCACAAAGGAACCAAAGGGGTGAGATAAAACACCCCAAATATTAAAGAACAATGAAGTCGGTTGTGCACCACCATCAATAAAAATATAAATGATAATTCAGAAGAGTCCCAGTTTGTTGAAAATATAATAACGTAGATTTTCGTAGATTTCTTCCAGAAAATTTATTTGGTCAGAGATACTTGATGTCACAATAGATTTATGGAGAGAACCAATTCAGCAGCCAACGCGTTTCGCCCTATACACTTGGGCTTCTTCAGGGCGAGTAGTAAGTTCCAATAGAGGGTCAAGGGTCGTTTGTGAAATAAGTGTAAAACGCGAACGAAGGTTCAAAGAACGTAAATTGTAAGCTGGGGGTCGCGTAACTATCCCATCCCACCATCTTGACAGTTCCTGTTTTTTCAATTTTTCTAGTTTTTGAAATTTAACTTTTAGACTGTAAGTCTGCCGTGAAGTTGTGTTGGTTGTGCTTGAGCCTGTTGGATGTGTGAAAAGATCCCTTGCCAGTTCCTCACGGTTATCCTTGAATCGTGCCATGTTGAAATTGAATAGGGAGTGCGTATGGGCCTTAAGAATATCTCAATCAAAACCAAGTGCAGTAAGCCCAAAAGGGAACGCATCAATCCCTAGTAGTTTCTGAGTGTTCACAATGTACATAGATGACACATAATACAATAGAGTATAGTGTGCACTACCAACAAAGTTCCTACTGCACAACGGAACCAAAGGGGTGAGATAAAACACCCCAAATATTAAAGAACAATGAAGTCGGTTGTGCACCACCATCAATAAAAATATAAATAATAATTCAGAAGAGTCCCAGTTGGTTGAAAATATAATAACGTAGATTTTCGTAGATTTCTTCCAGAAAATTTATTTGGTCAGAGATACTTGATGTCACAATAGATTTATGGAGAGAACCAACCCAGCAGCCAACGCGTTTCGCCCTATACACTTGGGCTTCTTCAGGGCGAGTAGTAAGTTCCAATATAGGGTCAAGGGTCGTTTGTGAAATAAGTGTAAAACGTGAAAGAAGGTTCAAAGAACGTAAATTGTAAGCTGGGGGTCGCGTAACTATCCCATCCCACCATCTTGACAGTTCCTGTTTTTTCAATTTTTCTAGTTTTTGAAATTTAACTTTTAGACTGTCAGTCTGCCGTGAAGTTGTGTTGGTTGTGCTTGAGCCTGTTGGATGTGTGAAAAGATCCCTTGCCAGTTCCTCACGGTTATCCTTGAATCGTGCCATGTTGAAATTGAATAGGGAGTGCGTATGGGCCTTAAGAATATCTCAATCAAAACCAAGTGCAGTAAGCCCAAAAGAGGAACGCATCAATCCCTAGTAGTTTCTGAGTGTTCACAATGTACATAGATGACACATAATACAATAAAGTATAGTGTGCACTACCAACAAAGTTCCTACTGCACAAAGGAACCAAAGGGGTGAGATAAAACACCCCAAATATTAAAGAACAATGAAGTCGGTTGTGCACCACCATCAATAAAAATATAAATAATAATTCAGAAGAGTCCCAGTTTGTTGAAAATATAACAACGTAGATTTTCGTAGATTTCTTCCAGAAAATTTATTTGGTCAGAGATACTTGATGTCACAATAGATTTATGGAGAGAACCAACCCAGCAGCCAACGCGTTTCGCCCTATACACTTGGGCTTCTTCAGGGCGAGTAGTAAGTTCCAATATAGGGTCAAGGGTCGTTTGTGAAATAAGTGTAAAACGCGAACGAAGGTTCAAAGAACGTAAATTGTAAGCTGGGGGTCGCGTAACTATCCCATCCCACCATCTTGACAGTTCCTGTTTTTTCAATTTTTCTAGTTTTTGAAATTGAACTTTTAGACTGTCAGTCTGCCGTGAAGTTGTGTTGGTTGTGCTTGAGCCTGTTGGATGTGTGAAAAGATCCCTTGCCAGTTCCTCACGGTTATCCTTGAATCGTGACATGTTGAAATTGAATAGGGAGTGCGTATGGGCCTTAAGAATATCTCAATCAAAACCAAGTGCAGTAAGCCCAAAAGAGGAACGCATCAATCCCTAGTAGTTTCTGAGTGTTCACAATGTACATAGATGACACATAATACAATAGAGTATAGTGTGCACTACCAACAAAGTTCCTACTGCACAAAGGAACCAAAGGGGTGAGATAAAACACCCCAAATATTAAAGAACAATGAAGTCGGTTGTGCACCACCATCAATAAAAATATAAATGATAATTCAGAAGAGTCCCAGTTTGTTGAAAATATAATAACGTAGATTTTCGTAGATTTCTTCCAGAAAATTTATTTGGTCAGAGATACTTGATGTCACAATAGATTTATGGAGAGAACCAATTCAGCAGCCAACGCGTTTCGCCCTATACACTTGGGCTTCTTCAGGGCGAGTAGTAAGTTCCAATAGAGGGTCAAGGGTCGTTTGTGAAATAAGTGTAAAACGCGAACGAAGGTTCAAAGAACGTAAATTGTAAGCTGGGGGTCGCGTAACTATCCCATCCCACCATCTTGACAGTTCCTGTTTTTTCAATTTTTCTAGTTTTTGAAATTTAACTTTTAGACTGTAAGTCTGCCGTGAAGTTGTGTTGGTTGTGCTTGAGCCTGTTGGATGTGTGAAAAGATCCCTTGCCAGTTCCTCACGGTTATCCTTGAATCGTGCCATGTTGAAATTGAATAGGGAGTGCGTATGGGCCTTAAGAATATCTCAATCAAAACCAAGTGCAGTAAGCCCAAAAGGGAACGCATCAATCCCTAGTAGTTTCTGAGTGTTCACAATGTACATAGATGACACATAATACAATAGAGTATAGTGTGCACTACCAACAAAGTTCCTACTGCACAAACGAACCAAAGGGGTGAGATAAAACACCCCAAATATTAAAGAACAATGAAGTCGGTTGTGCACCACCATCAATAAAAATATAAATAATAATTCAGAAAAGTCCCAGTTTGTTGAAAATATAATAACGTAGATTTTCGTAGATTTCTTCCAGAAAATGTATGTGGTCAGAGATACTTGATGTCACAATAGATTTATGGAGAGAACCAACCCAGCAGCCAACGCGTTTCGCCCTATACACTTGGGCTTCTTCAGGGTGAGTAGTAAGTTCCAATATAGGGTCAAGGGTCGTTTGTGAAATAAGTGTAAAACGCGAACGAAGGTTCAAAGAACGTAAATTGTAAGCTGGGGGTCGCGTAACTATCCCATCCCACCATCTTGACAGTTCCTGTTTTTTCAATTTTTCTAGTTTTTGAAATGTAACTTTTAGACTGTCAGTCTGCCGTGAAGTTGTGTTGGTTGTGCTTGAGCCTGTTGGATGTGTGAAAAGATCCCTTGCCAGTTCCTCACGGTTATCCTTGAATCGTGACATGTTGAAATTGAATAGGGAGTGCGTATGGGCCTTAAGAATATCTCAATCAAAACCAAGTGCAGTAAGCCCAAAAGAGGAACGCATCAATCCCTAGTAGTTTCTGAGTGTTCACAATGTACATAGATGACACATAATACAATAGAGTATAGTGTGCACTACCAACAAAGTTCCTACTGCACAAAGGAACCAAAGGGGTGAGATAAAACACCCCAAATATTAAAGAACAATGAAGTCGGTTGTGCACCACCATCAATAAAAATATAAATAATAATTCAGAAGAGTCCCAGTTTGTTGAAAATATAATAACGTAGATTTTCGTAGATTTCTTCCAGAAAATTTATTTGGTCAGAGATACTTGATGTCACAATAGATTTATGGAGAGAACCAACCCAGCAGCCAACGCGTTTCGCCCTATACACTTGGGCTTCTTCAGGGCGAGTAGTAAGTTCCAATATAGGGTCAAGGGTCGTTTGTGAAATAAGTGTAAAACGCGAACGAAGGTTCAAAGAACGTAAATTGTAAGCTGGGGGTCGCGTAACTATCCCATCCCACCATCTTGACAGTTCCTGTTTTTTCAATTTTTCTAGTTTTTGAAATTTAACTTTTAGACTGTCAGTCTGCCGTGAAGTTGTGTTGGTTGTGCTTGAGCCTGTTGGATGTGTGAAAAGATCCCTTGCCAGTTCCTCACGGTTATCCTTGAATCGTGACATGTTGAAATTGAATAGGGAGTGCGTATGGGCCTTAAGAATATCTCAATCAAAACCAAGTGCAGTAAGCCCAAAAGAGGAACGCATCAATCCCTAGTAGTTTCTGAGTGTTCACAATGTACATAGATGACACATAATACAATAGAGTATAGTGTGCACTAAAAAACAAAGTTCCTACTGCACAAAGGAACCAAAGGGGTGAGATAAAACACCCCAAATATTAAAGAACAATGAAGTCGGTTGTGCACCACCATCAATAAAAATATAAATGATAATTCAGAAGAGTCCCAGTTTGTTGAAAATATAATAACGTAGATTTTCGTAGATTTCTTCCAGAAAATTTATTTGGTCAGAGATACTTGATGTCACAATAGATTTATGGAGAGAACCAACTCAGCAGCCAACGCGTTTCGCCCTATACACTTGGGCTTCTTCAGGGCGAGTAGTAAGTTCCAATATAGGGTCAAGGGTCGTTTGTGAAATAAGTGTAAAACGCGAACGAAGGTTCAAAGAACGTAAATTGTAAGCTGGGGGTCGCGTAACTATCCCATCCCACCATCTTGACAGTTCCTGTTTTTTCAATTTTTCTAGTTTTTGAAATTTAACTTTTAGACTGTCAGTCTGCCGTGAAGTTGTGTTGGTTGTGCTTGAGCCTGTTGGATGTGTGAAAAGATCCCTTGCCAGTTCCTCACGGTTATCCTTGAATCGTGACATGTTGAAATTGAATAGGGAGTGCGTATGGGCCTTAAGAATATCTCAATCAAAACCAAGTGCAGTAAGCCCAAAAGAGGAACGCATCAATCCCTTGTAGTTTCTGAGTGTTCACAAAGTACATAGATGACACATAATACAATAGAGTATAGTGTGCACTACCAACAAAGTTCCTACTGCACAAAGGAACCAAAGGGGTGAGATAAAACACCCCAAATATTAAAGAACAATGAAGTCGGTTGTGCACCACCATCAATAAAAATATAAATAATAATTCAGAAGAGTCCCAGTTTGTTGAAAATATAATAACGTAGATTTTCGTAGATTTCTTCCAGAAAATTTATTTGGTCAGAGATACTTGATGTCACAATAGATTTATGGAGAGAACCAACCCAGCAGCCAACGCGTTTCGCCCTATACACTTGGGCTTCTTCAGGGCGAGTAGTAAGTTCCAATATAGGGTCAAGGGTCGTTTGTGAAATAAGTGTAAAACGCGAACGAAGGTTCAAAGAACGTAAATTGTAAGCTGGGGGTCGCGTAACTATCCCATCCCACCATCTTGACAGTTCCTGTTTTTTCAATTTTTCTAGTTTTTGAAATTTAACTTTTAGACTGTCAGTCTGCCGTGAAGTTGTGTTGGTTGTGCTTGAGCCTGTTGGATGTGTGAAAAGATCCCTTGCCAGTTCCTCACGGTTATCCTTGAATCGTGACATGTTGAAATTGAATAGGGAGTGTGTATGGGCCTTAAGAATATCACAATCATAACCAAGTGCAGTAAGCCCAAAAGAGGAACGCATCAATCCCTAGTAGTTTCTGAGTGTTCACAATGTACATAGATAACACATAATACAATAGAGTATAGTGTGCACTACCAACAAAGTTCCTACTGCACAAAGGAACCAAAGGGGTGAGATAAAACACCCCAAATATTAAAGAACAATGAAGTCGGTTGTGCACCACCATCAATAAAAATATAAATAATAATTCAGAAGAGTCCCAGTTTCTTGAAAATATAAGAACGTAGATTTTCGTAGATTTCTTCCAGAAAATTTATTTGGTCAGAGATACTTGATGTCACAATAGATTTATGGAGAGAACCAACCCAGCAGCCAACGCGTTTCGCCCTATACACTTGGGCTTCTTCAGGGCGAGTAGTAAGTTCCAATATAGGGTCAAGGGTCGTTTGTGAAATAAGTGTAAAACGCGAACGAAGGTTCAAAGAATGTAAATTGTAAGCTGGGGGTCGCGTAACTATCCCATCCCACCATCTTGACAGTTCCTGTTTTTTCAATTTTTCTAGTTTTTGAAATTTAACTTTTAGACTGTCAGTCTGCCGTGAAGTTGTGTTGGTTGTGCTTGAGCCTGTTGGATGTGTGAAAAGATCCCTTGCCAGTTCCTCACGGTTATCCTTGAATCGTGACATGTTGAAATTGAATAGGGAGTGCGTATGGGCCTTAAGAATATCTCAATCAAAACCAAGTGCAGTAAGCCCAAAAGAGGAACGCATCAATCCCTAGTAGTTTCTGAGTGTTCACAATGTACATAGATGACACATAATACAATAGAGTATAGTGTGCACTACCAACAAAGTTCCTACTGCACAAAGGAACCAAAGGGGTGAGATAAAACACCCCAAATATTAAAGAACAATGAAGTCGGTTGTGCACCACCATCAATAAAAATATAAATAATAATTCAGAAGAGTCCCAGTTTGTTGAAAATATAATAACGTAGATTTTCGTAGATTTCTTCCAGAAAATTTATTTGATCAGAGATACTTGATGTCACAATAGATTTATGGAGAGAACCAACCCAGCAGCCAACGCGTTTCGCCCTATACACTTGGGCTTCTTCAGGGCGAGTAGTAAGTTCCAATATAGGGTCAAGGGTCGTTTGTGAAATAAGTGTAAAACGCGAACGAAGGTTCAAAGAACGTAAATTGTAAGCTGGGGGTCGCGTAACTATCCCATCCCACCATCTTGACAGTTCCTGTTTTTTCAATTTTTCTAGTTTTTGAAATTTAACTTTTAGACTATCAGTCTGCCGTGAAGTTGTGTTGGTTGTGCTTGAGGCTGTTGTATGTGTGAAAAGATCCCTTGCCAGTTCCTCACGGTTATCCTTGAATAATGACATGTTGAAATTGAATAGGGAGTGCGTATGGGCCTTAAGAATATCTCAATCAAAACCAAGTGCAGTAAGCCCAAAAGAGGAACGCATCAATCCCTAGTAGTTTCTGAGTGTTCACAATGTACATAGATGACACATAATACAATAGAGTATAGTGTGCACTACCAACAAAGTTCCTACTGCACAAAGGAACCAAAGGGGTGAGATAAAACACCCCAAATATTAAAGAACAATGAAGTCGGTTGTGCACCACCATCAATAAAAATATAAATAATAATTCAGAAGAGTCCCAGTTTGTTGAAAATATAATAACGTAGATTTTCGTAGATTTCTTCCAGAAAATTTATTTGGTCAGAGATACTTGATGTCACAATAGATTTATGGAGAGAACCAACCCAGCAGCCAACTCGTTTCGCCCTATACACTTGGGCTTCTTCAGGGCGAGTAGTAAGTTCCAATATAGGGTCAAGGGTCGTTTGTGAAATAAGTGTAAAACGCGAACGAAGGTTCAAAGAACGTAAATTGTAAGCTGGGGGTCGCGTAACTATCTCATCCCACCATCTTGACAGTTCCTGTTTTTTCAATTTTTCTAGTTTTTGAAATTTAACTTTTAGACTGTCAGTCTGCCATGAAGTTGTGTTGGTTGTGCTTGAGCCTGTTGGATGTGTGAAAAGATCCCTTGCCAGTTCCTCACAGTTATCCTTGAATCGTGACATGTTGAAATTGAATAGGGAGTGCGTATGGGCCTTAAGAATATCTCAATCAAAACCAAGTGCAGTAAGCCCAAAAGAGGAATGCATCAATCCCTAGTAGTTTCTGAGTGTTCACAATGTACATAGATGACACATAATACAATAGAGTATAGTGTGCACCACCAACAAAGTTCCTACTGCACAAAGGAACCAAAGGGGTGAGATAAAACACCCCAAATATTAAAGAACAATGAAGTCGGTTGTGCACAACCATCAATAAAAATATAAATAATAATTCAGAAGAGTCCCAGTTTGTTGAAAATATAAGAACGTAGATTTTCGTAGATTTCTTCCAGAAAATGTATTTGGTCAGAGATACTTGATGTCACAATAGATTTATGGAGAGAACCAACCCAGCAGCCAACGAGTTTCGCCCTATACACTTGGGCTTCTTCAGGGCGAGTAGTAAGTTCCAATATAGGGTCAAGGGTCGTTTGTGAAATAAGTGTAAAACGCAAACGAATGTTCAAAGAACGTAAATTGTAAGCTGGGGGTCGCGTAACTATCCCATCCCACCATCTTGACAGTTCCTGTTTTTTCAATTTTTCTAGTTTTTGAAATTTAACTTTTAGACTGTCAGTCTGCCGTGAAGTTGTGTTGGTTGTGCTTGAGCCTGTTGGATGTGTGAAAAGATCCCTTGCCAGTTCCTCACGGTTATCCTTGAATCGTGACATGTTGAAATTGAATAGGGAGTGCGTATGGGCCTTAAGAATATCTCAATCAAAACCAAGTGCAGTAAGCCCAAAAGAGTAACGCATCAATCCCTAGTAGTTTCTGAGTGTTCACAATGTACATAGATGACACATAATACAATAGAGTATAGTGTGCACTACCAACAAAGTTCCTACTGCACAACGGAACCAAAGGGGTGAGATAAAACACCCCAAATATTAAAGAACAATGAAGTCGGTTGTGCACCACCATCAATAAAAATATAAATAATAATTCAGAAGAGTCCCAGTTGGTTGAAAATATAATAACGTAGATTTTCGTAGATTTCTTCCAGAAAATTTATTTGGTCAGAGATACTTGATGTCACAATAGATTTATGGAGAGAACCAACCCAGCAGCCAACGCGTTTCGCCCTATACACTTGGGCTTCTTCAGGGCGAGTAGTAAGTTCCAATATAGGGTCAAGGGTCGTTTGTGAAATAAGTGTAAAACGCGAACGAAGGTTCAAAGAACGTAAATTGTAAGCTGGGGGTCGCGTAACTATCCCATCCCACCATCTTGACAGTTCCTGTTTTTTCAATTTTTCTAGTTTTTGAAATTTAACTTTTAGACTGTCAGTCTGCCGTGAAGTTGTGTTGGTTGTGCTTGAGCCTGTTGGATGTGTGAAAAGATCCCTTGCCAGTTCCTCACGGTTATCCTTGAATCGTGACATGTTGAAATTGAATAGGGAGTGCGTATGGGCCTTAAGAATATCTCAATCAAAACCAAGTGCAGTAAGCCCAAAAGAAGAACGCATCAATCCCTAGTAGTTTCTGAGTGTTCACAATGTACATAGATGACACATAATACAATAGAGTATAGTGTGCACTACCAACAAAGTTCCTACTGCACAAAGGAACCAAAGGGGTGAGATAAAACACCCCAAATATTAAAGAACAATGAAGTCGGTTGTGCACCACCATCAATAAAAATATAAATGATAATTCAGAAGAGTCCCAGTTTGTTGAAAATATAATAACGTAGATTTTCGTAGATTTCTTCCAGAAAATTTATTTGGTCAGAGATACTTGATGTCACAATAGATTTATGGAGAGAACCAATTCAGCAGCCAACGCGTTTCGCCCTATACACTTGGGCTTCTTCAGGGCGAGTAGTAAGTTCCAATAGAGGGTCAAGGGTCGTTTGTGAAATAAGTGTAAAACGCGAACGAAGGTTCAAAGAACGTAAATTGTAAGCTGGGGGTCGCGTAACTATCCCATCCCACCATCTTGACAGTTCCTGTTTTTTAAATTTTTCTAGTTTTTGAAATTTAACTTTTAGACTGTCAGTCTGCCGTGAAGTTGTGTTGGTTGTGCTTGAGCCTGTTGGATGTGTGAAAAGATCCCTTGCCAGTTCCTCACGGTTATCCTTGAATCGTGCCATGTTGAAATTGAATAGGGAGTGCGTATGGGCCTTAAGAATATCTCAATCAAAACCAAGTGCAGTAAGCCCAAAAGAGGAACGCATCAATCCCTAGTAGTTTCTGAGTGTTCACAATGTACATAGATGACACATAATACAATAGAGTATAGTGTGCACTACCAACAAAGTTCCTACTGCACAAACGAACCAAAGGGGTGAGATAAAACACCCCAAATATTAAAGAACAATGAAGTCGGTTGTGCACCACCATCAATAAAAATATAAATAATAATTCAGAAAAGTCCCAGTTTGTTGAAAATATAATAACGTAGATTTTCGTAGATTTCTTCCAGAAAATGTATGTGGTCAGAGATACTTGATGTCACAATAGATTTATGGAGAGAACCAACCCAGCAGCCAACGCGTTTCGCCCTATACACTTGGGCTTCTTCAGGGTGAGTAGTAAGTTCCAATATAGGGTCAAGGGTCGTTTGTGAAATAAGTGTAAAACGCGAACGAAGGTTCAAAGAACGTAAATTGTAAGCTGGGGGTCGCGTAACTATCCCATCCCACCATCTTGACAGTTCCTGTTTTTTCAATTTTTCTAGTTTTTGAAATGTAACTTTTAGACTGTCAGTCTGCCGTGAAGTTGTGTTGGTTGTGCTTGAGCCTGTTGGATGTGTGAAAAGATCCCTTGCCAGTTCCTCACGGTTATCCTTGAATCGTGACATGTTGAAATTGAATAGGGAGTGCGTATGGGCCTTAAGAATATCTCAATCAAAACCAAGTGCAGTAAGCCCAAAAGAGGAACGCATCAATCCCTAGTAGTTTCTGAGTGTTCACAAAGTACATAGATGACACATAATACAATAGAGTATAGTGTGCACTACCAACAAAGTTCCTACTGCACAAAGTAACCAAAGGGGTGAGATAAAACACCCCAAATATGAAAGAACAATGAAGGCGGTTGTGCACCACCATCAATAAAAATATAAATAATAATTCAGAAGAGTCCCAGTTTGTTGAAAATATAATAACGTAGACTTTCGTAGATTTCTTCCAGAAAATTTATTTGGTCAGAGATACTTGATGTCACAATAGATTTATGGAGAGAACCAACCCAGCAGCCAACGCGTTTCGCCCTATACACTTGGGCTTCTTCAGGGCGAGTAGTAAGTTCCAATATAGGGTCAAGGGTCGTTTGTGAAATAAGTGTAAAATGCGAACGAAGGTTCAAAGAACGTAAATTGTAAGCTGGGGGTCGCGTAACTATCCCATCCCACCATCTTGACAGTTCCTGTTTTTTCAATTTTTCTAGTTTTTGAAATTTAACTTTTAGACTGTCAGTCTGCCGTGAAGTTGTGTTGGTTGTGCTTGAGCCTGTTGGATGTGTGAAAAGATCCCTTGCCAGTTCCTCACAGTTATCCTTGAATCGTGACATGTTGAAATTGAATAGGGAGTGTGTATGGGCCTTAAGAATATCACAATCAAAACCAAGTGCAGTAAGCCCAAAAGAGGAACGCATCAATCCCTAGTAGTTTCTGAGTGTTCACAATGTACATAGATAACACATAATACAATAGAGTATAGTGTGCACTACCAACAAAGTTCCTACTGCACAAAGGAACCAAAGGGGTGAGATAAAACACCCCAAATATTAAAGAACAATGAAGTCGGTTGTGCACCACCATCAATAAAAATATAAATAATAATTCAGAAGAGTCCCAGTTTGTTGAAAATATAATAACGTAGATTTTCGTAGATTTCTTCCAGAAAATTTATTTGGTCAGAGATACTTGATGTCACAATAGATTTATGGAGAGAACCAACCCAGCAGCCAACGCGTTTCGCCCTATACACTTGGGCTTCTTCAGGGCGAGTAGTAAGTTCCAATATAGGGTCAAGGGTCGTTTGTGAAATAAGTGTAAAACGCGAAAGAAGGTTCAAAGAACGTAAATTGTAAGCTGGGGGTCGCGTAACTATCCCATCCCACCATCTTGACAGTTCCTGTTTTTTCAATTTTTCTAGTTTTTGAAATTTAACTTTTAGACTGTCAGTCTGCCGTGAAGTTGTGTTGGTTGTGCTTGAGCCTGTTGGATGTGTGAAAAGATCCCTTGCCAGTTCCTCACGGTTATCCTTGAATCGTGCCATGCTGAAATTGAATAGGGAGTGCGTATGGGCCTTAAGAATATCTCAATCAAAACCAAGTGCAGTAAGCCCAAAAGAGGAACGCATCAATCCCTAGTAGTTTCTGAGTGTTCACAATGTACATAGATGACACATAATACAATAAAGTATAGTGTGCACTACCAACAAAGTTCCTACTGCACAAAGGAACCAAAGGGGTGAGATAAAACACCCCAAATATTAAAGAACAATGAAGTCGGTTGTGCACCACCATCAATAAAAATATAAATAATAATTCAGAAGAGTCCCAGTTTGTTGAAAATATAATAACGTAGATTTTCGTAGATTTCTTCCAGAAAATTTATTTGGTCAGAGATACTTGATGTCACAATAGATTTATGGAGAGAACCAACCCAGCAGCCAACGCGTTTCGCCCTATACACTTGGGCTTCTTCAGGGCGAGTAGTAAGTTCCAATATAGGGTCAAGGGTCGTTTGTGAAATAAGTGTAAAATGCGAACGAAGGTTCAAAGAACGTAAATTGTAAGCTGGGGGTCGCGTAACTATCCCATCCCACCATCTTGACAGTTCCTGTTTTTTCAATTTTTCTAGTTTTTGAAATTTAACTTTTAGACTGTCAGTCTGCTGTGAAGTTGTGTTGGTTGTGCTTGAGCCTGTTGGATGTGTGAAAAGATCCCTTGCCAGTTCCTCACAGTTATCCTTGAATCGTGACATGTTGAAATTGAATAGGGAGTGTGTATGGGCCTTAAGAATATCACAATCAAAACCAAGTGCAGTAAGCCCAAAAGAGGAACGCATCAATCCCTAGTAGTTTCTGAGTGTTCACAATGTACATAGATAACACATAATACAATAGAGTATAGTGTGCACTACCAACAAAGTTCCTACTGCACAAAGGAACCAAAGGGGTGAGATAAAACACCCCAAATATTAAAGAACAATGAAGTCGGTTGTGCACCACCATCAATAAAAATATAAATAATAATTCAGAAGAGTCCCAGTTTGTTGAAAATATAATAACGTAGATTTTCGTAGATTTCTTCCAGAAAATTTATTTGGTCAGAGATACTTGATGTCACAATAGATTTATGGAGAGAACCAACCCAGCAGCCAACGCGTTTCGCCCTATACACTTGGGCTTCTTCAGGGCGAGTAGTAAGTTCCAATATAGGGTCAAGGGTCGTTTGTGAAATAAGTGTAAAACGCGAAAGAAGGTTCAAAGAACGTAAATTGTAAGCTGGGGGTCGCGTAACTATCCCATCCCACCATCTTGACAGTTCCTGTTTTTTCAATTTTTCTAGTTTTTGAAATTTAACTTTTAGACTGTCAGTCTGCCGTGAAGTTGTGTTGGTTGTGCTTGAGCCTGTTGGATGTGTGAAAAGATCCCTTGCCAGTTCCTCACGGTTATCCTTGAATCGTGCCATGTTGAAATTGAATAGGGAGTGCGTATGGGCCTTAAGAATATCTCAATCAAAACCAAGTGCAGTAAGCCCAAAAGAGGAACGCATCAATCCCTAGTAGTTTCTGAGTGTTCACAATGTACATAGATGACACATAATACAATAAAGTATAGTGTGCACTACCAACAAAGTTCCTACTGCACAAAGGAACCAAAGGGGTGAGATAAAACACCCCAAATATTAAAGAACAATGAAGTCGGTTGTGCACCACCATCAATAAAAATATAAATAATAATTCAGAAGAGTCCCAGTTTGTTGAAAATATAATAACGTAGATTTTCGTAGATTTCTTCCAGAAAATTTATTTGGTCAGAGATACTTGATGTCACAATAGATTTATGGAGAGAACCAACCCAGCAGCCAACGCGTTTCGCCCTATACACTTGGGCTTCTTCAGGGCGAGTAGTAAGTTCCAATATAGGGTCAAGGGTCGTTTGTGAAATAAGTGTAAAACGCGAACGAAGGTTCAAAGAACGTAAATTGTAAGCTGGGGGTCGCGTAACTATCCCATCCCACCATCTTGACAGTTCCTGTTTTTTCAATTTTTCCAGTTTTTGAAATTGAACTTTTAGACTGTCAGTCTGCCGTGAAGTTGTGTTGGTTGTGCTTGAGCCTGTTGGATGTGTGAAAAGATCCCTTGCCAGTTCCTCACGGTTATCCTTGAATCGTGACATGTTGAAATTGAATAGGGAGTGCGTATGGGCCTTAAGAATATCTCAATCAAAACCAAGTGCAGTAAGCCCAAAAGAGGAACGCATCAATCCCTAGTAGTTTCTGAGTGTTCACAATGTACAAAGATGACACATAATACAATAGAGTATAGTGTGCACTACCAACAAAGTTCCTACTGCACAAAGGAACCAAAGGGGTGAGATAAAACACCCCAAATATTAAAGAACAATGAAGTCGGTTGTGCACCACCATCAATAAAAATATAAATGATAATTCAGAAGAGTCCCAGTTTGTTGAAAATATAATAACGTAGATTTTCGTAGATTTCTTCCAGAAAATTTATTTGGTCAGAGATACTTGATGTCACAATAGCTTTATGGAGAGAACCAATTCAGCAGCCAACGCGTTTCGCCCTATACACTTGGGCTTCTTCAGGGCGAGTAGTAAGTTCCAATAGAGGGTCAAGGGTCGTTTGTGAAATAAGTGTAAAACGCGAACGAAGGTTCAAAGAACGTAAATTGTAAGCTGGGGGTCGCGTAACTATCCCATCCCACCATCTTGACAGTTCCTGTTTTTTCAATTTTTCTAGTTTTTGAAATTTAACTTTTAGACTGTCAGTCTGCCGTGAAGTTGTGTTGGTTGTGCTTGAGCCTGTTGGATGTGTGAAAAGATCCCTTGCCAGTTCCTCACGGTTATCCTTGAATCGTGCCATGTTGAAATTGAATAGGGAGTGCGTATGGGCCTTAAGAATATCTCAATCAAAACCAAGTGCGGTAAGCCCAAAAGAGGAACGCATCAATCCCTAGTAGTTTCTGAGTGTTCACAATGTACATAGATGACACATAATACAATAGAGTATAGTGTGCACTACCAACAAAGTTCCTACTGCACAAACGAACCAAAGGGGTGAGATAAAACACCCCAAATATTAAAGAACAATGAAGTCGGTTGTGCACCACCATCAATAAAAATATAAATAATAATTCAGAAAAGTCCCAGTTTGTTGAAAATATAATAACGTAGATTTTCGTAGATTTCTTCCAGAAAATGTATGTGGTCAGAGATACTTGATGTCACAATAGATTTATGGAGAGAACCAACCCAGCAGCCAACGCGTTTCGCCCTATACACTTGGGCTTCTTCAGGGTGAGTAGTAAGTTCCAATATAGGGTCAAGGGTCGTTTGTGAAATAAGTGTAAAACGCGAACGAAGGTTCAAAGAACGTAAATTGTAAGCTGGGGGTCGCGTAACTATCCCATCCCACCATCTTGACAGTTCCTGTTTTTTCAATTTTTCTAGTTTTTGAAATTTAACTTTTAGACTGTCAGTCTGCCGTGAAGTTGTGTTGGTTGTGCTTGAGCCTGTTGGATGTGTGAAAAGATCCCTTGCCAGTTCCTCACGGTTATCCTTGAATCGTGACATGTTGAAATTGAATAGGGAGTGCGTATGGGCCTTAAGAATATCTCAATCAAAACCAAGTGCAGTAAGCCCAAAAGAGGAACGCATCAATCCCTAGTAGTTTCTGAGTGTTCACAATGTACATAGATGACACATAATACAATAGAGTATAGTGTGCACTACCAACAAAGTTCCTACTGCACAAAGGAACCAAAGGGGTGAGATAAAACACCCCAAATATTAAAGAACAATGAAGTCGGTTGTGCACCACCATCAATAAAAATATAAATAATAATTCAGAAGAGTCCCAGTTTGTTGAAAATATAATAACGTAGATTTTCGTAGATTTCTTCCAGAAAATTTATTTGGTCAGAGATACTTGATGTCACAATAGATTTATGGAGAGAACCAACCCAGCAGCCAACGCGTTTCGCCCTATACACTTGGGCTTCTTCAGGGCGAGTAGTAAGTTCCAATATAGGGTCAAGGGTCGTTTGTGAAATAAGTGTAAAATGCGAACGAAGGTTCAAAGAACGTAAATTGTAAGCTGGGGGTCGCGTAACTATCCCATCCCACCATCTTGACAGTTCCTGTTTTTTCAATTTTTCTAGTTTTTGAAATTTAACTTTTAGACTGTCAGTCTGCCGTGAAGTTGTGTTGGTTGTGCTTGAGCCTGTTGGATGTGTGAAAAGATCCCTTGCCAGTTCCTCACGGTTATCCTTGAATCGTGACATGTTGAAATTGAATAGGGAGTGCGTATGGGCCTTAAGAATATCTCAATCAAAACCAAGTGCAGTAAGCCCAAAAGAGGAACGCATCAATCCCTAGTAGTTTCTGAGTGTTCACAATGTACATAGATGACACATAATACAATAGAGTATAGTGTGCACTAAAAAACAAAGTTCCTACTGCACAAAGGAACCAAAGGGGTGAGATAAAACACCCCAAATATTAAAGAACAATGAAGTCGGTTGTGCACCACCATCAATAAAAATATAAATGATAATTCAGAAGAGTCCCAGTTTGTTGAAAATATAATAACGTAGATTTTCGTAGATTTCTTCCAGAAAATTTATTTGGTCAGAGATACTTGATGTCACAATAGATTTATGGAGAGAACCAACTCAGCAGCCAACGCGTTTCGCCCTATACACTTGGGCTTCTTCAGGGCGAGTAGTAAGTTCCAATATAGGGTCAAGGGTCGTTTGTGAAATAAGTGTAAAACGCGAACGAAGGTTCAAAGAACGTAAATTGTAAGCTGGGGGTCGCGTAACTATCCCATCCCACCATCTTGACAGTTCCTGTTTTTTCAATTTTTCTAGTTTTTGAAATTTAACTTTTAGACTGTCAGTCTGCCGTGAAGTTGTGTTGGTTGTGCTTGAGCCTGTTGGATGTGTGAAAAGATCCCTTGCCAGTTCCTCACGGTTATCCTTGAATCGTGACATGTTGAAATTGAATAGGGAGTGCGTATGGGCCTTAAGAATATCTCAATCAAAACCAAGTGCAGTAAGCCCAAAAGAGGAACGCATCAATCCCTTGTAGTTTCTGAGTGTTCACAAAGTACATAGATGACACATAATACAATAGAGTATAGTGTGCACTACCAACAAAGTTCCTACTGCACAAAGGAACCAAAGGGGTGAGATAAAACACCCCAAATATTAAAGAACAATGAAGTCGGTTGTGCACCACCATCAATAAAAATATAAATAATAATTCAGAAGAGTCCCAGTTTGTTGAAAATATAATAACGTAGATTTTCGTAGATTTCTTCCAGAAAATTTATTTGGTCAGAGATACTTGATGTCACAATAGATTTATGGAGAGAACCAACCCAGCAGCCAACGCGTTTCGCCCTATACACTTGGGCTTCTTCAGGGCGAGTAGTAAGTTCCAATATAGGGTCAAGGGTCGTTTGTGAAATAAGTGTAAAACGCGAACGAAGGTTCAAAGAACGTAAATTGTAAGCTGGGGGTCGCGTAACTATCCCATCCCACCATCTTGACAGTTCCTGTTTTTTCAATTTTTCTAGTTTTTGAAATTTAACTTTTAGACTGTCAGTCTGCCGTGAAGTTGTGTTGGTTGTGCTTGAGCCTGTTGGATGTGTGAAAAGATCCCTTGCCAGTTCCTCACGGTTATCCTTGAATCGTGACATGTTGAAATTGAATAGGGAGTGTGTATGGGCCTTAAGAATATCACAATCAAAACCAAGTGCAGTAAGCCCAAAAGAGGAACGCATCAATCCCTAGTAGTTTCTGAGTGTTCACAATGTACATAGATAACACATAATACAATAGAGTATAGTGTGCACTACCAACAAAGTTCCTACTGCACAAAGGAACCAAAGGGGTGAGATAAAACACCCCAAATATTAAAGAACAATGAAGTCGGTTGTGCACCACCATCAATAAAAATATAAATAATAATTCAGAAGAGTCCCAGTTTGTTGAAAATATAAGAACGTAGATTTTCGTAGATTTCTTCCAGAAAATTTATTTGGTCAGAGATACTTGATGTCACAATAGATTTATGGAGAGAACCAACCCAGCAGCCAACGCGTTTCACCCTATACACTTGGGCTTCTTCAGGGCGAGTAGTAAGTTCCAATATAGGGTCAAGGGTCGTTTGTGAAATAAGTGTAAAACGCGAACGAAGGTTCAAAGAATGTAAATTGTAAGCTGGGGGTCGCGTAACTATCCCATCCCACCATCTTGACAGTTCCTGTTTTTTCAATTTTTCTAGTTTTTGAAATTTAACTTTTAGACTGTCAGTCTGCCGTGAAGTTGTGTTGGTTGTGCTTGAGCCTGTTGGATGTGTGAAAAGATCCCTTGCCAGTTCCTCACGGTTATCCTTGAATCGTGACATGTTGAAATTGAATAGGGAGTGCGTATGGGCCTTAAGAATATCTCAATCAAAACCAAGTGCAGTAAGCCCAAAAGAGGAACGCATCAATCCCTAGTAGTTTCTGAGTGTTCACAATGTACATAGATGACACATAATACAATAGAGTATAGTGTGCACTACCAACAAAGTTCCTACTGCACAAAGGAACCAAAGGGGTGAGATAAAACACCCCAAATATTAAAGAACAATGAAGTCGGTTGTGCACCACCATCAATAAAAATATAAATAATAATTCAGAAGAGTCCCAGTTTGTTGAAAATATAATAACGTAGATTTTCGTAGATTTCTTCCAGAAAATTTATTTGATCAGAGATACTTGATGTCACAATAGATTTATGGAGAGAACCAACCCAGCAGCCAACGCGTTTCGCCCTATACACTTGGGCTTCTTCAGGGCGAGTAGTAAGTTCCAATATAGGGTCAAGGGTCGTTTGTGAAATAAGTGTAAAACGCGAACGAAGGTTCAAAGAACGTAAATTGTAAGCTGGGGGTCGCGTAACTATCCCATCCCACCATCTTGACAGTTCCTGTTTTTTCAATTTTTCCAGTTTTTGAAATTGAACTTTTAGACTGTCAGTCTGCCGTGAAGTTGTGTTGGTTGTGCTTGAGCCTGTTGGATGTGTGAAAAGATCCCTTGCCAGTTCCTCACGGTTATCCTTGAATCGTGACATGTTGAAATTGAATAGGGAGTGCGTATGGGCCTTAAGAATATCTCAATCAAAACCAAGTGCAGTAAGCCCAAAAGAGGAACGCATCAATCCCTAGTAGTTTCTGAGTGTTCACAATGTACATAGATGACACATAATACAATAGAGTATAGTGTGCACTACCAACAAAGTTCCTACTGCACAAAGGAACCAAAGGGGTGAGATAAAACACCCCAAATATTAAAGAACAATGAAGTCGGTTGTGCACCACCATCAATAAAAATATAAATGATAATTCAGAAGAGTCCCAGTTTGTTGAAAATATAATAACGTAGATTTTCGTAGATTTCTTCCAGAAAATTTATTTGGTCAGAGATACTTGATGTCACAATAGATTTATGGAGAGAACCAATTCAGCAGCCAACGCGTTTCGCCCTATACACTTGGGCTTCTTCAGGGCGAGTAGTAAGTTCCAATAGAGGGTCAAGGGTCGTTTGTGAAATAAGTGTAAAACGCGAACGAAGGTTCAAAGAACGTAAATTGTAAGCTGGGGGTCGCGTAACTATCCCATCCCACCATCTTGACAGTTCCTGTTTTTTCAATTTTTCTAGTTTTTGAAATTTAACTTTTAGACTGTCAGTCTGCCGTGAAGTTGTGTTGGTTGTGCTTGAGCCTGTTGGATGTGTGAAAAGATCTCTTGCCAGTTCCTCACGGTTATCCTTGAATCGTGCCATGTTGAAATTGAATAGGGAGTGCGTATGGGCCTTAAGAATATCTCAATCAAAACCAAGTGCGGTAAGCCCAAAAGAGGAACGCATCAATCCCTAGTAGTTTCTGAGTGTTCACAATGTACATAGATGACACATAATACAATAGAGTATAGTGTGCACTACCAACAAAGTTCCTACTGCACAAACGAACCAAAGGGGTGAGATAAAACACCCCAAATATTAAAGAACAATGAAGTCGGTTGTGCACCACCATCAATAAAAATATAAATAATAATTCAGAAAAGTCCCAGTTTGTTGAAAATATAATAACGTAGATTTTCGTAGATTTCTTCCAGAAAATGTATGTGGTCAGAGATACTTGATGTCACAATAGATTTATGGAGAGAACCAACCCAGCAGCCAACGCGTTTCGCCCTATACACTTGGGCTTCTTCAGGGTGAGTAGTAAGTTCCAATATAGGGTCAAGGGTCGTTTGTGAAATAAGTGTAAAACGCGAACGAAGGTTCAAAGAACGTAAATTGTAAGCTGGGGGTCGCGTAACTATCCCATCCCACCATCTTGACAGTTCCTGTTTTTTCAATTTTTCTAGTTTTTGAAATTTAACTTTTAGACTGTCAGTCTGCCGTGAAGTTGTGTTGGTTGTGCTTGAGCCTGTTGGATGTGTGAAAAGATCCCTTGCCAGTTCCTCACGGTTATCCTTGAATCGTGACATGTTGAAATTGAATAGGGAGTGCGTATGGGCCTTAAGAATATCTCAATCAAAACCAAGTGCAGTAAGCCCAAAAGAGGAACGCATCAATCCCTAGTAGTTTCTGAGTGTTCACAATGTACATAGATGACACATAATACAATAGAGTATAGTGTGCACTAAAAAATAAAGTTCCTACTGCACAAAGGAACCAAAGGGGTGAGATAAAACACCCCAAATATTAAAGAACAATGAAGTCGGTTGTGCACCACCATCAATAAAAATATAAATGATAATTCAGAAGAGTCCCAGTTTGTTGAAAATATAATAACGTAGATTTTCGTAGATTTCTTCCAGAAAATTTATTTGGTCAGAGATACTTGATGTCACAATAGATTTATGGAGAGAACCAACTCAGCAGCCAACGCGTTTCGCCCTATACACTTGGGCTTCTTCAGGGCGAGTAGTAAGTTCCAATATAGGGTAAAGGGTCGTTTGTGAAATAAGTGTAAAACGCGAACGAAGGTTCAAAGAACGTAAATTGTAAGCTGGGGGTCGCGTAACTATCCCATCCCACCATCTTGACAGTTCCTGTTTTTTCAATTTTTCTAGTTTTTGAAATTTAACTTTTAGACTGTCAGTCTGCCGTGAAGTTGTGTTGGTTGTGCTTGAGCCTGTTGGATGTGTGAAAAGATCCCTTGCCAGTTCCTCACGGTTATCCTTGAATCGTGACATGTTGAAATTGAATAGGGAGTGCGTATGGGCCTTAAGAATATCTCAATCAAAACCAAGTGCAGTAAGCCCAAAAGAGGAACGCATCAATCCCTTGTAGTTTCTGAGTGTTCACAAAGTACATAGATGACACATAATACAATAGAGTATAGTGTGCACTACCAACAAAGTTCCTACTGCACAAAGGAACCAAAGGGGTGAGATAAAACACCCCAAATATTAAAGAACAATGAAGTCGGTTGTGCACCACCATCAATAAAAATATAAATAATAATTCAGAAGAGTCCCAGTTTGTTGAAAATATAATAACGTAGATTTTCGTAGATTTCTTCCAGAAAATTTATTTGGTCAGAGATACTTGATGTCACAATAGATTTATGGAGAGAACCAACCCAGCAGCCAACGCGTTTCGCCCTATACACTTGGGCTTCTTCAGGGCGAGTAGTAAGTTCCAATATAGGGTCAAGGGTCGTTTGTGAAATAAGTGTAAAACGCGAACGAAGGTTCAAAGAACGTAAATTGTAAGCTGGGGGTCGCGTAACTATCCCATCCCACCATCTTGACAGTTCCTGTTTTTTCAATTTTTCTAGTTTTTGAAATGTAACTTTTAGACTGTCAGTCTGCCGTGAAGTTGTGTTGGTTGTGCTTGAGCCTGTTGGATGTGTGAAAAGATCCCTTGCCAGTTCCTCACAGTTATCCTTGAATCGTGACATGTTGAAATTGAATAGGGAGTGTGTATGGGCCTTAAGAATATCACAATCAAAACCAAGTGCAGTAAGCCCAAAAGAGGAACGCATCAATCCCTAGTAGTTTCTGAGTGTTCACAATGTACATAGATAACACATAATACAATAGAGTATAGTGTGCACTACCAACAAAGTTCCTACTGCACAAAGGAACCAAAGGGGTGAGATAAAACACCCCAAATATTAAAGAACAATGAAGTCGGTTGTGCACCACCATCAATAAAAATATAAATAATAATTCAGAAGAGTCCCAGTTTGTTGAAAATATAATAACGTAGATTTTCGTAGATTTCTTCCAGAAAATTTATTTGGTCAGAGATACTTGATGTCACAATAGATTTATGGAGAGAACCAACCCAGCAGCCAACGCTTTTCGCCCTATACACTTGGGCTTCTTCAGGGCGAGTAGTAAGTTCCAATATAGGGTCAAGGGTCGTTTGTGAAATAAGTGTAAAACGCGAAAGAAGGTTCAAAGAACGTAAATTGTAAGCTGGGGGTCGCGTAACTATCCCATCCCACCATCTTGACAGTTCCTGTTTTTTCAATTTTTCTAGTTTTTGAAATTTAACTTTTAGACTGTCAGTCTGCCGTGAAGTTGTGTTGGTTGTGCTTGAGCCTGTTGGATGTGTGAAAAGATCCCTTGCCAGTTCCTCACGGTTATCCTTGAATCGTGCCATGTTGAAATTGAATAGGGAGTGCGTATGGGCCTTAAGAATATCTCAATCAAAACCAAGTGCAGTAAGCCCAAAAGAGGAACGCATCAATCCCTAGTAGTTTCTGAGTGTTCACAATGTACATAGATGACACATAATACAATAAAGTATAGTGTGCACTACCAACAAAGTTCCTACTGCACAAAGGAACCAAAGGGGTGAGATAAAACACCCCAAATATTAAAGAACAATGAAGTCGGTTGTGCACCACCATCAATAAAAATATAAATAATAATTCAGAAGAGTCCCAGTTTGTTGAAAATATAATAACGTAGATTTTCGTAGATTTCTTCCAGAAAATTTATTTGGTCAGAGATACTTGATGTCACAATAGATTTATGGAGAGAACCAACCCAGCAGCCAACGCGTTTCGCCCTATACACTTGGGCTTCTTCAGGGCGAGTAGTAAGTTCCAATATAGGGTCAAGGGTCGTTTGTGAAATAAGTGTAAAACGCGAACGAAGGTTCAAAGAACGTAAATTGTAAGCTGGGGGTCGCGTAACTATCCCATCCCACCATCTTGACAGTTCCTGTTTTTTCAATTTTTCCAGTTTTTGAAATTGAACTTTTAGACTGTCAGTCTGCCGTGAAGTTGTGTTGGTTGTGCTTGAGCCTGTTGGATGTGTGAAAAGATCCCTTGCCAGTTCCTCACGGTTATCCTTGAATCGTGACATGTTGAAATTGAATAGGGAGTGCGTATGGGCCTTAAGAATATCTCAATCAAAACCAAGTGCAGTAAGCCCAAAAGAGGAACGCATCAATCCCTAGTAGTTTCTGAGTGTTCACAATGTACATAGATGACACATAATACAATAGAGTATAGTGTGCACTACCAACAAAGTTCCTACTGCACAAAGGAACCAAAGGGGTGAGATAAAACACCCCAAATATTAAAGAACAATGAAGTCGGTTGTGCACCACCATCAATAAAAATATAAATGATAATTCAGAAGAGTCCCAGTTTGTTGAAAATATAATAACGTAGATTTTCGTAGATTTCTTCCAGAAAATCTATTTGGTCAGAGATACTTGATGTCACAATAGCTTTATGGAGAGAACCAATTCAGCAGCCAACGCGTTTCGCCCTATACACTTGGGCTTCTTCAGGGCGAGTAGTAAGTTCCAATAGAGGGTCAAGGGTCGTTTGTGAAATAAGTGTAAAACGCGAACGAAGGTTCAAAGAACGTAAATTGTAAGCTGGGGGTCGCGTAACTATCCCATCCCACCATCTTGACAGTTCCTGTTTTTTCAATTTTTCTAGTTTTTGAAATTTAACTTTTAGACTGTCAGTCTGCCGTGAAGTTGTGTTGGTTGTGCTTGAGCCTGTTGGATGTGTGAAAAGATCCCTTGCCAGTTCCTCACGGTTATCCTTGAATCGTGCCATGTTGAAATTGAATAGGGAGTGCGTATGGGCCTTAAGAATATCTCAATCAAATCCAAGTGCGGTAAGCCCAAAAGAGGAACGCATCAATCCCTAGTAGTTTCTGAGTGTTCACAATGTACATAGATGACACATAATACAATAGAGTATAGTGTGCACTACCAACAAAGTTCCTACTGCACAAACGAACCAAAGGGGTGAGATAAAACACCCCAAATATTAAAGAACAATGAAGTCGGTTGTGCACCACCATCAATAAAAATATAAATAATAATTCAGAAAAGTCCCAGTTTGTTGAAAATATAATAACGTAGATTTTCGTAGATTTCTTCCAGAAAATGTATGTGGTCAGAGATACTTGATGTCACAATAGATTTATGGAGAGAACCAACCCAGCAGCCAACGCGTTTCGCCCTATACACTTGGGCTTCTTCAGGGTGAGTAGTAAGTTCCAATATAGGGTCAAGGGTCGTTTGTGAAATAAGTGTAAAACGCGAACGAAGGTTCAAAGAACGTAAATTGTAAGCTGGGGGTCGCGTAACTATCCCATCCCACCATCTTGACAGTTCCTGTTTTTTCAATTTTTCTAGTTTTTGAAATGTAACTTTTAGACTGTCAGTCTGCCGTGAAGTTGTGTTGGTTGTGCTTGAGCCTGTTGGATGTGTGAAAAGATCCCTTGCCAGTTCCTCACGGTTATCCTTGAATCGTGACATGTTGAAATTGAATAGGGAGTGCGTATGGGCCATAAGAATATCTCAATCAAAACCAAGTGCAGTAAGCCCAAAAGAGGAACGCATCAATCCCTAGTAGTTTCTGAGTGTTCACAATGTACATAGATGACACATAATACAATAGAGTATAGTGTGCACTAAAAAACAAAGTTCCTACTGCACAAAGGAACCAAAGGGGTGAGATAAAACACCCCAAATATTAAAGAACAATGAAGTCGGTTGTGCACCACCATCAATAAAAATATAAATGATAATTCAGAAGAGTCCCAGTTTGTTGAAAATATAATAACGTAGATTTTCGTAGATTTCTTCCAGAAAATTTATTTGGTCAGAGATACTTGATGTCACAATAGATTTATGGAGAGAACCAACTCAGCAGCCAACGCGTTTCGCCCTATACACTTGGGCTTCTTCAGGGCGAGTAGTAAGTTCCAATATAGGGTCAAGGGTCGTTTGTGAAATAAGTGTAAAACGCGAACGAAGGTTCAAAGAACGTAAATTGTAAGCTGGGGGTCGCGTAACTATCCCATCCCACCATCTTGACAGTTCCTGTTTTTTCAATTTTTCTAGTTTTTGAAATTTAACTTTTAGACTGTCAGTCTGCCGTGAAGTTGTGTTGGTTGTGCTTGAGCCTGTTGGATGTGTGAAAAGATCCCTTGCCAGTTCCTCACGGTTATCCTTGAATCGTGACATGTTGAAATTGAATAGGGAGTGCGTATGGGCCTTAAGAATATCTCAATCAAAACCAAGTGCAGTAAGCCCAAAAGAGGAACGCATCAATCCCTTGTAGTTTCTGAGTGTTCACAAAGTACATAGATGACACATAATACAATAGAGTATAGTGTGCACTACCAACAAAGTTCCTACTGCACAAAGGAACCAAAGGGGTGAGATAAAACACCCCAAATATTAAAGAACAATGAAGTCGGTTGTGCACCACCATCAATAAAAATATAAATAATAATTCAGAAGAGTCCCAGTTTGTTGAAAATATAATAACGTAGATTTTCGTAGATTTCTTCCAGAAAATTTATTTGGTCAGAGATACTTGATGTCACAATAGATTTATGGAGAGAACCAACCCAGCAGCCAACGCGTTTCGCCCTATACACTTGGGCTTCTTCAGGGCGAGTAGTAAGTTCCAATATAGGGTCAAGGGTCGTTTGTGAAATAAGTGTAAAACGCGAACGAAGGTTCAAAGAACGTAAATTGTAAGCTGGGGGTCGCGTAACTATCCCATCCCACCATCTTGACAGTTCCTGTTTTTTCAATTTTTCTAGTTTTTGAAATTTAACTTTTAGACTGTCAGTCTGCCGTGAAGTTGTGTTGGTTGTGCTTGAGCCTGTTGGATGTGTGAAAAGATCCCTTGCCAGTTCCTCACGGTTATCCTTGAATCGTGACATGTTGAAATTGAATAGGGAGTGTGTATGGGCCTTAAGAATATCACAATCAAAACCAAGTGCAGTAAGCCCAAAAGAGGAACGCATCAATCCCTAGTAGTTTCTGAGTGTTCACAATGTACATAGATAACACATAATACAATAGAGTATAGTGTGCACTACCAACAAAGTTCCTACTGCACAAAGGAACCAAAGGGGTGAGATAAAACACCCCAAATATTAAAGAACAATGAAGTCGGTTGTGCACCACCATCAATAAAAATATAAATAATAATTCAGAAGAGTCCCAGTTTGTTGAAAATATAAGAACGTAGATTTTCGTAGATTTCTTCCAGAAAATTTATTTGGTCAGAGATACTTGATGTCACAATAGATTTATGGAGAGAACCAACCCAGCAGCCAACGCGTTTCGCCCTATACACTTGGGCTTCTTCAGGGCGAGTAGTAAGTTCCAATATAGGGTCAAGGGTCGTTTGTGAAATAAGTGTAAAACGCGAACGAAGGTTCAAAGAATGTAAATTGTAAGCTGGGGGTCGCGTAACTATCCCATCCCACCATCTTGACAGTTCCTGTTTTTTCAATTTTTCTAGTTTTTGAAATTTAACTTTTAGACTGTCAGTCTGCCGTGAAGTTGTGTTGGTTGTGCTTGAACCTGTTGGATGTGTGAAAAGATCCCTTGCCAGTTCCTCACGGTTATCCTTGAATCGTGACATGTTGAAATTGAATAGGGAGTGCGTATGGGCCTTAAGAATATCTCAATCAAAACCAAGTGCAGTAAGCCCAAAAGAGGAACGCATCAATCCCTAGTAGTTTCTGAGTGTTCACAATGTACATAGATGACACATAATACAATAGAGTATAGTGTGCACTACCAACAAAGTTCCTACTGCACAAAGGAACCAAAGGGGTGAGATAAAACACCCCAAATATTAAAGAACAATGAAGTCGGTTGTGCACCACCATCAATAAAAATATAAATAATAATTCAGAAGAGTCCCAGTTTGTTGAAAATATAATAACGTAGATTTTCGTAGATTTCTTCCAGAAAATTTATTTGATCAGAGATACTTGATGTCACAATAGATTTATGGAGAGAACCAACCCAGCAGCCAACGCGTTTCGCCCTATACACTTGGGCTTCTTCAGGGCGAGTAGTAAGTTCCAATATAGGGTCAAGGGTCGTTTGTGAAATAAGTGTAAAACGCGAACGAAGGTTCAAAGAACGTAAATTGTAAGCTGGGGGTCGCGTAACTATCCCATCCCACCATCTTGACAGTTCCTGTTTTTTCAATTTTTCTAGTTTTTGAAATTTAACTTTTAGACTGTCAGTCTGCCGTGAAGTTGTGTTGGTTGTGCTTGAGCCTGTTGGATGTGTGAAAAGATCCCTTGCCAGTTCCTCACGGTTATCCTTGAATCGTGACATGTTGAAATTGAATAGGGAGTGCGTATGGGCCTTAAGAATATCTCAATCAAAACCAAGTGCAGTAAGCCCAAAAGAGGAACGCATCAATCCCTAGTAGTTTCTGAGTGTTCACAATGTACATAGATGACACATAATACAATAGAGTATAGTGTGCACTACCAACAAAGTTCCTACTGCACAAAGGAACCAAAGGGGTGAGATAAAACACCCCAAATATTAAAGAACTATGAAGTCGGTTGTGCACCACCATCAATAAAAATATAAATAATAATTCAGAAGAGTCCCAGTTTGTTGAAAATATAATAACGTAGATTTTCGTAGATTTCTTCCAGAAAATTTATGTGGTCAGAGATACTTGATGTCACAATAGATTTATGGAGAGAACCAACCCAGCAGCCAACGCGTTTCGCCCTATACACTTGGGCTTCTTCAGGGTGAGTAGTAAGTTCCAATATAGGGTCAAGGGTCGTTTGTGAAATAAGTGTAAAACGCGAACGAAGGTTCAAAGAACGTTAATTGTAAGCTGGGGGTCGCGTAACTATCCCATCCCACCATCTTGACAGTTCCTGTTTTTTCAATTTTTCTAGTTTTTGAAATTTAACTTTTAGACTGTCAGTCTGCCGTGAAGTTGTGTTGGTTGTGCTTGAGCCTGTTGGATGTGTGAAAAGATCCCTTGCCAGTTCCTCACGGTTATCCTTGAATCGTGACATGTTGAAATTGAATAGGGAGGGCGTATGGGCCTTAAGAATATCTCAATCAAAACCAAGTGCAGTAAGCCCAAAAGAGGAACGCATCAATCCCTAGTAGTTTCTGAGTGTTCACAATGTACATAGATGACACATAATACAATTGAGTATAGTGTGCACTACCAACAAAGTTCCTACTGCACAAAGGAACCAAAGGGGTGAGATAAAACACCCCAAATATTAAAGAACAATGAAGTCGGTTGTGCACCACCATCAATAAAAATATAAATAATAATTCAGAAGAGTCCCAGTTTGTTGAAAATATAATAACGTAGATTTTCGTAGATTTCTTCCAGAAAATTTATTTGATCAGAGATACTTGATGTCACAATAGATTTATGGAGAGAACCAACCCAGCAGCCAACGCGTTTCGCCCTATACACTTGGGCTTCTTCAGGGCGAGTAGTAAGTTCCAATATAGGGTCAAGGGTCGTTTGTGAAATAAGTGTAAAACGCGAACGAAGGTTCAAAGAACGTAAATTGTAAGCTGGGGGTCGCGTAACTATCCCATCCCACCATCTTGACAGTTCCTGTTTTTTCAATTTTTCTAGTTTTTGAAATTTAACTTTTAGACTGTCAGTCTGCCGTGAAGTTGTGTTGGTTGTGCTTGAGCCTGTTGGATGTGTGAAAAGATCCCTTGCCAGTTCCTCACGGTTATCCTTGAATCGTGACATGTTGAAATTGAATAGGGAGTGCGTATGGGCCTTAAGAATATCTCAATCAAAACCAAGTGCAGTAAGCCCAAAAGAGGAACGCATCAATCCCTAGTAGTTTCTGAGTGTTCACAATGTACATAGATGACACATAATACAATAGAGTATAGTGTGCACTACCAACAAAGTTCCTACTGCACAAAGGAACCAAAGGGGTGAGATAAAACATCCCAAATATTAAAGAACAATGAAGTCGGTTGTGCACCACCATCAATAAAAATATAAATAATAATTCAGAAGAGTCCCAGTTTGTTGAAAATATAAGAACGTAGATTTTCGTAGATTTCTTCCAGAAAATTTATTTGGTCCGAGATACTTGATGTCACAATAGATTTATGGAGAGAACCAACCCAGCAGCCAACGCGTTTCGCCCTATACACTTGGGCTTCTTCAGGGCGAGTAGTATGTTCCAATATAGGGTCAAGGGTCGTTTGTGAAATAAGTGTAAAACGCGAACGAAGGTTCAAAGAACGTAAATTGTAAGCTGGGGGTCGCGTAACTATCCCATCCCACCATCTTGACAGTTCCTGTTTTTTCAATTTTGCTAGTTTTTGAAATTTAACTTTTAGACTGTCAGTCTGCCGTGAAGTTGTGTTGGTTGTGCTTGAGCCTGTTGGATGTGTGAAAAGATCCCTTGCCAGTTCCTCACGGTTATCCTTGAATCGTGACATGTTGAAATTGAATAGGGAGTGCGTATGGGCCTTAAGAATATCTCAATCAAAACCAAGTGCAGTAAGCCCAAAAGAGGAACGCATCAATCCGTAGTAGTTTCTGAGTGTTCACAATGTACATAGATGACACATAATACAATAGAGTATAGTGTGCACTACCAACAAAGTTCCTACTGCACAAAGGAACCAAAGGGGTGAGATAAAACACCCCAAATATTAAAGAACAATGAAGTCGGTTGTGCACCACCATCAATAAAAATATAAATAATAATTCAGAAGAGTCCCAGTTTGTTGAAAATATAAGAACGTAGATTTTCGTAGATTTCTTCCAGAAAATTTATTTGGTCAGAGATACTTGATGTCACAATAGATTTATGGAGAGAACCAACCCAGCAGCCAACGCGTTTCGCCCTATACACTTGGGCTTCTTCAGGGCGAGTAGTAAGTTCCAATATAGGGTCAAGGGTCGTTTGTGAAATAAGTGTAAAACGCGAACGAAGGTTCAAAGAACGTAAATTGTAAGCTGGGGGTCGCGTAACTATCCCATCCCACCATCTTGACAGTTCCTGTTTTTTCAATTTTTCTAGTTTTTGAAATTTAACTTTTAGACTGTCAGTCTGCCGTGAAGTTGTGTTGGTTGTGCTTGAGCCTGTTGGATGTGTGAAAAGATCCCTTGCCAGTTCCTCACGGTTATCCTTGAATCGTGACATGTTGAAATTGAATAGGGAGTGCTTATGGGCCTTAAGAATATCTCAATCAAAACCAAGTGCAGTAAGCCCAAAAGAGGAACGCATCAATCCCTAGTAGTTTCTGAGTGTTCACAATGTACATAGATGACACATAACACAATAGAGTATAGTGTGCACTACCAACAAAGTTCCTACTGCACAAAGGAACCAAAGGGGTGAGATAAAACACCCCAAATATTAAAGAACAATGAAGTCGGTTGTGCACCACCATCAATAAAAATATAAATAATAATTCAGAAGAGTCCCAGTTTGTTGAAAATATAATAACGTAGATTTTCGTAGATTTCTTCCAGAAAATTTATTTGGTCAGAGATACTTGATGTCACAATAGATTTATGGAGAGAACCAACCCAGCAGCCAACGCGTTTCGCCCTATACACTTGGGCTTCTTCAGGGCGAGTAGTAAGTTCCAATATAGGGTCAAGGGTCGTTTGTGAAATAAGTGTAAAACGCGAACGAAGGTTCAAAGAACGTAAATTGTAAGCTGGGGGTCGCGTAACTATCCCATCCCACCATCTTGACAGTTCCTGTTTTTTCAATTTTTCTAGTTTTTGAAATTTAACTTTTAGACTGTCAGTCTGCCGTGAAGTTGTGTTGGTTGTGCTTGAGCCTGTTGGATGTGTGAAAAGATCCCTTGCCAGTTCCTCACGGTTATCCTTGAATCGTGACATGTTGAAATTGAATAGGGAGTGCGTATGGGCCTTAAGAATATCTCAATCAAAACTAAGTGCAGTAAGCCCAAAAGAGGAACGCATCAATCCCTAGTAGTTTCTGAGTGTTCACAATGTACATAGATGACACATAATACAATAGAGTATAGTGTGCACTACCAACAAAGTTCCTACTGCACAAAGGAACCAAAGGGGTGAGATAAAACACCCCAAATATTAAAGAACAATGAAGTCGGTTGTGCACCACCATCAATAAAAATATAAATAATAATTCAGAAGAGTCCCAGTTTGTTGAAAATATAAGAACGTAGATTTTCGTAGATTTCTTCCAGAAAATTTCTTTGGTCAGAGATACTTGATGTCACAATAGATTTATGGAGAGAACCAACCCAGCAGCCAACTCGTTTCGCCCTATACACTTGGGCTTCTTCAGGGCGAGTAGTAAGTTCCAATATAGGGTCAAGGGTCGTTTGTGAAATAAGTGTAAAACGCGAACGAAGGTTCAAAGAACGTAAATTGTAAGCTGGGGGTCGCGTAACTATCTCATCCCACCATCTTGACAGTTCCTGTTTTTTCAATTTTTCTAGTTTTTGAAATTTAACTTTTAGACTGTCAGTCTGCCGTGAAGTTGTGTTGGTTGTGCTTGAGCCTGTTGGATGTGTGAAAAGATCCCTTGCCAGTTCCTCACGGTTATCCTTGAATCGTGACATGTTGAAATTGAATAGGGAGTGCGTATGGGCCTTAAGAATATCTCAATCAAAACCAAGTGCAGTAAGCCCAAAAGAGGAACGCATCAATCCCTAGTAGTTTCTGAGTGTTCACAATGTACATAGATGACACATAATACAATAGAGTATAGTGTGCACTACCAACAACGTTTCTACTGCACAAAGGAACCAAAGGGGTGAGATAAAACACCCCAAATATTAAAGAACAATGAAGTCGGTTGTGCACCACCATCAATAAAAATATAAATAATAATTCAGAAGAGTCCCAGTTTGTTGAAAATATAAGAACGTAGATTTTCGTAGATTTCTTCCAGAAAATTTATTTGGTCAGAGATACTTGATGTCACAATAGATTTATGGAGAGAACCAACCCAGCAGCCAACGCGTTTCACCCTATACACTTGGGCTTCTTCAGGGCGAGTAGTAAGTTCCAATATAGGGTCAAGGGTCGTTTGTGAAATAAGTGTAAAACGCGAACGAAGGTTCAAAGAACGTAAATTGTAAGCTGGGGGTCGAGTAACTATCCCATCCCACCATCTTGACAGTTCCTGTTTTTTCAATTTTGCTAGTTTTTTAAATTTAACTTTTAGACTGTCAGTCTGCCGTGAAGTTGCGTTGGTTGTGCTTGAGCCTGTTGGATGTGTGAAAAGATCCCTTGCCAGTTCCTCACGGTTATCCTTGAATCGTGACATGTTGAAATTGAATAGGGAGTGCGTATGGGCCTTAAGAATATCTCAATCAAAACCAAGTGCAGTAAGCCCAAAAGAGGAACGCATCAATCCCTAGTAGTTTCTGAGTGTTCACAATGTACATAGATGACACATAATACAATAGAGTATAGTGTGCACTACCAACAAAGTTCCTACTGCACAAAGGAACCAAAGGGGTGAGATAAAACACCCCAAATATTAAAGAACAATGAAGTCGGTTGTGCACCACCATCAATAAAAATATAAATAATAATTCAGAAGAGTCCCAGTTTGTTGAAAATATAATAACGTAGATTTTCGTAGATTTCTTCCAGAAAATTTATTTGATCAGAGATACTTGATGTCACAATAGATTTATGGAGAGAACCAACCCAGCAGCCAACGCGTTTCGCCCTATACACTTGGGCTTCTTCAGGGCGAGTAGTAAGTTCCAATATAGGGTCAAGGGTCGTTTGTGAAATAAGTGTAAAACGCGAACGAAGGTTCAAAGAACGTAAATTGTAAGCTGGGGGTCGCGTAACTATCCCATCCCACCATCTTGACAGTTCCTGTTTTTTCAATTTTTCTAGTTTTTGAAATTTAACTTTTAGACTGTCAGTCTGCCGTGAAGTTGTGTTGGTTGTGCTTGAGGCTGTTGTATGTGTGAAAAGATCCCTTGCCAGTTCCTCACGGTTATCCTTGAATCGTGACATGTTGAAATTGAATAGGGAGTGCGTATGGGCCTTAAGAATATCTCAATCAAAACCAAGTGCAGTAAGCCCAAAAGAGGAACGCATCAATCCCTAGTAGTTTCTGAGTGTTCACAATGTACATAGATGACACATAATACAATAGAGTATAGTGTGCACTAAAAAACAAAGTTCCTACTGCACAAAGGAACCAAAGGGGTGAGATAAAACACCCCAAATATTAAAGAACAATGAAGTCGGTTGTGCACCACCATCAATAAAAATATAAATGATAATTCAGAAGAGTCCCAGTTTGTTGAAAATATAATAACGTAGATTTTCGTAGATTTCTTCCAGAAAATTTATTTGGTCAGAGATACTTGATGTCACAATAGATTTATGGAGAGAACCAACTCAGCAGCCAACGCGTTTCGCCCTATACACTTGGGCTTCTTCAGGGCGAGTAGTAAGTTCCAATATAGGGTCAAGGGTCGTTTGTGAAATAAGTGTAAAACGCGAACGAAGGTTCAAAGAACGTAAATTGTAAGCTGGGGGTCGCGTAACTATCCCATCCCACCATCTTGACAGTTCCTGTTTTTTCAATTTTTCTAGTTTTTGAAATTTAACTTTTAGACTGTCAGTCTGCCGTGAAGTTGTGTTGGTTGTGCTTGAGCCTGTTGGATGTGTGAAAAGATCCCTTGCCAGTTCCTCACGGTTATCCTTGAATCGTGACATGTTGAAATTGAATAGGGAGTGCGTATGGGCCTTAAGAATATCTCAATCAAAACCAAGTGCAGTAAGCCCAAAAGAGGAACGCATCAATCCCTTGTAGTTTCTGAGTGTTCACAAAGTACATAGATGACACATAATACAATAGAGTATAGTGTGCACTACCAACAAAGTTCCTACTGCACAAAGGAACCAAAGGGGTGAGATAAAACACCCCAAATATTAAAGAACAATGAAGTCGGTTGTGCACCACCATCAATAAAAATATAAATAATAATTCAGAAGAGTCCCAGTTTGTTGAAAATATAATAACGTAGATTTTCGTAGATTTCTTCCAGAAAATTTATTTGGTCAGAGATACTTGATGTCACAATAGATTTATGGAGAGAACCAACCCAGCAGCCAACGCGTTTCGCCCTATACACTTGGGCTTCTTCAGGGCGAGTAGTAAGTTCCAATATAGGGTCAAGGGTCGTTTGTGAAATAAGTGTAAAACGCGAACGAAGGTTCAAAGAACGTAAATTGTAAGCTGGGGGTCGCGTAACTATCCCATCCCACCATCTTGACAGTTCCTGTTTTTTCAATTTTTCTAGTTTTTGAAATTTAACTTTTAGACTGTCAGTCTGCCGTGAAGTTGTGTTGGTTGTGCTTGAGCCTGTTGGATGTGTGAAAAGATCCCTTGCCAGTTCCTCACGGTTATCCTTGAATCGTGACATGTTGAAATTGAATAGGGAGTGTGTATGGGCCTTAAGAATATCACAATCAAAACCAAGTGCAGTAAGCCCAAAAGAGGAACGCATCAATCCCTAGTAGTTTCTGAGTGTTCACAATGTACATAGATAACACATAATACAATAGAGTATAGTGTGCACTACCAACAAAGTTCCTACTGCACAAAGGAACCAAAGGGGTGAGATAAAACACCCCAAATATTAAAGAACAATGAAGTCGGTTGTGCACCACCATCAATAAAAATATAAATAATAATTCAGAAGAGTCCCAGTTTGTTGAAAATATAAGAACGTAGATTTTCGTAGATTTCTTCCAGAAAATTTATTTGGTCAGAGATACTTGATGTCACAATAGATTTATGGAGAGAACCAACCCAGCAGCCAACGCGTTTCGCCCTATACACTTGGGCTTCTTCAGGGCGAGTAGTAAGTTCCAATATAGGGTCAAGGGTCGTTTGTGAAATAAGTGTAAAACGCGAACGAAGGTTCAAAGAATGTAAATTGTAAGCTGGGGGTCGCGTAACTATCCCATCCCACCATCTTGACAGTTCCTGTTTTTTCAATTTTTCTAGTTTTTGAAATTTAACTTTTAGACTGTCAGTCTGCCGTGAAGTTGTGTTGGTTGTGCTTGAACCTGTTGGATGTGTGAAAAGATCCCTTGCCAGTTCCTCACGGTTATCCTTGAATCGTGACATGTTGAAATTGAATAGGGAGTGCGTATGGGCCTTAAGAATATCTCAATCAAAACCAAGTGCAGTAAGCCCAAAAGAGGAACGCATCAATCCCTAGTAGTTTCTGAGTGTTCACAATGTACATAGATGACACATAATACAATAGAGTATAGTGTGCACTACCAACAAAGTTCCTACTGCACAAAGGAACCAAAGGGGTGAGATAAAACACCCCAAATATTAAAGAACAATGAAGTCGGTTGTGCACCACCATCAATAAAAATATAAATAATAATTCAGAAGAGTCCCAGTTTGTTGAAAATATAATAACGTAGATTTTCGTAGATTTCTTCCAGAAAATTTATTTGATCAGAGATACTTGATGTCACAATAGATTTATGGAGAGAACCAACCCAGCAGCCAACGCGTTTCGCCCTATACACTTGGGCTTCTTCAGGGCGAGTAGTAAGTTCCAATATAGGGTCAAGGGTCGTTTGTGAAATAAGTGTAAAACGCGAACGAAGGTTCAAAGAACGTAAATTGTAAGCTGGGGGTCGCGTAACTATCCCATCCCACCATCTTGACAGTTCCTGTTTTTTCAATTTTTCTAGTTTTTGAAATTTAACTTTTAGACTGTCAGTCTGCCGTGAAGTTGTGTTGGTTGTGCTTGAGGCTGTTGTATGTGTGAAAAGATCCCTTGCCAGTTCCTCACGGTTATCCTTGAATCGTGACATGTTGAAATTGAATAGGGAGTGCGTATGGGCCTTAAGAATATCTCAATCAAAACCAAGTGCAGTAAGCCCAAAAGAGGAACGCATCAATCCCTAGTAGTTTCTGAGTGTTCACAATGTACATAGATGACACATAATACAATAGAGTATAGTGTGCACTACCAACAAAGTTCCTACTGCACAAAGGAACCAAAGGGGTGAGATAAAACACCCCAAATATTAAAGAACTATGAAGTCGGTTGTGCACCACCATCAATAAAAATATAAATAATAATTCAGAAGAGTCCCAGTTTGTTGAAAATATAATAACGTAGATTTTCGTAGATTTCTTCCAGAAAATTTATGTGGTCAGAGATACTTGATGTCACAATAGATTTATGGAGAGAATCAACCCAGCAGCCAACGCGTTTCGCCCTATACACTTGGGCTTCTTCAGGGTGAGTAGTAAGTTCCAATATAGGGTCAAGGGTCGTTTGTGAAATAAGTGTAAAACGCGAACGAAGGTTCAAAGAACGTAAATTGTAAGCTGGGGGTCGCGTAACTATCCCATCCCACCATCTTGACAGTTCCTGTTTTTTCAATTTTTCTAGTTTTTGAAATTTAACTTTTAGACTGTCAGTCTGCCGTGAAGTTGTGTTGGTTGTGCTTGAGCCTGTTGGATGTGTGAAAAGATCCCTTGCCAGTTCCTCACGGTTATCCTTGAATCGTGACATGTTGAAATTGAATAGGGAGTGCGTATGGGCCTTAAGAATATCTCAATCAAAACCAAGTGCAGTAAGCCCAAAAGAGGAACGCATCAATCCCTAGTAGTTTCTGAGTGTTCACAATGTACATAGATGACACATAATACAATTGAGTATAGTGTGCACTACCAACAAAGTTCCTACTGCACAAAGGAACCAAAGGGGTGAGATAAAACACCCCAAATATTAAAGAACAATGAAGTCGGTTGTGCACCACCATCAATAAAAATATAAATAATAATTCAGAAGAGTCCCAGTTTGTTGAAAATATAATAACGTAGATTTTCGTAGATTTCTTCCAGAAAATTTATTTGATCAGAGATACTTGATGTCACAATAGATTTATGGAGAGAACCAACCCAGCAGCCAACGCGTTTCGCCCTATACACTTGGGCTTCTTCAGGGCGAGTAGTAAGTTCCAATATAGGGTCAAGGGTCGTTTGTGAAATAAGTGTAAAACGCGAACGAAGGTTCAAAGAACGTAAATTGTAAGCTGGGGGTCGCGTAACTATCCCATCCCACCATCTTGACAGTTCCTGTTTTTTCAATTTTTCTAGTTTTTGAAATTTAACTTTTAGACTGTCAGTCTGCCGTGAAGTTGTGTTGGTTGTGCTTGAGCCTGTTGGATGTGTGAAAAGATCCCTTGCCAGTTCCTCACGGTTATCCTTGAATCGTGACATGTTGAAATTGAATAGGGAGTGCGTATGGGCCTTAAGAATATCTCAATCAAAACCAAGTGCAGTAAGCCCAAAAGAGGAACGCATCAATCCCTAGTAGTTTCTGAGTGTTCACAATGTACATAGATGACACATAATACAATAGAGTATAGTGTGCACTACCAACAAAGTTCCTACTGCACAAAGGAACCAAAGGGGTGAGATAAAACATCCCAAATATTAAAGAACAATGAAGTCGGTTGTGCACCACCATCAATAAAAATATAAATAATAATTCAGAAGAGTCCCAGTTTGTTGAAAATATAAGAACGTAGATTTTCGTAGATTTCTTCCAGAAAATTTATTTGGTCCGAGATACTTGATGTCACAATAGATTTATGGAGAGAACCAACCCAGCAGCCAACGCGTTTCGCCCTATACACTTGGGCTTCTTCAGGGCGAGTAGTATGTTCCAATATAGGGTCAAGGGTCGTTTGTGAAATAAGTGTAAAACGCGAACGAAGGTTCAAAGAACGTAAATTGTAAGCTGGGGGTCGCGTAACTATCCCATCCCACCATCTTGACAGTTCCTGTTTTTTCAATTTTGCTAGTTTTTGAAATTTAACTTTTAGACTGTCAGTCTGCCGTGAAGTTGTGTTGGTTGTGCTTGAGCCTGTTGGATGTGTGAAAAGATCCCTTGCCAGTTCCTCACGGTTATCCTTGAATCGTGACATGTTGAAATTGAATAGGGAGTGCGTATGGGCCTTAAGAATATCTCAATCAAAACCAAGTGCAGTAAGCCCAAAAGAGGAACGCATCAATCCGTAGTAGTTTCTGAGTGTTCACAATGTACATAGATGACACATAATACAATAGAGTATAGTGTGCACTACCAACAAAGTTCCTACTGCACAAAGGAACCAAAGGGGTGAGATAAAACACCCCAAATATTAAAGAACAATGAAGTCGGTTGTGCACCACCATCAATAAAAATATAAATAATAATTCAGAAGAGTCCCAGTTTGTTGAAAATATAAGAACGTAGATTTTCGTAGATTTCTTCCAGAAAATTTATTTGGTCAGAGATACTTGATGTCACAATAGATTTATGGAGAGAACCAACCCAGCAGCCAACGCGTTTCGCCCTATACACTTGGGCTTCTTCAGGGCGAGTAGTAAGTTCCAATATAGGGTCAAGGGTCGTTTGTGAAATAAGTGTAAAACGCGAACGAAGGTTCAAAGAACGTAAATTGTAAGCTGGGGGTCGCGTAACTATCCCATCCCACCATCTTGACAGTTCCTGTTTTTTCAATTTTTCTAGTTTTTGAAATTTAACTTTTAGACTGTCAGTCTGCCGTGAAGTTGTGTTGGTTGTGCTTGAGCCTGTTGGATGTGTGAAAAGATCCCTTGCCAGTTCCTCACGGTTATCCTTGAATCGTGACATGTTGAAATTGAATAGGGAGTGCTTATGGGCCTTAAGAATATCTCAATCAAAACCAAGTGCAGTAAGCCCAAAAGAGGAACGCATCAATCCCTAGTAGTTTCTGAGTGTTCACAATGTACATAGATGACACATAATACAATAGAGTATAGTGTGCACTACCAACAAAGTTCCTACTGCACAAAGGAACCAAAGGGGTGAGATAAAACACCCCAAATATTAAAGAACAATGAAGTCGGTTGTGCACCACCATCAATAAAAATATAAATAATAATTCAGAAGAGTCCCAGTTTGTTGAAAATATAATAACGTAGATTTTCGTAGATTTCTTCCAGAAAATTTATTTGGTCAGAGATACTTGATGTCACAATAGATTTATGGAGAGAACCAACCCAGCAGCCAACGCGTTTCGCCCTATACACTTGGGCTTCTTCAGGGCGAGTAGTAAGTTCCAATATAGGGTCAAGGGTCGTTTGTGAAATAAGTGTAAAACGCGAACGAAGGTTCAAAGAACGTAAATTGTAAGCTGGGGGTCGCGTAACTATCCCATCCCACCATCTTGACAGTTCCTGTTTTTTCAATTTTTCTAGTTTTTGAAATTTAACTTTTAGACTGTCAGTCTGCCGTGAAGTTGTGTTGGTTGTGCTTGAGCCTGTTGGATGTGTGAAAAGATCCCTTGCCAGTTCCTCACGGTTATCCTTGAATCGTGACATGTTGAAATTGAATAGGGAGTGCGTATGGGCCTTAAGAATATCTCAATCAAAACTAAGTGCAGTAAGCCCAAAAGAGGAACGCATCAATCCCTAGTAGTTTCTGAGTGTTCACAATGTACATAGATGACACATAATACAATAGAGTATAGTGTGCACTACCAACAAAGTTCCTACTGCACAAAGGAACCAAAGGGGTGAGATAAAACACCCCAAATATTAAAGAACAATGAAGTCGGTTGTGCACCACCATCAATAAAAATATAAATAATAATTCAGAAGAGTCCCAGTTTGTTGAAAATATAAGAACGTAGATTTTCGTAGATTTCTTCCAGAAAATTTCTTTGGTCAGAGATACTTGATGTCACAATAGATTTATGGAGAGAACCAACCCAGCAGCCAACTCGTTTCGCCCTATACACTTGGGCTTCTTCAGGGCGAGTAGTAAGTTCCAATATAGGGTCAAGGGTCGTTTGTGAAATAAGTGTAAAACGCGAACGAAGGTTCAAAGAACGTAAATTGTAAGCTGGGGGTCGCGTAACTATCTCATCCCACCATCTTGACAGTTCCTGTTTTTTCAATTTTTCTAGTTTTTGAAATTTAACTTTTAGACTGTCAGTCTGCCGTGAAGTTGTGTTGGTTGTGCTTGAGCCTGTTGGATGTGTGAAAAGATCCCTTGCCAGTTCCTCACGGTTATCCTTGAATCGTGACATGTTGAAATTGAATAGGGAGTGCGTATGGGCCTTAAGAATATCTCAATCAAAACCAAGTGCAGTAAGCCCAAAAGAGGAACGCATCAATCCCTAGTAGTTTCTGAGTGTTCACAATGTACATAGATGACACATAATACAATAGAGTATAGTGTGCACTACCAACAACGTTTCTACTGCACAAAGGAACCAAAGGGGTGAGATAAAACACCCCAAATATTAAAGAACAATGAAGTCGGTTGTGCACCACCATCAATAAAAATATAAATAATAATTCAGAAGAGTCCCAGTTTGTTGAAAATATAAGAACGTAGATTTTCGTAGATTTCTTCCAGAAAATTTATTTGGTCAGAGATACTTGATGTCACAATAGATTTATGGAGAGAACCAACCCAGCAGCCAACGCGTTTCGCCCTATACACTTGGGCTTCTTCAGGGCGAGTAGTAAGTTCCAATATAGGGTCAAGGGTCGTTTGTGAAATAAGTGTAAAACGCGAACGAAGGTTCAAAGAACGTAAATTGTAAGCTGGGGGTCGAGTAACTATCCCATCCCACCATCTTGACAGTTCCTGTTTTTTCAATTTTGCTAGTTTTTTAAATTTAACTTTTAGACTGTCAGTCTGCCGTGAAGTTGCGTTGGTTGTGCTTGAGCCTGTTGGATGTGTGAAAAGATCCCTTGCCAGTTCCTCACGGTTATCCTTGAATCGTGACATGTTGAAATTGAATAGGGAGTGCGTATGGGCCTTAAGAATATCTCAATCAAAACCAAGTGCAGTAAGCCCAAAAGAGGAACGCATCAATCCCTAGTAGTTTCTGAGTGTTCACAATGTACATAGATGACACATAATACAATAGAGTATAGTGTGCACTACCAACAAAGTTCCTACTGCACAAAGGAACCAAAGGGGTGAGATAAAACACCCCAAATATTAAAGAACAATGAAGTCGGTTGTGCACCACCATCAATAAAAATATAAATAATAATTCAGAAGAGTCCCAGTTTGTTGAAAATATAATAACGTAGATTTTCGTAGATTTCTTCCAGAAAATTTATTTGATCAGAGATACTTGATGTCACAATAGATTTATGGAGAGAACCAACCCAGCAGCCAACGCGTTTCGCCCTATACACTTGGGCTTCTTCAGGGCGAGTAGTAAGTTCCAATATAGGGTCAAGGGTCGTTTGTGAAATAAGTGTAAAACGCGAACGAAGGTTCAAAGAACGTAAATTGTAAGCTGGGGGTCGCGTAACTATCCCATCCCACCATCTTGACAGTTCCTGTTTTTTCAATTTTTCTAGTTTTTGAAATTTAACTTTTAGACTGTCAGTCTGCCGTGAAGTTGTGTTGGTTGTGCTTGAGGCTGTTGTATGTGTGAAAAGATCCCTTGCCAGTTCCTCACGGTTATCCTTGAATCGTGACATGTTGAAATTGAATAGGGAGTGCGTATGGGCCTTAAGAATATCTCAATCAAAACCAAGTGCAGTAAGCCCAAAAGAGGAACGCATCAATCCCTAGTAGTTTCTGAGTGTTCACAATGTACATAGATGACACATAATACAATAGAGTATAGTGTGCACTACCAACAAAGTTCCTACTGCACAAAGGAACCAAAGGGGTGAGATAAAACACCCCAAATATTAAAGAACAATGAAGTCGGTTGTGCACCACCATCAATAAAAATATAAATAATAATTCAGAAGAGTCCCAGTTTGTTGAAAATATAATAACGTAGATTTTCGTAGATTTCTTCCAGAAAATTTATTTGGTCAGAGATACTTGATGTCACAATAGATTTATGGAGAGAACCAACCCAGCAGCCAACTCGTTTCGCCCTATACACTTGGGCTTCTTCAGGGCGAGTAGTAAGTTCCAATATAGTGTCAAGGGTCGTTTGTGAAATAAGTGTAAAACGCGAACGAAGGTTCAAAGAACGTAAATTGTAAGCTGGGGGTCGCGTAACTATCTCATCCCACCATCTTGACAGTTCCTGTTTTTTCAATTTTTCTAGTTTTTGAAATTTAACTTTTAGACTGTTAGTCTGCCATGAAGTTGTGTTGGTTGTGCTTGAGCCTGTTGGATGTGTGAAAAGATCCCTTGCCAGTTCCTCACAGTTATCCTTGAATCGTGACATGTTGAAATTGAATAGGGAGTGCGTATGGGCCTTAAGAATATCTCAATCAAAACCAAGTGCAGTAAGCCCAAAAGAGGAACGCATCAATCCCTAGTAGTTTCTGAGTGTTCACAATGTACATAGATGACACATAATACAATAGAGTATAGTGTGCACTACCAACAAAGTTCCTACTGCACAAAGGAACCAAAGGGGTGAGATAAAACACCCCAAATATTAAAGAACAATGAAGTCGGTTGTGCACCACCATCAATAAAAATATAAATAATAATTCAGAAGAGTCCCAGTTTGTTGAAAATATAATAACGTAGATTTTCGTAGATTTCTTCCAGAAAATTTATGTGGTCAGAGATACTTGATGTCACAATAGATTTATGGAGAGAACCAACCCAGCAGCCAACGCGTTTCGCCCTATACACTTGGGCTTCTTCAGGGTGAGTAGTAAGTTCCAATATAGGGTCAAGGGTCGTTTGTGAAATAAGTGTAAAACGCGAACGAAGGTTCAAAGAACGTAAATTGTAAGCTGGGGGTCGCGTAACTATCCCATCCCACCATCTTGACAGTTCCTGTTTTTTCAATTTTTCTAGTTTTTGAAATTTAACTTTTAGACTGTCAGTCTGCCGTGAAGTTGTGTTGGTTGTGCTTGAGCCTGTTGGATGTGTGAAAAGATCCCTTGCCAGTTCCTCACGGTTATCCTTGAATCGTGACATGTTGAAATTGAATAGGGAGTGCGTATGGGCCTTAAGAATATCTCAATCAAAACCAAGTGCAGTAAGCCCAAAAGAGGAACGCATCAATCCCTAGTAGTTTCTGAGTGTTCACAATGTACATAGATGACACATAATACAATTGAGTATAGTGTGCACTACCAACAAAGTTCCTACTGCACAAAGGAACCAAAGGGGTGAGATAAAACACCCCAAATATTAAAGAACAATGAAGTCGGTTGTGCACCACCATCAATAAAAATATAAATAATAATTCAGAAGAGTCCCAGTTTGTTGAAAATATAATAACGTAGATTTTCGTAGATTTCTTCCAGAAAATTTATTTGATCAGAGATACTTGATGTCACAATAGATTTATGGAGAGCACCAACCCAGCAGCCAACGCGTTTCGCCCTATACACTTGGGCTTCTTCAGGGCGAGTAGTAAGTTCCAATATAGGGTCAAGGGTCGTTTGTGAAATAAGTGTAAAACGCGAACGAAGGTTCAAAGAACGTAAATTGTAAGCTGGGGGTCGCGTAACTATCCCATCCCACCATCTTGACAGTTCCTGTTTTTTCAATTTTTCTAGTTTTTGAAATTTAACTTTTAGACTGTCAGTCTGCCGTGAAGTTGTGTTGGTTGTGCTTGAGCCTGTTGGATGTGTGAAAAGATCCCTTGCCAGTTCCTCACGGTTATCCTTGAATCGTGACATGTTGAAATTGAATAGGGAGTGCGTATGGGCCTTAAGAATATCTCAATCAAAACCAAGTGCAGTAAGCCCAAAAGAGGAACGCATCAATCCCTAGTAGTTTCTGAGTGTTCACAATGTACATAGATGACACATAATACAATAGAGTATAGTGTGCACTACCAACAAAGTTCCTACTGCACAAAGGAACCAAAGGGGTGAGTTAAAACACCCCAAATATTAAAGAACAATGAAGTCGGTTGTGCACCACCATCAATAAAAATATAAATAATAATTCAGAAGAGTCCCAGTTTGTTGAAAATATAATAACGTAGATTTTCGTAGATTTCTTCCAGAAAATGTATTTGGTCAGAGATACTTGATGTCACAATAGATTTATGGAGAGAACCAACCCAGCAGCCAACTCGTTTCGCCCTATACACTTGGGCTTCTTCAGGGCGAGTAGTAAGTTCCAATATAGGGTCAAGGGTCGTTTGTGAAATAAGTGTAAAACGCGAACGAAGGTTCAAAGAACGTAAATTGTAAGCTGGGGGTCGCGTAACTATCTCATCCCACCATCTTGACAGTTCCTGTTTTTTCAATTTTTCTAGTTTTTGAAATTTAACTTTTAGACTGTCAGTCTGCCATGAAGTTGTGTTGGTTGTGCTTGAGCCTGTTGGATGTGTGAAAAGATCCCTTGCCAGTTCCTCACAGTTATCCTTGAATCGTGACATGTTGAAATTGAATAGGGAGTGCGTATGGGCCTTAAGAATATCTCAATCAAAACCAAGTGCAGTAAGCCCAAAAGAGGAACGCATCAATCCCTAGTAGTTTCTGAGTGTTCACAATGTACATAGATGACACATAATACAATAGAGTATAGTGTGCACTACCAACAAAGTTCCTACTGCACAAAGGAACCAAAGGGGTGAGTTAAAACACCCCAAATATTAAAGAACAATGAAGTTGGTTGTGCACCACCATCAATAAAAATATAAATAATAATTCAGAAGAGTCCCAGTTTGTTGAAAATATAATAACGTAGATTTTCGTTTATTTCTTCCAGAAAATTTATGTGGTCAGAGATACTTGATGTCACAATAGATTTATGGAGAGAACCAACCCAGCAGCCAACGCGTTTCGCCCTATACACTTGGGCTTCTTCAGGGTGAGTAGTAAGTTCCAATATAGGGTCAAGGGTCGTTTGTGAAATAAGTGTAAAACGCGAACGAAGGTTCAAAGAACGTAAATTGTAAGCTGGGGGTCGCGTAACTATCCCATCCCACCATCTTGACAGTTCCTGTTTTTTCAATTTTTCTAGTTTTTGAAATTTTACTTTTAGACTGTCAGTCTGCCGTGAAGTTGTGTTGGTTATGCTTGAGCCTGTTGGATGTGTGAAAAGATCCCTTGCCAGTTCCTCACGGTTATCCTTGAATCGTGACATGTTGAAATTGAATAGGGAGTGCGTATGGGCCTTAAGAATATCTCAATCAAAACCAAGTGCAGTAAGCCCAAAAGAGGAACGCATCAATCCCTAGTAGTTTCTGAGTGTTCACAATGTACATAGATGACACATAATACAATAGAGTATAGTGTGCACTACCAACAAAGTTCCTACTGCACAAAGGAACCAAAGGGGTGAGATAAAACACCCCAAATATTAAAGAACAATGAAGTCGGTTGTGCACCACCATCAATAAAAATATAAATAATAATTCAGAAGAGTCCCAGTTTGTTGAAAATATAAGAACGTAGATTTTCGTAGATTTCTTCCAGAAAATTTATTTGGTCCGAGATACTTGATGTCACAATAGATTTATGGAGAGAACCAACCCAGCAGCCAACGCGTTTCGCCCTATACACTTGGGCTTCTTCAGGGCGAGTAGTATGTTCCAATATAGGGTCAAGGGTCGTTTGTGAAATAAGTGTAAAACGCGAACGAAGGTTCAAAGAACGTAAATTGTAAGCTGGGGGTCGCGTAACTATCCCATCCCACCATCTTGACAGTTCCTGTTTTTTCAATTTTGCTAGTTTTTGAAATTTAACTTTTAGACTGTCAGTCTGCCGTGAAGTTGTGTTGGTTGTGCTTGAGCCTGTTGGATGTGTGAAAAGATCCCTTGCCAGTTCCTCACGGTTATCCTTGAATCGTGACATGTTGAAATTGAATAGGGAGTGCGTATGGGCCTTAAGAATATCTCAATCAAAACCAAGTGCAGTAAGCCCAAAAGAGGAACGCATCAATCCGTAGTAGTTTCTGAGTGTTCACAATGTACATAGATGACACATAATACAATAGAGTATAGTGTGCACTACCAACAAAGTTCCTACTGCACAAAGGAACCAAAGGGGTGAGATAAAACACCCCAAATATTAAAGAACAATGAAGTCGGTTGTGCACCACCATCAATAAAAATATAAATAATAATTCAGAAGAGTCCCAGTTTGTTGAAAATATAAGAACGTAGATTTTCGTAGATTTCTTCCAGAAAATTTATTTGGTCAGAGATACTTGATGTCACAATAGATTTATGGAGAGAACCAACCCAGCAGCCAACGCGTTTCGCCCTATACACTTGGGCTTCTTCAGGGCGAGTAGTAAGTTCCAATATAGGGTCAAGGGTCGTTTGTGAAATAAGTGTAAAACGCGAACGAAGGTTCAAAGAACGTAAATTGTAAGCTGGGGGTCGCGTAACTATCCCATCCCACCATCTTGACAGTTCCTGTTTTTTCAATTTTGCTAGTTTTTGAAATTTAACTTTTAGACTGTCAGTCTGCCGTGAAGTTGTGTTGGTTGTGCTTGAGCCTGTTGGATGTGTGAAAAGATCCCTTGCCAGTTCCTCACGGTTATCCTTGAATCGTGACATGTTGAAATTGAATAGGGAGTGCGTATGGGCCTTAAGAATATCTCAATCAAAACCAAGTGCAGTAAGCCCAAAAGAGGAACGCATCAATCCGTAGTAGTTTCTGAGTGTTCACAATGTACATAGATGACACATAATACAATAGAGTATAGTGTGCACTACCAACAAAGTTCCTACTGCACAAAGGAACCAAAGGGGTGAGATAAAACACCCCAAATATTAAAGAACAATGAAGTCGGTTGTGCACCACCATCAATAAAAATATAAATAATAATTCAGAAGAGTCCCAGTTTGTTGAAAATATAATAACGTAGATTTTCGTAGATTTCTTCCAGAAAATTTATTTGGTCAGAGATACTTGATGTCACAATAGATTTATGGAGAGAACCAACCCAGCAGCCAACGCGTTTCGCCCTATACACTTGGGCTTCTTCAGGGCGAGTAGTAAGTTCCAATATAGGGTCAAGGGTCGTTTGTGAAATAAGTGTAAAACGCGAACGAAGGTTCAAAGAACGTAAATTGTAAGCTGGGGGTCGCGTAACTATCCCATCCCACCATCTTGACAGTTCCTGTTTTTTCAATTTTTCTAGTTTTTGAAATTTAACTTTTAGACTGTCAGTCTGCCGTGAAGTTGTGTTGGTTGTGCTTGAGCCTGTTGGATGTGTGAAAAGATCCCTTGCCAGTTCCTCACGGTTATCCTTGAATCGTGACATGTTGAAATTGAATAGGGAGTGCTTATGGGCCTTAAGAATATCTCAATCAAAACCAAGTGCAGTAAGCCCAAAAGAGGAACGCATCAATCCCTAGTAGTTTCTGAGTGTTCACAATGTACATAGATGACACATAATACAATAGAGTATAGTGTGCACTAACAACAAAGTTCCTACTGCACAAAGGAACCAAAGGGGTGAGATAAAACACCCCAAATATTAAAGAACAATGAAGTCGGTTGTGCACCACCATCAATAAAAATATAAATAATAATTCAGAAGAGTCCCAGTTTGTTGAAAATATAATAACGTAGATTTTCGTAGATTTCTTCCAGAAAATTTATTTGGTCAGAGATACTTGATGTCACAATAGATTTATGGAGAGAACCAACCCAGCAGCCAACGCGTTTCGCCCTATACACTTGGGCTTCTTCAGGGCGAGTAGTAAGTTCCAATATAGGGTCAAGGGTCGTTTGTGAAATAAGTGTAAAACGCGAACGAAGGTTCAAAGAACGTAAATTGTAAGCTGGGGGTCGCGTAACTATCTCATCCCACCATCTTGACAGTTCCTGTTTTTTCAATTTTTCTAGTTTTTGAAATTTAACTTTTAGACTGTCAGTCTGCCGTGAAGTTGTGTTGGTTGTGCTTGAGCCTGTTGGATGTGTGAAAAGATCCCTTGCCAGTTCCTCACGGTTATCCTTGAATCGTGACATGTTGAAATTGAATAGGGAGTGCGTATGGGCCTTAAGAATATCTCAATCAAAACCAAGTGCAGTAAGCCCAAAAGAGGAACGCATCAATCCCTAGTAGTTTCTGAGTGTTCACAATGTACATAGATGACACATAATACAATAGAGTATAGTGTGCACTACCAACAACGTTTCTACTGCACAAAGGAACCAAAGGGGTGAGATAAAACACCCCAAATATTAAAGAACAATGAAGTCGGTTGTGCACCACCATCTATAAAAATATAAATAATAATTCAGAAGAGTCCCAGTTTGTTGAAAATATAAGAACGTAGATTTTCGTAGATTTCTTCCAGAAAATTTATTTGGTCAGAGATACTTGATGTCACAATAGATTTATGGAGAGAACCAACCCAGCAGCCAACGCGTTTCGCCCTATACACTTGGGCTTCTTCAGGGCGAGTAGTAAGTTCCAATATAGGGTCAAGGGTCGTTTGTGAAATAAGTGTAAAACGCGAACGAAGGTTCAAAGAACGTAAATTGTAAGCTGGGGGTCGAGTAACTATCCCATCCCACCATCTTGACAGTTCCTGTTTTTTCAATTTTGCTAGTTTTTTAAATTTAACTTTTAGACTGTCAGTCTGCCGTGAAGTTGTGTTGGTTGTGCTTGAGCCTGTTGGATGTGTGAAAAGATCCCTTGCCAGTTCCTCACGGTTATCCTTGAATCGTGACATGTTGAAATTGAATAGGGAGTGCGTATGGGCCTTAAGAATATCTCAATCAAAACCAAGTGCAGTAAGCCCAAAAGAGGAACGCATCAATCCCTAGTAGTTTCTGAGTGTTCACAATGTACATAGATGACACATAATACAATAGAGTATAGTGTGCACTACCAACAAAGTTCCTACTGCACAAAGGAACCAAAGGGGTGAGATAAAACACCCCAAATATTAAAGAACAATGAAGTCGGTTGTGCACCACCATCAATAAAAATATAAATAATAATTCAGAAGAGTCCCAGTTTGTTGAAAATATAAGAACGTAGATTTTCGTAGATTTCTTCCAGAAAATGTATTTGGTCAGAGATACTTGATGTCACAATAGATTTATGGAGAGAACCAACCCAGCAGCCAACGCGTTTCGCCCTATACACTTGGGCTTCTTCAGGGCGAGTAGTAAGTTCCAATATAGGGTCAAGGGTCGTTTGTGAAATAAGTGTAAAACGCGAACGAAGGTTCAAAGAACGTAAATTGTAAGCTGGGGGTCGCGTAACTATCCCATCCCACCATCTTGACAGTTCCTGTTTTTTCAATTTTGCTAGTTTTTGAAATTTAACTTTTAGACTGTCAGTCTGCCGTGAAGTTGTGTTGGTTGTGCTTGAGCCTGTTGGATGTGTGAAAAGATCCCTTGCCAGTTCCTCACGGTTATCCTTGAATCGTGACATGTTGAAATTGAATAGGGAGTGCGTATGGGCCTTAAGAATATCTCAATCAAAACCAAGTGCAGTAAGCCCAAAAGAGGAACGCATCAATCCCTAGTAGTTTCTGAGTGTTCACAATGTACATAGATGACACATAATACAATAGAGTATAGTGTGCACTACCAACAAAGTTCCTACTGCACAAAGGAACCAAAGGGGTGAGATAAAACACCCCAAATATTAAAGAACAATGAAGTCGGTTGTGCACCACCATCAATAAAAATATAAATAATAATTCAGAAGAGTCCCAGTTTGTTGAAAATATAATAACGTAGATTTTCGTAGATTTCTTCCAGAAAATTTATTTGGTCAGAGATACTTGATGTCACAATAGATTTATGGAGAGAACCAACCCAGCAGCCAACGCGTTTCGCCCTATACACTTGGGCTTCTTCAGGGCGAGTAGTAAGTTCCAATAAAGGGTCAAGGGTCGTTTGTGAAATAAGTGTAAAACGCGAACGAAGGTTCAAAGAACGTAAATTGTAAGCTGGGGGTCGCGTAACTATCCCATCCCACCATCTTGACAGTTCCTGTTTTTTCAATTTTTCTAGTTTTTGAAATTTAACTTTTAGACTGTCAGTCTGCCGTGAAGTTGTGTTGGTTGTGCTTGAGCCTGTTGGATGTGTGAAAAGATCCCTTGCCAGTTCCTCACGGTTATCCTTGAATCGTGACATGTTGAAATTGAATAGGGAGTGCGTATGGGCCTTAAGAATATCTCAATCAAAACCAAGTGCAGTAAGCTCAAAAGAGGAATGCATCAATCCCTAGTAGTTTCTGAGTGTTCACAATGTACATAGATGACACATAATACAATAGAGTATAGTGTGCACTACCAACAAAGTTCCTACTGCACAAAGGAACCAAAGGGGTGAGATAAAACACCCCAAATATTAAAGAACAATGAAGTCGGTTGTGCACAACCATCAATAAAAATATAAATAATAATTCAGAAGAGTCCCAGTTTGTTGAAAATATAAGAACGTAGATTTTCGTAGATTTCTTCCAGAAAATGTATTTGGTCAGAGATACTTGATGTCACAATAGATTTATGGAGAGAACCAACCCAGCAGCCAACGAGTTTCGCCCTATACACTTGGGCTTCTTCAGGGCGAGTAGTAAGTTCCAATATAGGGTCAAGGGTCGTTTGTGAAATAAGTGTAAAACGCGAACGAAGGTTCAAAGAACGTAAATTGTAAGCTGGGGGTCGCGTAACTATCCCATCCCACCATCTTGACAGTTCCTGTTTTTTCAATTTTTCTAGTTTTTGAAATTTAACTTTTAGACTGTCAGTCTGCCGTGAAGTTGTGTTGGTTGTGCTTGAGCCTGTTGGATGTGTGAAAAGATCCCTTGCCAGTTCCTCACGGTTATCCTTGAATCGTGCCATGTTGAAATTGAATAGGGAGTGCGTATGGGCCTTAAGAATATCTCAATCAAAACCAAGTGCAGTAAGCCCAAAAGAGGAACGCATCAATCCCTAGTAGTTTCTGAGTGTTCACAATGTACATAGAGGACACATTATACAATAAAGTATAGTGTGCACTACCAACAAAGTTCCTACTGCACAAAGGAACCAAAGGGGTGAGATAAAACACCCCAAATATTAAAGAACAATGAAGTCGGTTGTGCACCACCATCAATAAAAATATAAATAATAATTCAGAAGAGTCCCAGTTTGTTGAAAATATAATAACGTAGATTTTCGTAGATTTCTTCCAGAAAATTTATTTGGTCAGAGATACTTGATGTCACAATAGATTTATGGAGAGAACCAACCCAGCAGCCAACGCGTTTCGCCCTATACACTTGGGCTTCTTCAGGGCGAGTAGTAAGTTCCAATAAAGGGTCAAGGGTCGTTTGTGAAATAAGTGTAAAACGCGAACGAAGGTTCAAAGAACGTAAATTGTAAGCTGGGGGTCGCGTAACTATCCCATCCCACCATCTTGACAGTTCCTGTTTTTTCAATTTTTCTAGTTTTTGAAATTTAACTTTTAGACTGTCAGTCTGCCGTGAAGTTGTGTTGGTTGTGCTTGAGCCTGTTGGATGTGTGAAAAGATCCCTTGCCAGTTCCTCACGGTTATCCTTGAATCGTGACATGTTGAAATTGAATAGGGAGTGCGTATGGGCCTTAAGAATATCTCAATCAAAACCAAGTGCAGTAAGCCCAAAAGAGGAATGCATCAATCCCTAGTAGTTTCTGAGTGTTCACAATGTACATAGATGACACATAATACAATAGAGTATAGTGTGCACTACCAACAAAGTTCCTACTGCACAAAGGAACCAAAGGGGTGAGATAAAACACCCCAAATATTAAAGAACAATGAAGTTGGTTGTGCACAACCATCAATAAAAATATAAATAATAATTCAGAAGAGTCCCAGTTTGTTGAAAATATAAGAACGTAGATTTTCGTAGATTTCTTCCAGAAAATGTATTTGGTCAGAGATACTTGATGTCACAATAGATTTATGGAGAGAACCAACCCAGCATCCAACGAGTTTCGCCCTATACACTTGGGCTTCTTCAGGGCGAGTAGTAAGTTCCAATATAGGGTCAAGGGTCGTTTGTGAAATAAGTGTAAAACGCGAACGAAGGTTCAAAGAACGTAAATTGTAAGCTGGGGGTCGCGTAACTATCCCATCCCACCATCTTGACAGTTCCTGTTTTTTCAATTTTTCTAGTTTTTGAAATTTAACTTTTAGACTGTCAGTCTGCCGTGAAGTTGTGTTGGTTGTGCTTGAGCCTGTTGGATGTGTGAAAAGATCCCTTGCCAGTTCCTCACGGTTATCCTTGAATCGTGACATGTTGAAATTGAATAGGGAGTGCGTATGGGCCTTAAGAATATCTCAATCAAAACCAAGTGCAGTAAGCCCAAAAGAGTAACGCATCAATCCCTAGTAGTTTCTGAGTGTTCACAATGTACATAGATGACACATAATACAATAGAGTATAGTGTGCACTACCAACAAAGTTCCTACTGCACAACGGAACCAAAGGGGTGAGATAAAACACCCCAAATATTAAAGAACAATGAAGTCGGTTGTGCACCACCATCAATAAAAATATAAATAATAATTCAGAAGAGTCCCAGTTTGTTGAAAATATAATAACGTAGATTTTCGTAGATTTCTTCCAGAAAATTTATTTGGTCAGAGATACTTGATGTCACAATAGATTTATGGAGAGAACCAACCCAGCAGCCAACGCGTTTCGCCCTATACACGTGGCCTTCTTCAGGGCGAGTAGTAAGTTCCAATATAGGGTCAAGGGTCGTTTGTGAAATAAGTGTAAAACGCGAACGAAGGTTCAAAGAACGTAAATTGTAAGCTGGGGGTCGCGTAACTATCCCATCCCACCATCTTGACAGTTCCTGTTTTTTCAATTTTTCTAGTTTTTGAAATTTAACTTTTAGACTGTCAGTCTGCCGTGAAGTTGTGTTGGTTGTGCTTGAGCCTGTTGGATGTGTGAAAAGATCCCTTGCCAGTTCCTCACGGTTATCCTTGAATCGTGCCATGTTGAAATTGAATAGGGAGTGCGTATGGGCCTTAAGAATATCTCAATCAAAACCAAGTGCAGTAAGCCCAAAAGAGGAACGCATCAATCCCTAGTAGTTTCTGAGTGTTCACAATGTACATAGATGACACATAATACAATAGAGTATAGTGTGCACTACCAACAAAGTTCCTACTGCACAAAGGAACCAAAGGGGTGAGATAAAACACCCCAAATATTAAAGAACAATGAAGTCGGTTGTGCACCACCATCAATAAAAATATAAATAATAATTCAGAAGAGTCCCAGTTTGTTGAAAATATAATAACGTAGATTTTCGTAGATTTCTTCCAGAAAATGTATTTGGTCAGAGATACTTGATGTCACAATAGATTTATGGAGAGAACCAACCCAGCAGCCAACGCGTTTCGCCCTATACACTTGGGCTTCTTCAGGGCGAGTAGTAAGTTCCAATATAGGGTCAAGGGTCGTTTGTGAAATAAGTGTAAAACGCGAACGAAGGTTCAAAGAACGTAAATTGTAAGCTGGGGGTCGCGTAACTATCCCATCCCACCATCTTGACAGTTCCTGTTTTTTCAATTTTTCTAGTTTTTGAAATTTAACTTTTAGACTGTCAGTCTGCCGTGAAGTTGTGTTGGTTGTGCTTGAGCCTGTTGGATGTGTGAAAAGATCCCTTGCCAGTTCCTCACGGTTATCCTTGAATCGTGACATGTTGAAATTGAATAGGGAGTGCGTATGGGCCTTAAGAATATCTCAATCAAAACCAAGTGCAGTAAGCCCAAAAGAGGAACGCATCAATCCCTAGTAGTTTCTGAGTGTTCACAATGTACATAGATGACACATAATACAATAGAGTATAGTGTGCACTACCAACAAAGTTCCTACTGCACAAAGGAACCAAAGGGGTGAGATAAAACACCCCAAATATTAAAGAACAATGAAGTCGGTTGTGCACCACCATCAATAAAAATATAAATGATAATTCAGAAGAGTCCTAGTTTGTTGAAAATATAATAACGTAGATTTTCGTAGATTTCTTCCAGAAAATTTATTTGGTCAGAGATACTTGATGTCACAATAGATTTATGGAGAGAACCAACTCAGCAGCCAACGCGTTTCGCCCTATACTCTTGGGCTTCTTCAGGGCGAGTAGTAAGTTCCAATATAGGGTCAAGGGTCGTTTGTGAAATAAGTGTAAAACGCGAACGAAGGTTCAAAGAACGTAAATTGTAAGCTGGGGGTCGCGTAACTATCCCATCCCACCATCTTGACAGTTCCTGTTTTTTCAATTTTTCTAGTTTTTGAAATTTAACTTTTAGACTGTCAGTCTGCCGTGAAGTTGTGTTGGTTGTGCTTGAGCCTGTTGGATGTGTGAAAAGATCCCTTGCCAGTTCCTCACGGTTATCCTTGAATCGTGCCATGTTGAAATTGAATAGGGAGTGCGTATGGGCCTTAAGAATATCTCAATCAAAACCAAGTGCAGTAAGCCCAAAAGAGGAACGCATCAATCCCTAGTAGTTTCTGAATGTTCACAATGTACATAGATGACACATAATACAATAGAGTATAGTGTGCACTACCAACAAAGTTCCTACTGCACAAAGGAACCAAAGGGGTGAGATAAAACACCCCAAATATTAAAGAACAATGAAGTCGGTTGTGCACCACCATCAATAAAAATATAAATAATAATTCAGAAGAGTCCCAGTTTGTTGAAAATATAATAACGTAGATTTTCGTAGATTTCTTCCAGAAAATGTATTTGGTCAGAGATACTTGATGTCACAATAGATTTATGGAGAGAACCAACCCGTTTCGCCCTATACACTTGGGGCTTCTTCAGGGCGAGTAGTAAGTTCCAATATAGGGTCAAGGGTCGTTTGTGAAATAAGTGTAAAACGCGAACGAAGGTTCAAAGAACGTAAATTGTAAGCTGGGGGTCGCGTACAACTTTCCCATCCCCCATCTTGACAGTTCCTGTTTTTTCAATTTTTCTAGTTTTTGAAATTTAACTTTTAGACTGTCAGTCTGCCGTGAAGTTGTGTTGGTTGTGGCTTGAGCCTGTTGGATGTGTGAAAAGATCCTTTGCCAGTTCCTCACGGTTATCCTTGAATCGTGACATGTTGAAATTGAATAGGGAGTGCGTATGGGCCTTAAGAATATCTCAATCAAAACCAAGTGCAGTAAGCCCAAAAGAGGAACGCATCAATCCCTAGTAGTTTTCTGAGTGTTCACAATGTACATAGATGACACATAATACAATAGAGTATAGTGTGCACTACCAACAAAGTTCCTACTGCACAAAGGAACCAAAGGGGTGAGATAAAACACCCCAAATATTAAAGAACAATGAAGTCGGTTGTGCACCACCATCAATAAAAATATAAATGATAATTCAGAAGAGTCCTAGTTTGTTGAAAATATAATAACGTAGATTTTCGTAGATTTCTTCCAGAAAATTTATTTGGTCAGAGATACTTGATGTCACAAATAGATTTATGGAGAGAACCAATCAGCAGCCAACGCGTTTCCGCCCTATACACTTGGGGCTTCTTCAGGGCGAGTAGTAAGTTCCAATATAGGGTCAAGGGTCGTTTGTGAAATAAGTGTAAAACCGCGAACGAAGGTTCAAAGAACGTAAAATTGTAAGCTGGGGGTCGCGTAACTATCCCATCCCACCATCTTGACAGTTCCTGTTTTTTCAATTTTTCTTGTTTTTGAAATTTAACTTTTAGACTGTCAGTCTGCCCGTGAAGTTGTGTTGGTTGTGCTTGAGCCTGTTGGATGTTGTGAAAAGATCCCTTGCCAGTTCCTCACGGTTATCCTTGAATCGTGCCATGTTGAAATTGAATAGGGAGTGCGTATGGGCCTTAAGACTATCTCAATCAAAAACCAAGTGCAGTAAGCCCAAAAGAGGAACGCATCAATCCCTAGTAGTTTCTGAGTGTTCACAATGTACATAGATGACACATAATACAATAGAGTATAGTGTGCACTACCAACAAAGTTCCTACTGCACAAAGGAACCAAAGGGGTGAGATAAAACACCCAAATATTAAAGAACAATGAAGTCGGTTGTGCACCACCATCAATAAAAATATAAATAATAATTCAGAAGAGTCCCAGTTTGTTGAAAATATAAGAACGTAGATTTTCGTAGATTTCTTCCAGAAAATTTATTTGGTCAGAGATACTTGATGTCACAATAGATTTATGGAGAGAACCAACCAGCAGCCAACGCGTTTCGCCCTATACACTTGGGCTTCTTCAGGGCGAGTAGTAAGTTCCAATATAGGGTCAAGGGTCCGTTTGTGAAATAAGTGTAAAACGCGAACGAAGGTTCAAAGAATGTAATTGTAAGCTGGGGGGTCCGCGTAACTATCCCATCCCACCATCTTGACAGTTCCTGTTTTTTCAATTTTTCTAGTTTTTGAAATTTAACTTTTAGACTGTCAGTCTGCCGTGAAGTTGTGTTGGTTGTGCTTGAGCCTGTTGGATGTGTGAAAAGATCCCCTTGACAGTTCCTCACGGTTATCCTTGAATCGTGACATGTTGAAATTTAATAGGGAGTGTGTATGGGCCTTAAGAATATCTCAATCAAAACCAAGTGCAGTAAGCCCAAAAGAGGAAACGCATCAATCCCTAGTAGTTTCTGAGTGTTCACAATGTACATAGATGACACATAATACAATAGAGTATAGTGTGCACTACCAACAAAGTTCCTACTGCACAAAGGAACCAAAGGGGTGAGATAAACACCCCAAATATTAAAGAACAATGAAGTCGGTTGTGCACCACCATCAATAAAAATATAAATAATAATTCAGAAGAGTCCCAGTTTGTTGAAAATATAATACGTAGATTTTCGTAGATTTCTTCCAGAAAATTTATTTGATCAGAGATACTTGATGTCACAATAGATTTATGGAGAGAACCAACCCAGCAGCCAACGCGTTTCGCCCTATACACTTGGGCTTCTTCAGGGCGAGTAAGTAAGTTCCAATATAGGGTCAAGGGTCGTTTGTGAAATAAGTGTAAAACGCGAACGAAGGTTCAAAGAACGTAAATTGTAAGCTGGGGGTCGCGTAATTATCCCATCCCACCATCTTGACAGTTCCTGTTTTTTCAATTTTTCTAGTTTTTGAAATTTAACTTTTAGGACTGTCAGTCTGCCGTGAAGTTGTGTTGGTTGTGCTTGAGGCTGTTGTATGTGTGAAAAGATCCCTTGCCAGTTCCTCACGGTTATCCATGAATCGTGACATGTTGAAATTGAATAGGGAGTGCGTATGGGCCTTAAGAATTCTCAATCAAAACCAAGTGCAGTAAGCCCAAAAGAGGAACGCATCAATCCCTAGTAGTTTCTGAGTGTTCACAATGTACATAGATGACACATAATACAATAGAGTATAGTGTGCACTACCAACAAATTTCCTACTGCACAAAGGAACCAAAGGGGTGAGATAAAACACCCCAAATATTAAAGAACAATGAAGTCGGTTGTGCACCACCATCAATAAAAATATAAATAATAATTCAGAAGAGTCCCAGTTTGTTGAAAATATAATAACGTAGATTTTCGTAGATTTCTTCCAGAAAATTTATTTGGTCAGAGATACTTGATGTCACAATAGATTTATGGAGAGAACCAACCCAGCAAGCCAACTCGTTTCGCCCTATACACTTGGGCTTCTTCAGGGCGAGTAGTAAGTTCCCAATATAGTGTCAAGGGTCGTTTGTGAAATAAGTGTAAAACGCGAACGAAGGTTCAAGAGAACGTAAATTGTAAGCTGGGGGTCGCGTAACTATCTCATCCCACCATCTTGACAGTTCCCGTTTTTTTCAATTTTTCTAGTTTTTGAAATTTACCTTTTAGACTGTCAGTCTGCCGTGAAGTTGTGTTGGTTGTGCTTGAGCCTGTTGGATGTGTGAAAAGATCCCTTGCCAGTTCCCTCACGGTTATCCTTGAATCGTGACATGTTGAAATTGAATAGGGAGTGCGTATGGCCTTAAGAATATTCTCAATCAAAACCAAGTGCAGTAAGCCCAAAAGAGGAACGCATCAATCCCTAGTAGTTTCTGAGTGTTCACAATGTACATAGATGGACACATAATACAATTGAGTATAGTGTGCACTACCAACAAAGTTCCTACTGCACATAGGAACCAAAGGGGTGAGATAAAACACCCCAAATATTAAAGAACAATGAAGTCGGTTGTGCACCTACCCACCTTAAAAATATATAAATAATAATTCAGAAAGAGTCCCAGTTTGTTGAAAATATAATAACGTAGATTTTCGTAGATTTCTTCCAGAAATTTATTTGATCAGAGATACTTGATGTCACAATAGATTTATGGAGAGAACCAACCCAGCAGCCAACGCGTTTCGCCCTATACACTTGGGCTTCTTCAGGGTGAGTAGTAAGTTCCAATAGAGGGTCAAGGGTCGTTTGTGAAATAAGTGTAAAACGCGAACGAAGGTTCAAAGAACGTAAATTGTAAGCTGGGGGTCGCGTAACTATCCCATCCCACCATCTTGACAGTTCCTGTTTTTTTCAATTTTTCTAGTTTTTGAAATGTAACTTTTAGACTGTCAGTCCTGCCGTGAAGTTGTGTTGGTTGTGCTTGAGCCTGTTGGATGTGTGAAAAAGATCCCTTGCCAGTTCCTCACGGTTATCCTTGAATCGTGACATGTTGAAATTGAATAGGGAGTGTGTATGGGCCTTAAGAATATCACAATCAAAACCAAGTGCAAGTAAGCCCAAAAGAGGAACGCATCAATCCCTAGTAGTTTCTGAGTGTTCTCAATGTACATAGATAACACATAATACAATAGAGTATAGTGTGCACTACCACAAAGTTCCTACTGCACAAAGGAACCAAAGGGGTGAGATAAAACACCCCAAATATTAAAGAACAATGAAGTCGGTTGTGCACCACCATCAATAAAAAAATTAAAATAATAATTCCAGAAGAGTCCCCAGTTTGTTGAAAATATAAGAACGTAGATTTTCGTAAGATTTCTTCCAGAAAATTTATTTGGTCAGAGATACTTGATTGTCACAATAGATTTATGGAGAGAACCAACCCAGCAGCCAACGCGTTTCGCCCTATACACTTGGGCTTCTTCAGGGCGAGTAGTAAGTTCCAATATAGGGTCAAGGGTCGTTTGTGAAATAAGTGTAAAACGCGAACGAAGGTTCAAAGAATGTAAATTGTAAGCTGGGGGTCGCGTAACTATCCCATCCCACCATCTTGACAGTTCCTGTTTTTTCAATTTTTCTAGTTTTTGAAATTTAACTTTTAGACTGTCAGTCTGCCGTGAAGTTGTGTTGGTTGTGCTTGAGCCTGTTGGATGTGTGAAAAGATCCCTTGACAGTTCCTCACGGTTATCCTTGAATCGTGACATGTTGAAATGAATAGGAGTGTGTATGGGCCTTAAGAATATCTCAATCAAAACCAAGTGCAGTAAGCCCAAAAGAGGAACGCATCAATCCCTAGTAGTTTCTGAGTGTTCACAATGTACATAGATGACACATAATACAATAGAGTATAGTGTGCACTACCAACAAAGTTCCTACAGCACAAAGGAACCAAAGGGGTGAGATAAAAACACCCCAAATATTAAAGAACAATGAAGTCGGTTGTGCACCACCATCAATAAAAATATAAATAATAATTCAGAAGAGTCCCAGTTTGTTGAAAATATAATAACGTAGATTTTCGTAGATTTCTTCCAGAAAATTTATTTGATCAGAGATACTTGATGTCACAATAGATTTATGGAGAGAACCAACCCAGCAGCCAACGCGTTTCGCCCTATACACTTGGGCTTCTTCAGGGCGAGTAGTAAGTTCCAATATAGGGTCAAGGGTCGTTTGTGAAATAAGTGTAAAACGCGAACGAAGGTTCAAAGAACGTAAATTGTAAGCTGGGGGTCGCGTAACTATCCCATCCCACCATCTTGACAGTTCCTGTTTTTTCAATTTTTCTAGTTTTTGAAATTTAACTTTTAGGACTGTCAGTCTGCCGTGAAGTTGTGTTGGTTGTGCTTGAGGCTGTTGTATGTGTGAAAGGATCCCCTTGCCAGTTCCTCACGGTTATCCTTGAATCGTGACATGTTGAAATTGAATAGGGAGTGCGTATGGGCCTTAAGAATATCTCAATCAAACCAAGTGCAGTAAGCCCAAAAGAGGAACGCATCAATCCCTAGTAGTTTCTGAGTGTTCACAATGTACATAGATGACACATAATACAATAGAGTATAGTGTGCACTACCAACAAAGTTCCTACTGCACAAAGGAACCAATGGGGTGAGATAAAACACCCCAAATCTTAAAGAACAATGAAGTCGGTTGTGCACCACATCAATAAAAATATAAATAATAATTCAGAAGAGTCCCCAGTTTGTTGAAAATATAATAACGTAGATTTTCGTAGATTTCTTCCAGAAAATTTATTTGGTCAGAGATACTTGATGTCACAATAGATTTATGGAGAGAACCAACCCAGCAGCCAACGCGTTTCGCCCTATACACTTGGGCTTCTTCAGGGCGAGTAGTAAGTTCCAATATAGGGTCAAGGGTCGTTTGTGAAATAAGTGTAAAACGCGAACGAAGGTTCAAAGAACGTAAATTGTAAGCTGGGGGTCGCGTAACTATCCCATCCCACCATCTTGACAGTTCCTGTTTTTCAATTTTTCTAGTTTTTGAAATTTAACTTTTAGACTGTCAGTCTGCCGTGAAGTTGTGTTGGTTGTGCTTGAGCCTGTTGGATGTGTGAAAAGATCCCTTGCCAGTTCCTCACGGTTATCCTTGAATCGTGACATGTTGAAATTGAATAGGGAGTGCGTATGGGCCTTAAGAATATCTCAATCAAAACCAAGTGCAGTAAGCCAAAAGAGGAACGCATCAATCCCTAGTAGTTTCTGAGTGTTCACAATGTACATAGATGACACATAATACAATAGAGTATAGTGTGCACTACCAACAAAGTTCCTACTGCACAAAGGAACCAAAGGGGTGAGATAAAACACCCCAAATATTAAAGAACAATGAAGTCGGTTGTGCACCACCATCAATAAAAATATAAATGATAATTCAGAAGAGTCCTAGTTTGTTGAAAATATAATAACGTAGATTTCGTAGATTTCTTCCAGAAAATTTATTTGGTCAGAGATACTTGATGTCACAATAGATTTATGGAGAGAACCAACTCAGCAGCCAACGCGTTTCGCCCTATACTCTTGGCTTCTTCAGGGCGAGTAGTAAGTTCCAATATAGGGTCAAGGGTCGTTTGTGAAATAAGTGTAAAACGCGAACGAAGGTTCAAAGAAGTAAATTGTAAGCTGGGGGTCGCGTAACTATCCCATCCCCACCATCTTGACAGTTCCTGTTTTTTCAATTTTTTCTAGTTTTTGAAATTTAACTTTTAGACTGTCAGTCTGCCGTGAAGTTGTGTTGGTTGTGCTTGAGCCTGTTGGATGTGTGAAAAGATCCCTTGCCAGTTCCTCACGGTTATCCTTGAATCGTGCCATGTTGAAATTGAATAGGGAGTGCGTATGGGCCTTAAGAATATCTCAATCAAAACCAAGTGCAGTAAGCCCAAAAGAGGAACGCATCAATCCCTAGTAGTTTCTGAATGTTCACAATGTACATAGATGACACATAATACAATAGAGTATAGTGTGCACTACCAACAAAGTTCCTACTGCACAAAGGAACCAAAGGGGTGAGATAAAACACCCCAAATATTAAAGAACAATGAAGTCGGTTGTGCACCACCATCAATAAAAATATAAATAATAATTCAGAAGAGTCCCAGTTTGTTGAAAATATAATAACGTAGATTTTCGTAGATTTCTTCCAGAAAATGTATTTGGTCAGAGATACTTGATGTCACAATAGATTTATGGAGAGAACCAACCCAGCAGCCAACGCGTTTCGCCCTATACACTTGGGCTTCTTCAGGGCGAGTAGTAAGTTCCAATATAGGGTCAAGGGTCGTTTGTGAAATAAGTGTAAAACGCGAACGAAGGTTCAAAGAACGTAAATTGTAAGCTGGGGGTCGCGTAACTATCCCATCCCACCATCTTGACAGTTCCTGTTTTTTCAATTTTTCTAGTTTTTGAAATTTAACTTTTAGACTGTCAGTCTGCCGTGAAGTTGTGTTGGTTGTGCTTGAGCCTGTTGGATGTGTGAAAAGATCCCTTGCCAGTTCCTCACGGTTATCCTTGAATCGTGACATGTTGAAATTGAATAGGGAGTGCGTATGGGCCTTAAGAATATCTCAATCAAAACCAAGTGCAGTAAGCCCAAAAGAGGAACGCATCAATCCCTAGTAGTTTCTGAGTGTTCACAATGTACATAGATGACACATAATACAATAGAGTATAGTGTGCACTACCAACAAAGTTACTACTGCACAAAGGAACCAAAGGGGTGAGATAAAACACCCCAAATATTAAAGAACAATGAAGTCGGTTGTGCACCACCATCAATAAAAATATAAATAATAATTCAGAAGAGTCCCAGTTTGTTGAAAATATAATAACGTAGATTTTCGTAGATTTCTTCCAGAAAATTTATGTGGTCAGAGATACTTGATGTCACAATAGATTTATGGAGAGAACCAACCCAGCAGCCAACGCGTTTCGCCCTATACACTTGGGCTTCTTCAGGGTGAGTAGTAAGTTCCAATATAGGGTCAAGGGTCGTTTGTGAAATAAGTGTAAAACGCGAACGAAGGTTCAAAGAACGTAAATTGTAAGCTGGGGGTCGCGTAACTATCCCATCCCACCATCTTGACAGTTCCTGTTTTTTCAATTTTTCTAGTTTTTGAAATTTTACTTTTAGACTGTCAGTCTGCCGTGAAGTTGTGTTGGTTGTGCTTGAGCATGTTGGATGTGTGAAAAGATCCCTTGCCAGTTCCTCACGGTTATCCTTGAATCGTGACATGTTGAAATTGAATAGGGAGTGCGTATGGGCCTTAAGAATATCTCAATCAAAACCAAGTGCAGTAAGCCCAAAAGAGGAACGCATCAATCCCTAGTAGTTTCTGAGTGTTCACAATGTACATAGATGACACATAATACAATTGAGTATAGTGTGCACTACCAACAAAGTTCCTACTGCACAAAGGAACCAAAGGGGTGAGATAAAACACCCCAAATATTAAAGAACAATGAAGTCGGTTGTGCACCACCATCAATAAAAATATAAATAATAATTCAGAAGAGTCCCAGTTTGTTGAAAATATAATAACGTAGATTTTCGTAGATTTCTTCCAGAAAATTTATTTGATCAGAGATACTTGATGTCACAATAGATTTATGGAGAGAACCAACCCAGCAGCCAACGCGTTTCGCCCTATACACTTGGGCTTCTTCAGGGCGAGTAGTAAGTTCCAATATAGGGTCAAGGGTCGTTTGTGAAATAAGTGTAAAACGCGAACGAAGGTTCAAAGAACGTAAATTGTAAGCTGGGGGTCGCGTAACTATCCCATCCCACCATCTTGACAGTTCCTGTTTTTTCAATTTTTCTAGTTTTTGAAATTTAACTTTTAGACTGTCAGTCTGCCATGAAGTTGTGTTGGTTGTGCTTGAGCCTGTTGGATGTGTGAAAAGATCCCTTGCCAGTTCCTCACAGTTATCCTTGAATCGTGACATGTTGAAATTGAATAGGGAGTGCGTATGGGCCTTAAGAATATCTCAATCAAAACCAAGTGCAGTAAGCCCAAAAGAGGAACGCATCAATCCCTAGTAGTTTCTGAGTGTTCACAATGTACATAGATGACACATAATACAATAGAGTATAGTGTGCACTACCAACAAAGTTCCTACTGCACAAAGGAACCAAAGGGGTGAGATAAAACACCCCAAATATTAAAGAACAATGAAGTCGGTTGTGCACCACCATCAATAAAAATATAAATAATAATTCAGAAGAGTCCCAGTTTGTTGAAAATATAATAACGTAGATTTTCGTAGATTTCTTCCAGAAAATTTATGTGGTCAGAGATACTTGATGTCACAATAGATTTATGGAGAGAACCAACCCAGCAGCCAACGCGTTTCGCCCTATACACTTGGGCTTCTTCAGGGTGAGTAGTAAGTTCCAATATACTGTAGGGTCAAGGGTCGTTTGTGAAATAAGTGTAAAACGCGAACGAAGGTTCAAAGAACGTAAATTGTAAGCTGGGGGTCGCGTAACTATCCCATCCCACCATCTTGACAGTTCCTGTTTTTTCAATTTTTCTAGTTTTTGAAATTTTACTTTTAGACTGTCAGTCTGCCGTGAAGTTGTGTTGGTTATGCTTGAGCCTGTTGGATGTGTGAAAAGATCCCTTGCCAGTTCCTCACGGTTATCCTTGAATCGTGACATGTTGAAATTGAATAGGGAGTGCGTATGGGCCTTAAGAATATCTCAATCAAAACCAAGTGCAGTAAGCCCAAAAGAGGAACGCATCAATCCCTAGTAGTTTCTGAGTGTTCACAATGTACATAGATGACACATAATACAATAGAGTATAGTGTGCACTACCAACAAAGTTCCTACTGCACAAAGGAACCAAAGGGGTGAGATAAAACACCCCAAATATTAAAGAACAATGAAGTCGGTTGTGCACCACCATCAATAAAAATATGAATAATAATTCAGAAGAGTCCCAGTTTGTTGAAAATATAAGAACGTAGATTTTCGTAGATTTCTTCCAGAAAATTTATTTGGTCCGAGATACTTGATGTCACAATAGATTTATGGAGAGAACCAACCCAGCAGCCAACGCGTTTCGCCCTATACACTTGGGCTTCTTCAGGGCGAGTAGTATGTTCCAATATAGGGTCAAGGGTCGTTTGTGAAATAAGTGTAAAACGCGAACGAAGGTTCAAAGAACGTAAATTGTAAGCTGGGGGTCGCGTAACTATCCCATCCCACCATCTTGACAGTTCCTGTTTTTTCAATTTTGCTAGTTTTTGAAATTTAACTTTTAGACTGTCAGTCTGCCGTGAAGTTGTGTTGGTTGTGCTTGAGCCTGTTGGATGTGTGAAAAGATCCCTTGCCAGTTCCTCACGGTTATCCTTGAATCGTGACATGTTGAAATTGAATAGGGAGTGCGTATGGGCCTTAAGAATATCTCAATCAAAACCAAGTGCAGTAAGCCCAAAAGAGGAACGCATCAATCCGTAGTAGTTTCTGAGTGTTCACAATGTACATAGATGACACATAATACAATAGAGTATAGTGTGCACTACCAACAAAGTTCCTACTGCACAAAGGAACCAAAGGGGTGAGATAAAACACCCCAAATATTAAAGAACAATGAAGTCGGTTGTGCACCACCATCAATAAAAATATAAATAATAATTCAGAAGAGTCCCAGTTTGTTGAAAATATAATAACGTAGATTTTCGTAGATTTCTTCCAGAAAATTTATTTGGTCAGAGATACTTGATGTCACAATAGATTTATGGAGAGAACCAACCCAGCAGCCAACGCGTTTCGCCCTATACACTTGGGCTTCTTCAGGGCGAGTAGTAAGTTCCAATATAGGGTCAAGGGTCGTTTGTGAAATAAGTGTAAAACGCGAACGAAGGTTCAAAGAACGTAAATTGTAAGCTGGGGGTCGCGTAACTATCCCATCCCACCATCTTGACAGTTCCTGTTTTTTCAATTTTTCTAGTTTTTGAAATTTAACTTTTAGACTGTCAGTCTGCTGTGAAGTTGTGTTGGTTGTGCTTGAGCCTGTTGGATGTGTGAAAAGATCCCTTGCCAGTTCCTCACGGTTATCCTTGAATCGTGACATGTTGAAATTGAATAGGGAGTGCGTATGGGCCTTAAGAATATCTCAATCAAAACCAAGTGCAGTAAGCCCAAAAGAGGAACGCATCAATCCCTAGTAGTTTCTGAGTGTTCACAATGTACATAGATGACACATAATACAATAGAGTATAGTGTGCACTACCAACAAAGTTCCTACTGCACAAAGGAACCAAAGGGGTGAGATAAAACACCCCAAATATTAAAGAACAATGAAGTCGGTTGTGCACCACCATCAATAAAAATATAAATGATAATTCAGAAGAGTCCTAGTTTGTTGAAAATATAATAACGTAGATTTTCGTAGATTTCTTCCAGAAAATTTATTTGGTCAGAGATACTTGATGTCACAATAGATTTATGGAGAGAACCAACTCAGCAGCCAACGCGTTTCGCCCTATACTCTTGGGCTTCTTCAGGGCGAGTAGTAAGTTCCAATATAGGGTCAAGGGTCGTTTGTGAAATAAGTGTAAAACGCGAACGAAGGTTCAAAGAACGTAAATTGTAAGCTGGGGGTCGCGTAACTATCCCATCCCACCATCTTGACAGTTCCTGTTTTTTCAATTTTTCTAGTTTTTGAAATTTAACTTTTAGACTGTCAGTCTGCCGTGAAGTTGTGTTGGTTGTGCTTGAGCCTGTTGGATGTGTGAAAAGATCCCTTGCCAGTTCCTCACGGTTATCCTTGAATCGTGCCATGTTGAAATTGAATAGGGAGTGCGTATGGGCCTTAAGAATATCTCAATCAAAACCAAGTGCAGTAAGCCCAAAAGAGGAACGCATCAATCCCTAGTAGTTTCTGAATGTTCACAATGTACATAGATGACACATAATACAATAGAGTATAGTGTGCACTACCAACAAAGTTCCTACTGCACAAAGGAACCAAAGGGGTGAGATAAAACACCCCAAATATTAAAGAACAATGAAGTCGGTTGTGCACCACCATCAATAAAAATATAAATAATAATTCAGAAGAGTCCCAGTTTGTTGAAAATATAATAACGTAGATTTTCGTAGATTTCTTCCAGAAAATGTATTTGGTCAGAGATACTTGATGTCACAATAGATTTATGGAGAGAACCAACCCAGCAGCCAACGCGTTTCGCCCTATACACTTGGGCTTCTTCAGGGCGAGTAGTAAGTTCCAATATAGGGTCAAGGGTCGTTTGTGAAATAAGTGTAAAACGCGAACGAAGGTTCAAAGAACGTAAATTGTAAGCTGGGGGTCGCGTAACTATCCCATCCCACCATCTTGACAGTTCCTGTTTTTTCAATTTTTCTAGTTTTTGAAATTTAACTTTTAGACTGTCAGTCTGCCGTGAAGTTGTGTTGGTTGTGCTTGAGCCTGTTGGATGTGTGAAAAGATCCCTTGCCAGTTCCTCACGGTTATCCTTGAATCGTGACATGTTGAAATTGAATAGGGAGTGCGTATGGGCCTTAAGAATATCTCAATCAAAACCAAGTGCAGTAAGCCCAAAAGAGGAACGCATCAATCCCTAGTAGTTTCTGAGTGTTCACAATGTACATAGATGACACATAATACAATAGAGTATAGTGTGCACTACCAACAAAGTTACTACTGCACAAAGGAACCAAAGGGGTGAGATAAAACACCCCAAATATTAAAGAACAATGAAGTCGGTTGTGCACCACCATCAATAAAAATATAAATAATAATTCAGAAGAGTCCCAGTTTGTTGAAAATATAATAACGTAGATTTTCGTAGATTTCTTCCAGAAAATTTATGTGGTCAGAGATACTTGATGTCACAATAGATTTATGGAGAGAACCAACCCAGCAGCCAACGCGTTTCGCCCTATACACTTGGGCTTCTTCAGGGTGAGTAGTAAGTTCCAATATAGGGTCAAGGGTCGTTTGTGAAATAAGTGTAAAACGCGAACGAAGGTTCAAAGAACGTAAATTGTAAGCTGGGGGTCGCGTAACTATCCCATCCCACCATCTTGACAGTTCCTGTTTTTTCAATTTTTCTAGTTTTTGAAATTTTACTTTTAGACTGTCAGTCTGCCGTGAAGTTGTGTTGGTTGTGCTTGAGCATGTTGGATGTGTGAAAAGATCCCTTGCCAGTTCCTCACGGTTATCCTTGAATCGTGACATGTTGAAATTGAATAGGGAGTGCGTATGGGCCTTAAGAATATCTCAATCAAAACCAAGTGCAGTAAGCCCAAAAGAGGAACGCATCAATCCCTAGTAGTTTCTGAGTGTTCACAATGTACATAGATGACACATAATACAATTGAGTATAGTGTGCACTACCAACAAAGTTCCTACTGCACAAAGGAACCAAAGGGGTGAGATAAAACACCCCAAATATTAAAGAACAATGAAGTCGGTTGTGCACCACCATCAATAAAAATATAAATAATAATTCAGAAGAGTCCCAGTTTGTTGAAAATATAATAACGTAGATTTTCGTAGATTTCTTCCAGAAAATTTATTTGATCAGAGATACTTGATGTCACAATAGATTTATGGAGAGAACCAACCCAGCAGCCAACGCGTTTCGCCCTATACACTTGGGCTTCTTCAGGGCGAGTAGTAAGTTCCAATATAGGGTCAAGGGTCGTTTGTGAAATAAGTGTAAAACGCGAACGAAGGTTCAAAGAACGTAAATTGTAAGCTGGGGGTCGCGTAACTATCCCATCCCACCATCTTGACAGTTCCTGTTTTTTCAATTTTTCTAGTTTTTGAAATTTAACTTTTAGACTGTCAGTCTGCCGTGAAGTTGTGTTGGTTGTGCTTGAGCCTGTTGGATGTGTGAAAAGATCCCTTGCCAGTTCCTCACGGTTATCCTTGAATCGTGACATGTTGAAATTGAATAGGGAGTGCGTATGGGCCTTAAGAATATCTCAATCAAAACCAAGTGCAGTAAGCCCAAAAGAGGAACGCATCAATCCCTAGTAGTTTCTGAGTGTTCACAATGTACATAGATGACACATAATACAATAGAGTATAGTGTGCACTACCAACAAAGTTCCTACTGCACAAAGGAACCAAAGGGGTGAGTTAAAACACCCCAAATATTAAAGAACAATGAAGTCGGTTGTGCACCTCCATCAATAAAAATATAAATAATAATTCAGAAGAGTCCCAGTTTGTTGAAAATATAATAACGTAGATTTTCGTAGATTTCTTCCAGAAAATTTATTTGGTCAGAGATACTTGATGTCACAATAGATTTATGGAGAGAACCAACCCAGCAGCCAACTCATTTCGCCCTATACACTTGGGCTTCTTCAGGGCGAGTAGTAAGTTCCAATATAGGGTCAAGGGTCGTTTGTGAAATAAGTGTAAAACGCGAACGAAGGTTCAAAGAACGTAAATTGTAAGCTGGGGGTCGCGTAACTATCTCATCCCACCATCTTGACAGTTCCTGTTTTTTCAATTTTTCTAGTTTTTGAAATTTAACTTTTAGACTGTCAGTCTGCCATGAAGTTGTGTTGGTTGTGCTTGAGCCTGTTGGATGTGTGAAAAGATCCCTTGCCAGTTCCTCACAGTTATCCTTGAATCGTGACATGTTGAAATTGAATAGGGAGTGCGTATGGGCCTTAAGAATATCTCAATCAAAACCAAGTGCAGTAAGCCCAAAAGAGGAACGCATCAATCCCTAGTAGTTTCTGAGTGTTCACAATGTACATAGATGACACATAATACAATAGAGTATAGTGTGCACTACCAACAAAGTTCCTACTGCACAAAGGAACCAAAGGGGTGAGATAAAACACCCCAAATATTAAAGAACAATGAAGTCGGTTGTGCACCACCATCAATAAAAATATAAATAATAATTCAGAAGAGTCCCAGTTTGTTGAAAATATAATAACGTAGATTTTCGTAGATTTCTTCCAGAAAATTTATGTGGTCAGAGATACTTGATGTCACAATAGATTTATGGAGAGAACCAACCCAGCAGCCAACGCGTTTCGCCCTATACACTTGGGCTTCTTCAGGGTGAGTAGTAAGTTCCAATATACTGTAGGGTCAAGGGTCGTTTGTGAAATAAGTGTAAAACGCGAACGAAGGTTCAAAGAACGTAAATTGTAAGCTGGGGGTCGCGTAACTATCCCATCCCACCATCTTGACAGTTCCTGTTTTTTCAATTTTTCTAGTTTTTGAAATTTTACTTTTAGACTGTCAGTCTGCCGTGAAGTTGTGTTGGTTATGCTTGAGCCTGTTGGATGTGTGAAAAGATCCCTTGCCAGTTCCTCACGGTTATCCTTGAATCGTGACATGTTGAAATTGAATAGGGAGTGCGTATGGGCCTTAAGAATATCTCAATCAAAACCAAGTGCAGTAAGCCCAAAAGAGGAACGCATCAATCCCTAGTAGTTTCTGAGTGTTCACAATGTACATAGATGACACATAATACAATAGAGTATAGTGTGCACTACCAACAAAGTTCCTACTGCACAAAGGAACCAAAGGGGTGAGATAAAACACCCCAAATATTAAAGAACAATGAAGTCGGTTGTGCACCACCATCAATAAAAATATGAATAATAATTCAGAAGAGTCCCAGTTTGTTGAAAATATAAGAACGTAGATTTTCGTAGATTTCTTCCAGAAAATTTATTTGGTCCGAGATACTTGATGTCACAATAGATTTATGGAGAGAACCAACCCAGCAGCCAACGCGTTTCGCCCTATACACTTGGGCTTCTTCAGGGCGAGTAGTATGTTCCAATATAGGGTCAAGGGTCGTTTGTGAAATAAGTGTAAAACGCGAACGAAGGTTCAAAGAACGTAAATTGTAAGCTGGGGGTCGCGTAACTATCCCATCCCACCATCTTGACAGTTCCTGTTTTTTCAATTTTGCTAGTTTTTGAAATTTAACTTTTAGACTGTCAGTCTGCCGTGAAGTTGTGTTGGTTGTGCTTGAGCCTGTTGGATGTGTGAAAAGATCCCTTGCCAGTTCCTCACGGTTATCCTTGAATCGTGACATGTTGAAATTGAATAGGGAGTGCGTATGGGCCTTAAGAATATCTCAATCAAAACCAAGTGCAGTAAGCCCAAAAGAGGAACGCATCAATCCGTAGTAGTTTCTGAGTGTTCACAATGTACATAGATGACACATAATACAATAGAGTATAGTGTGCACTACCAACAAAGTTCCTACTGCACAAAGGAACCAAAGGGGTGAGATAAAACACCCCAAATATTAAAGAACAATGAAGTCGGTTGTGCACCACCATCAATAAAAATATAAATAATAATTCAGAAGAGTCCCAGTTTGTTGAAAATATAAGAACGTAGATTTTCGTAGATTTCTTCCAGAAAATTTATTTGGTCAGAGATACTTGATGTCACAATAGATTTATGGAGAGAACCAACCCAGCAGCCAACGCGTTTCGCCCTATACACTTGGGCTTCTTCAGGGCGAGTAGTAAGTTCCAATATAGGGTCAAGGGTCGTTTGTGAAATAAGTGTAAAACGCGAACGAAGGTTCAAAGAACGTAAATTGTAAGCTGGGGGTCGCGTAACTATCCCATCCCACCATCTTGACAGTTCCTGTTTTTTCAATTTTTCTAGTTTTTGAAATTTAACTTTTAGACTGTCAGTCTGCCGTGAAGTTGTGTTGGTTGTGCTTGAGCCTGTTGGATGTGTGAAAAGATCCCTTGCCAGTTCCTCACGGTTATCCTTGAATCGTGACATGTTGAAATTGAATAGGGAGTGCTTATGGGCCTTAAGAATATCTCAATCAAAACCAAGTGCAGTAAGCCCAAAAGAGGAGTGCATCAATCCCTAGTAGTTTCTGAGTGTTCACAATGTACATAGATGACACATAATACAATAGAGTATAGTGTGCACTACCAACAAAGTTCCTACTGCACAAAGGAACCAAAGGGGTGAGATAAAACACCCCAAATATTAAAGAACAATGAAGTCGGTTGTGCACCACCATCAATAAAAATATAAATAATAATTCAGAAGAGTCCCAGTTTGTTGAAAATATAATAACGTAGATTTTCGTAGATTTCTTCCAGAAAATTTATTTGGTCAGAGATACTTGATGTCACAATAGATTTATGGAGAGAACCAACCCAGCAGCCAACGCGTTTCGCCCTATACACTTGGGCTTCTTCAGGGCGAGTAGTAAGTTCCAATATAGGGTCAAGGGTCGTTTGTGAAATTAGTGTAAAACGCGAACGAAGGTTCAAAGAACGTAAATTGTAAGCTGGGGGTCGCGTAACTATCCCATCCCACCATCTTGACAGTTCCTGTTTTTTCAATTTTTCTAGTTTTTGAAATTGAACTTTTAGACTGTCAGTCTGCCGTGAAGTTGTGTTGGTTGTGCTTGAGCCTGTTGGATGTGTGAAAAGATCCCTTGCCAGTTCCTCACGGTTATCCTTGAATCGTGACATGTTGAAATTGAATAGGGAGTGCGTATGGGCCTTAAGAATATCTCAATCAAAACCAAGTGCAGTAAGCCCAAAAGAGGAACGCATCAATCCCTAGTAGTTTCTGAGTGTTCACAATGTACATAGATGACACATAATACAATAGAGTATAGTGTGCACTACCAACAAAGTTCCTACTGCACAAAGGAACCAAAGGGGTGAGATAAAACACCCCAAATATTAAAGAACAATGAAGTCGGTTGTGCACCACCATCAATAAAAATATAAATAATAATTCAGAAGAGTCCCAGTTTGTTGAAAATATAAGAACGTAGATTTTCGTAGATTTCTTCCAGAAAATTTCTTTGGTCAGAGATACTTGATGTCACAATAGATTTATGGAGAGAACCAACCCAGCAGCCAACTCGTTTTGCCCTATACACTTGGGCTTCTTCAGGGCGAGTAGTAAGTTCCAATATAGGGTCAAGGGTCGTTTGTGAAATAAGTGTAAAACGCGAACGAAGGTTCAAAGAACGTAAATTGTAAGCTGGGGGTCGCGTAACTATCTCATCCCACCATCTTGACAGTTCCTGTTTTTTCAATTTTTCTAGTTTTTGAAATTTAACTTTTAGACTGTCAGTCTGCCGTGAAGTTGTGTTGGTTGTGCTTGAGCCTGTTGGATGTGTGAAAAGATCCCTTGCCAGTTCCTCACGGTTATCCTTGAATCGTGACATGTTGAAATTGAATAGGGAGTGCGTATGGGCCTTAAGAATATCTCAATCAAAACCAAGTGCAGTAAGCCCAAAAGAGGAACGCATCAATCCCTAGTAGTTTCTGAGTGTTCACAATGTACATAGATGACACATAATACAATAGAGTATAGTGTGCACTACCAACAACGTTTCTACTGCACAAAGGAACCAAAGGGGTGAGATAAAACACCCCAAATATTAAAGAACAATGAAGTCGGTTGTGCACCACCATCAATAAAAATATAAATAATAATTCAGAAGAGTCCCAGTTTGTTGAAAATATAAGAACGTAGATTTTCGTAGATTTCTTCCAGAAAATTTATTTGGTCAGAGATACTTGATGTCACAATAGATTTATGGAGAGAACCAACCCAGCAGCCAGCGCGTTTCGCCCTATACACTTGGGCTTCTTCAGGGCGAGTAGTAAGTTCCAATATAGGGTCAAGGGTCGTTTGTGAAATAAGTGTAAAACGCGAACGAAGGTTCAAAGAACGTAAATTGTAAGCTGGGGGTCGCGTAACTATCCCATCCCACCATCTTGACAGTTCCTGTTTTTTCAATTTTTCTAGTTTTTGAAATTTAACTTTTAGACTGTCAGTCTGCCGTGAAGTTGTGTTGGTTGTGCTTGAGGCTGTTGTATGTGTGAAAGGATCCCTTGCCAGTTCCTCACGGTTATCCTTGAATCGTGACATGTTGAAATTGAATAGGGAGTGCGTATGGGCCTTAAGAATATCTCAATCAAAACCAAGTGCAGTAAGCCCAAAAGAGGAACGCATCAATCCCTAGTAGTTTCTGAGTGTTCACAATGTACATAGATGACACATAATACAATAGAGTATAGTGTGCACTACCAACAAAGTTCCTACTGCACAAAGGAACCAAAGGGGTGAGATAAAACACCCCAAATATTAAAGAACAATGAAGTCGGTTGTGCACCACCATCAATAAAAATATAAATAATAATTCAGAAGAGTCCCAGTTTGTTGAAAATATAATAACGTAGATTTTCGTAGATTTCTTCCAGAAAATTTATTTGGTCAGAGATACTTGATGTCACAATAGATTTATGGAGAGAACCAACCCAGCAGCCAACGCGTTTCGCCCTATACACTTGGGCTTCTTCAGGGCGAGTAGTAAGTTCCAATATAGGGTCAAGGGTCGTTTGTGAAATAAGTGTAAAACGCGAACGAAGGTTCAAAGAACGTAAATTGTAAGCTGGGGGTCGCGTAACTATCCCATCCCACCATCTTGACAGTTCCTGTTTTTTCAATTTTTCTAGTTTTTGAAATTTAACTTTTAGACTGTCAGTCTGCCGTGAAGTTGTGTTGGTTGTGCTTGAGCCTGTTGGATGTGTGAAAAGATCCCTTGCCAGTTCCTCACGGTTATCCTTGAATCGTGACATGTTGAAATTGAATAGGGAGTGCGTATGGGCCTTAAGAATATCTCAATCAAAACCAAGTGCAGTAAGCCCAAAAGAGGAACGCATCAATCCCTAGTAGTTTCTGAGTGTTCACAATGTACATAGATGACACATAATACAATAGAGTATAGTGTGCACTACCAACAAAGTTCCTACTGCACAAAGGAACCAAAGGGGTGAGATAAAACACCCCAAATATTAAAGAACAATGAAGTCGGTTGTGCACCACCATCAATAAAAATATAAATGATAATTCAGAAGAGTCCTAGTTTGTTGAAAATATAATAACGTAGATTTTCGTAGATTTCTTCCAGAAAATTTATTTGGTCAGAGATACTTGATGTCACAATAGATTTATGGAGAGAACCAACTCAGCAGCCAACGCGTTTCGCCCTATACTCTTGGGCTTCTTCAGGGCGAGTAGTAAGTTCCAATATAGGGTCAAGGGTCGTTTGTGAAATAAGTGTAAAACGCGAACGAAGGTTCAAAGAACGTAAATTGTAAGCTGGGGGTCGCGTAACTATCCCATCCCACCATCTTGACAGTTCCTGTTTTTTCAATTTTTCTAGTTTTTGAAATTTAACTTTTAGACTGTCAGTCTGCCGTGAAGTTGTGTTGGTTGTGCTTGAGCCTGTTGGATGTGTGAAAAGATCCCTTGCCAGTTCCTCACGGTTATCCTTGAATCGTGCCATGTTGAAATTGAATAGGGAGTGCGTATGGGCCTTAAGAATATCTCAATCAAAACCAAGTGCAGTAAGCCCAAAAGAGGAACGCATCAATCCCTAGTAGTTTCTGAATGTTCACAATGTACATAGATGACACATAATACAATAGAGTATAGTGTGCACTACCAACAAAGTTCCTACTGCACAAAGGAACCAAAGGGGTGAGATAAAACACCCCAAATATTAAAGAACAATGAAGTCGGTTGTGCACCACCATCAATAAAAATATAAATAATAATTCAGAAGAGTCCCAGTTTGTTGAAAATATAATAACGTAGATTTTCGTAGATTTCTTCCAGAAAATGTATTTGGTCAGAGATACTTGATGTCACAATAGATTTATGGAGAGAACCAACCCAGCAGCCAACGCGTTTCGCCCTATACACTTGGGCTTCTTCAGGGCGAGTAGTAAGTTCCAATATAGGGTCAAGGGTCGTTTGTGAAATAAGTGTAAAACGCGAACGAAGGTTCAAAGAACGTAAATTGTAAGCTGGGGGTCGCGTAACTATCCCATCCCACCATCTTGACAGTTCCTGTTTTTTCAATTTTTCTAGTTTTTGAAATTTAACTTTTAGACTGTCAGTCTGCCGTGAAGTTGTGTTGGTTGTGCTTGAGCCTGTTGGATGTGTGAAAAGATCCCTTGCCAGTTCCTCACGGTTATCCTTGAATCGTGACATGTTGAAATTGAATAGGGAGTGCGTATGGGCCTTAAGAATATCTCAATCAAAACCAAGTGCAGTAAGCCCAAAAGAGGAACGCATCAATCCCTAGTAGTTTCTGAGTGTTCACAATGTACATAGATGACACATAATACAATAGAGTATAGTGTGCACTACCAACAAAGTTACTACTGCACAAAGGAACCAAAGGGGTGAGATAAAACACCCCAAATATTAAAGAACAATGAAGTCGGTTGTGCACCACCATCAATAAAAATATAAATAATAATTCAGAAGAGTCCCAGTTTGTTGAAAATATAATAACGTAGATTTTCGTAGATTTCTTCCAGAAAATTTATGTGGTCAGAGATACTTGATGTCACAATAGATTTATGGAGAGAACCAACCCAGCAGCCAACGCGTTTCGCCCTATACACTTGGGCTTCTTCAGGGTGAGTAGTAAGTTCCAATATAGGGTCAAGGGTCGTTTGTGAAATAAGTGTAAAACGCGAACGAAGGTTCAAAGAACGTAAATTGTAAGCTGGGGGTCGCGTAACTATCCCATCCCACCATCTTGACAGTTCCTGTTTTTTCAATTTTTCTAGTTTTTGAAATTTTACTTTTAGACTGTCAGTCTGCCGTGAAGTTGTGTTGGTTGTGCTTGAGCATGTTGGATGTGTGAAAAGATCCCTTGCCAGTTCCTCACGGTTATCCTTGAATCGTGACATGTTGAAATTGAATAGGGAGTGCGTATGGGCCTTAAGAATATCTCAATCAAAACCAAGTGCAGTAAGCCCAAAAGAGGAACGCATCAATCCCTAGTAGTTTCTGAGTGTTCACAATGTACATAGATGACACATAATACAATTGAGTATAGTGTGCACTACCAACAAAGTTCCTACTGCACAAAGGAACCAAAGGGGTGAGATAAAACACCCCAAATATTAAAGAACAATGAAGTCGGTTGTGCACCACCATCAATAAAAATATAAATAATAATTCAGAAGAGTCCCAGTTTGTTGAAAATATAATAACGTAGATTTTCGTAGATTTCTTCCAGAAAATTTATTTGATCAGAGATACTTGATGTCACAATAGATTTATGGAGAGAACCAACCCAGCAGCCAACGCGTTTCGCCCTATACACTTGGGCTTCTTCAGGGCGAGTAGTAAGTTCCAATATAGGGTCAAGGGTCGTTTGTGAAATAAGTGTAAAACGCGAACGAAGGTTCAAAGAACGTAAATTGTAAGCTGGGGGTCGCGTAACTATCCCATCCCACCATCTTGACAGTTCCTGTTTTTTCAATTTTTCTAGTTTTTGAAATTTAACTTTTAGACTGTCAGTCTGCCGTGAAGTTGTGTTGGTTGTGCTTGAGCCTGTTGGATGTGTGAAAAGATCCCTTGCCAGTTCCTCACGGTTATCCTTGAATCGTGACATGTTGAAATTGAATAGGGAGTGCGTATGGGCCTTAAGAATATCTCAATCAAAACCAAGTGCAGTAAGCCCAAAAGAGGAACGCATCAATCCCTAGTAGTTTCTGAGTGTTCACAATGTACATAGATGACACATAATACAATAGAGTATAGTGTGCACTACCAACAAAGTTCCTACTGCACAAAGGAACCAAAGGGGTGAGTTAAAACACCCCAAATATTAAAGAACAATGAAGTCGGTTGTGCACCTCCATCAATAAAAATATAAATAATAATTCAGAAGAGTCCCAGTTTGTTGAAAATATAATAACGTAGATTTTCGTAGATTTCTTCCAGAAAATTTATTTGGTCAGAGATACTTGATGTCACAATAGATTTATGGAGAGAACCAACCCAGCAGCCAACTCATTTCGCCCTATACACTTGGGCTTCTTCAGGGCGAGTAGTAAGTTCCAATATAGGGTCAAGGGTCGTTTGTGAAATAAGTGTAAAACGCGAACGAAGGTTCAAAGAACGTAAATTGTAAGCTGGGGGTCGCGTAACTATCTCATCCCACCATCTTGACAGTTCCTGTTTTTTCAATTTTTCTAGTTTTTGAAATTTAACTTTTAGACTGTCAGTCTGCCATGAAGTTGTGTTGGTTGTGCTTGAGCCTGTTGGATGTGTGAAAAGATCCCTTGCCAGTTCCTCACAGTTATCCTTGAATCGTGACATGTTGAAATTGAATAGGGAGTGCGTATGGGCCTTAAGAATATCTCAATCAAAACCAAGTGCAGTAAGCCCAAAAGAGGAACGCATCAATCCCTAGTAGTTTCTGAGTGTTCACAATGTACATAGATGACACATAATACAATAGAGTATAGTGTGCACTACCAACAAAGTTCCTACTGCACAAAGGAACCAAAGGGGTGAGATAAAACACCCCAAATATTAAAGAACAATGAAGTCGGTTGTGCACCACCATCAATAAAAATATAAATAATAATTCAGAAGAGTCCCAGTTTGTTGAAAATATAATAACGTAGATTTTCGTAGATTTCTTCCAGAAAATTTATGTGGTCAGAGATACTTGATGTCACAATAGATTTATGGAGAGAACCAACCCAGCAGCCAACGCGTTTCGCCCTATACACTTGGGCTTCTTCAGGGTGAGTAGTAAGTTCCAATATACTGTAGGGTCAAGGGTCGTTTGTGAAATAAGTGTAAAACGCGAACGAAGGTTCAAAGAACGTAAATTGTAAGCTGGGGGTCGCGTAACTATCCCATCCCACCATCTTGACAGTTCCTGTTTTTTCAATTTTTCTAGTTTTTGAAATTTTACTTTTAGACTGTCAGTCTGCCGTGAAGTTGTGTTGGTTATGCTTGAGCCTGTTGGATGTGTGAAAAGATCCCTTGCCAGTTCCTCACGGTTATCCTTGAATCGTGACATGTTGAAATTGAATAGGGAGTGCGTATGGGCCTTAAGAATATCTCAATCAAAACCAAGTGCAGTAAGCCCAAAAGAGGAACGCATCAATCCCTAGTAGTTTCTGAGTGTTCACAATGTACATAGATGACACATAATACAATAGAGTATAGTGTGCACTACCAACAAAGTTCCTACTGCACAAAGGAACCAAAGGGGTGAGATAAAACACCCCAAATATTAAAGAACAATGAAGTCGGTTGTGCACCACCATCAATAAAAATATGAATAATAATTCAGAAGAGTCCCAGTTTGTTGAAAATATAAGAACGTAGATTTTCGTAGATTTCTTCCAGAAAATTTATTTGGTCCGAGATACTTGATGTCACAATAGATTTATGGAGAGAACCAACCCAGCAGCCAACGCGTTTCGCCCTATACACTTGGGCTTCTTCAGGGCGAGTAGTATGTTCCAATATAGGGTCAAGGGTCGTTTGTGAAATAAGTGTAAAACGCGAACGAAGGTTCAAAGAACGTAAATTGTAAGCTGGGGGTCGCGTAACTATCCCATCCCACCATCTTGACAGTTCCTGTTTTTTCAATTTTGCTAGTTTTTGAAATTTAACTTTTAGACTGTCAGTCTGCCGTGAAGTTGTGTTGGTTGTGCTTGAGCCTGTTGGATGTGTGAAAAGATCCCTTGCCAGTTCCTCACGGTTATCCTTGAATCGTGACATGTTGAAATTGAATAGGGAGTGCGTATGGGCCTTAAGAATATCTCAATCAAAACCAAGTGCAGTAAGCCCAAAAGAGGAACGCATCAATCCGTAGTAGTTTCTGAGTGTTCACAATGTACATAGATGACACATAATACAATAGAGTATAGTGTGCACTACCAACAAAGTTCCTACTGCACAAAGGAACCAAAGGGGTGAGATAAAACACCCCAAATATTAAAGAACAATGAAGTCGGTTGTGCACCACCATCAATAAAAATATAAATAATAATTCAGAAGAGTCCCAGTTTGTTGAAAATATAAGAACGTAGATTTTCGTAGATTTCTTCCAGAAAATTTATTTGGTCAGAGATACTTGATGTCACAATAGATTTATGGAGAGAACCAACCCAGCAGCCAACGCGTTTCGCCCTATACACTTGGGCTTCTTCAGGGCGAGTAGTAAGTTCCAATATAGGGTCAAGGGTCGTTTGTGAAATAAGTGTAAAACGCGAACGAAGGTTCAAAGAACGTAAATTGTAAGCTGGGGGTCGCGTAACTATCCCATCCCACCATCTTGACAGTTCCTGTTTTTTCAATTTTTCTAGTTTTTGAAATTTAACTTTTAGACTGTCAGTCTGCCGTGAAGTTGTGTTGGTTGTGCTTGAGCCTGTTGGATGTGTGAAAAGATCCCTTGCCAGTTCCTCACGGTTATCCTTGAATCGTGACATGTTGAAATTGAATAGGGAGTGCTTATGGGCCTTAAGAATATCTCAATCAAAACCAAGTGCAGTAAGCCCAAAAGAGGAGTGCATCAATCCCTAGTAGTTTCTGAGTGTTCACAATGTACATAGATGACACATAATACAATAGAGTATAGTGTGCACTACCAACAAAGTTCCTACTGCACAAAGGAACCAAAGGGGTGAGATAAAACACCCCAAATATTAAAGAACAATGAAGTCGGTTGTGCACCACCATCAATAAAAATATAAATAATAATTCAGAAGAGTCCCAGTTTGTTGAAAATATAATAACGTAGATTTTCGTAGATTTCTTCCAGAAAATTTATTTGGTCAGAGATACTTGATGTCACAATAGATTTATGGAGAGAACCAACCCAGCAGCCAACGCGTTTCGCCCTATACACTTGGGCTTCTTCAGGGCGAGTAGTAAGTTCCAATATAGGGTCAAGGGTCGTTTGTGAAATTAGTGTAAAACGCGAACGAAGGTTCAAAGAACGTAAATTGTAAGCTGGGGGTCGCGTAACTATCCCATCCCACCATCTTGACAGTTCCTGTTTTTTCAATTTTTCTAGTTTTTGAAATTGAACTTTTAGACTGTCAGTCTGCCGTGAAGTTGTGTTGGTTGTGCTTGAGCCTGTTGGATGTGTGAAAAGATCCCTTGCCAGTTCCTCACGGTTATCCTTGAATCGTGACATGTTGAAATTGAATAGGGAGTGCGTATGGGCCTTAAGAATATCTCAATCAAAACCAAGTGCAGTAAGCCCAAAAGAGGAACGCATCAATCCCTAGTAGTTTCTGAGTGTTCACAATGTACATAGATGACACATAATACAATAGAGTATAGTGTGCACTACCAACAAAGTTCCTACTGCACAAAGGAACCAAAGGGGTGAGATAAAACACCCCAAATATTAAAGAACAATGAAGTCGGTTGTGCACCACCATCAATAAAAATATAAATAATAATTCAGAAGAGTCCCAGTTTGTTGAAAATATAAGAACGTAGATTTTCGTAGATTTCTTCCAGAAAATTTCTTTGGTCAGAGATACTTGATGTCACAATAGATTTATGGAGAGAACCAACCCAGCAGCCAACTCGTTTTGCCCTATACACTTGGGCTTCTTCAGGGCGAGTAGTAAGTTCCAATATAGGGTCAAGGGTCGTTTGTGAAATAAGTGTAAAACGCGAACGAAGGTTCAAAGAACGTAAATTGTAAGCTGGGGGTCGCGTAACTATCTCATCCCACCATCTTGACAGTTCCTGTTTTTTCAATTTTTCTAGTTTTTGAAATTTAACTTTTAGACTGTCAGTCTGCCGTGAAGTTGTGTTGGTTGTGCTTGAGCCTGTTGGATGTGTGAAAAGATCCCTTGCCAGTTCCTCACGGTTATCCTTGAATCGTGACATGTTGAAATTGAATAGGGAGTGCGTATGGGCCTTAAGAATATCTCAATCAAAACCAAGTGCAGTAAGCCCAAAAGAGGAACGCATCAATCCCTAGTAGTTTCTGAGTGTTCACAATGTACATAGATGACACATAATACAATAGAGTATAGTGTGCACTACCAACAACGTTTCTACTGCACAAAGGAACCAAAGGGGTGAGATAAAACACCCCAAATATTAAAGAACAATGAAGTCGGTTGTGCACCACCATCAATAAAAATATAAATAATAATTCAGAAGAGTCCCAGTTTGTTGAAAATATAAGAACGTAGATTTTCGTAGATTTCTTCCAGAAAATTTATTTGGTCAGAGATACTTGATGTCACAATAGATTTATGGAGAGAACCAACCCAGCAGCCAGCGCGTTTCGCCCTATACACTTGGGCTTCTTCAGGGCGAGTAGTAAGTTCCAATATAGGGTCAAGGGTCGTTTGTGAAATAAGTGTAAAACGCGAACGAAGGTTCAAAGAACGTAAATTGTAAGCTGGGGGTCGAGTAACTATCCCATCCCACCATCTTGACAGTTCCTGTTTTTTCAATTTTGCTAGTTTTTTAAATTTAACTTTTAGACTGTCAGTCTGCCGTGAAGTTGTGTTGGTTGTGCTTGAGCCTGTTGGATGTGTGAAAAGATCCCTTGCCAGTTCCTCATGGTTATCCTTGAATCGTGACATGTTGAAATTGAATAGGGAGTGCGTATGGGCCTTAAGAATATCTCAATCAAAACCAAGTGCAGTAAGCCCAAAAGAGGAACGCATCAATCCCTAGTAGTTTCTGAGTGTTCACAATGTACATAGATGACACATAATACAATAGAGTATAGTGTGCACTACCAACAAAGTTCCTACTGCACAAAGGAACCAAAGGGGTGAGATAAAACACCCCAAATATTAAAGAACAATGAAGTCGGTTGTGCACCACCATCAATAAAAATATAAATAATAATTCAGAAGAGTCCCAGTTTGTTGAAAATATAAGAACGTAGATTTTCGTAGATTTCTTCCAGAAAATGTATTTGGTCAGAGATACTTGATGTCACAATAGATTTATGGAGAGAACCAACCCAGCAGCCAACGCGTTTCGCCCTATACACTTGGGCTTCTTCAGGGCGAGTAGTAAGTTCCAATATAGGGTCAAGGGTCGTTTGTGAAATAAGTGTAAAACGCGAACGAAGGTTCAAAGAACGTAAATTGTAAGCTGGGGGTCGCGTAACTATCCCATCCCACCATCTTGACAGTTCCTGTTTTTTCAATTTTGCTAGTTTTTGAAATTTAACTTTTAGACTGTCAGTCTGCCGTGAAGTTGTGTTGGTTGTGCTTGAGCCTGTTGGATGTGTGAAAAGATCCCTTGCCAGTTCCTCACGGTTATCCTTGAATCGTGACATGTTGAAATTGAATACGGAGTGCGTATGGGCCTTAAGAATATCTCAATCAAAACCAAGTGCAGTAAGCCCAAAAGAGGAACGCATCAATCCCTAGTAGTTTCTGAGTGTTCACAATGTACATAGATGACACATAATACAATAGAGTATAGTGTGCACTACCAACAAAGTTCCTACTGCACAAAGGAACCAAAGGGGTGAGATAAAACACCCCAAATATTAAAGAACAATGAAGTCGGTTGTGCACCACCATCAATAAAAATATAAATAATAATTCAGAAGAGTCCCAGTTTGTTGAAAATATAATAACGTAGATTTTCGTAGATTTCTTCCAGAAAATTTATTTGGTCAGAGATACTTGATGTCACAATAGATTTATGGAGAGAACCAACCCAGCAGCCAACGCGTTTCGCCCTATACACTTGGGCTTCTTCAGGGCGAGTAGTAAGTTCCAATAAAGGGTCAAGGGTCGTTTGTGAAATAAGTGTAAAATGCGAACGAAGGTTCAAAGAACGTAAATTGTAAGCTGGGGGTCGCGTAACTATCCCATCCCACCATCTTGACAGTTCCTGTTTTTTCAATTTTTCTAGTTTTTGAAATTTAACTTTTAGACTGTCAGTCTGCCGTGAAGTTGTGTTGGTTGTGCTTGAGCCTGTTGGATGTGTGAAAAGATCCCTTGCCAGTTCCTCACAGTTATCCTTGAATCGTGACATGTTGAAATTGAATAGGGAGTGCGTATGGGCCTTAAGAATATCTCAATCAAAACCAAGTGCAGTAAGCCCAAAAGAGGAACGCATCAATCCCTAGTAGTTTCTGAGTGTTCACAATGTACATAGATGACACATAATACAATAGAGTATAGTGTGCACTACCAACAAAGTTACTACTGCACAAAGGAACCAAAGGGGTGAGATAAAACACCCCAAATATTAAAGAACAATGAAGTCGGTTGTGCACCACCATCAATAAAAATATAAATAATAATTCAGAAGAGTCCCAGTTTGTTGAAAATATAATAACGTAGATTTTCGTAGATTTCTTCCAGAAAATTTATGTGGTCAGAGATACTTGATGTCACAATAGATTTATGGAGAGAACCAACCCAGCAGCCAACGCGTTTCGCCCTATACACTTGGGCTTCTTCAGGGTGAGTATTAAGTTCCAATATAGGGTCAAGGGTCGTTTGTGAAATAAGTGTAAAACGCGAACGAAGGTTCAAAGAACGTAAATTGTAAGCTGGGGGTCGCGTAACTATCCCATCCCACCATCTTGACAGTTCCTGTTTTTTCAATTTTTCTAGTTTTTGAAATTTTACTTTTAGACTGTCAGTCTGCCGTGAAGTTGTGTTGGTTGTGCTTGAGCATGTTGGATGTGTGAAAAGATCCCTTGCCAGTTCCTCACGGTTATCCTTGAATCGTGACATGTTGAAATTGAATAGGGAGTGCGTATGGGCCTTAAGAATATCTCAATCAAAACCAAGTGCAGTAAGCCCAAAAGAGGAACGCATCAATCCCTAGTAGTTTCTGAGTGTTCACAATGTACATAGATGACACATAATACAATTGAGTATAGTGTGCACTACCAACAAAGTTCCTACTGCACAAAGGAACCAAAGGGGTGAGATAAAACACCCCAAATATTAAAGAACAATGAAGTCGGTTGTGCACCACCATCAATAAAAATATAAATAATAATTCAGAAGAGTCCCAGTTTGTTGAAAATATAATAACGTAGATTTTCGTAGATTTCTTCCAGAAAATTTATTTGATCAGAGATACTTGATGTCACAATAGATTTATGGAGAGAACCAACCCAGCAGCCAACGCGTTTCGCCCTATACACTTGGGCTTCTTCAGGGCGAGTAGTAAGTTCCAATATAGGGTCAAGGGTCGTTTGTGAAATAAGTGTAAAACGCGAACGAAGGTTCAAAGAACGTAAATTGTAAGCTGGGGGTCGCGTAACTATCCCATCCCACCATCTTGACAGTTCCTGTTTTTTCAATTTTTCTAGTTTTTGAAATTTAACTTTTAGACTGTCAGTCTGCCGTGAAGTTGTGTTGGTTGTGCTTGAGCCTGTTGGATGTGTGAAAAGATCCCTTGCCAGTTCCTCACGGTTATCCTTGAATCGTGACATGTTGAAATTGAATAGGGAGTGCGTATGGGCCTTAAGAATATCTCAATCAAAACCAAGTGCAGTAAGCCCAAAAGAGGAACGCATCAATCCCTAGTAGTTTCTGAGTGTTCACAATGTACATAGATGACACATAATACAATAGAGTATAGTGTGCACTACCAACAAAGTTCCTACTGCACAAAGGAACCAAAGGGGTGAGTTAAAACACCCCAAATATTAAAGAACAATGAAGTCGGTTGTGCACCACCATCAATAAAAATATAAATAATAATTCAGAAGAGTCCCAGTTTGTTGAAAATATAATAACGTAGATTTTCGTAGATTTCTTCCAGAAAATTAATTTGGTCAGAGATACTTGATGTCACAATAGATTTATGGAGAGAACCAACCCAGCAGCCAACTCATTTCGCCCTATACACTTGGGCTTCTTCAGGGCGAGTAGTAAGTTCCAATATAGGGTCAAGGGTCGTTTGTGAAATAAGTGTAAAACGCGAACGAAGGTTCAAAGAACGTAAATTGTAAGCTGGGGGTCGCGTAACTATCTCATCCCACCATCTTGACAGTTCCTGTTTTTTCAATTTTTCTAGTTTTTGAAATTTAACTTTTAGACTGTCAGTCTGCCATGAAGTTGTGTTGGTTGTGCTTGAGCCTGTTGGATGTGTGAAAAGATCCCTTGCCAGTTCCTCACAGTTATCCTTGAATCGTGACATGTTGAAATTGAATAGGGAGTGCGTATGGGCCTTAAGAATATCTCAATCAAAACCAAGTGCAGTAAGCCCAAAAGAGGAACGCATCAATCCCTAGTAGTTTCTGAGTGTTCACAATGTACATAGATGACACATAATACAATAGAGTATAGTGTGCACTACCAACAAAGTTCCTACTGCACAAAGGAACCAAAGGGGTGAGATAAAACACCCCAAATATTAAAGAACAATGAAGTCGGTTGTGCACCACCATCAATAAAAATATAAATAATAATTCAGAAGAGTCCCAGTTTGTTGAAAATATAATAACGTAGATTTTCGTAGATTTCTTCCAGAAAATTTATGTGGTCAGAGATACTTGATGTCACAATAGATTTATGGAGAGAACCAACCCAGCAGCCAACGCGTTTCGCCCTATACACTTGGGCTTCTTCAGGGTGAGTAGTAAGTTCCAATATAGGGTCAAGGGTCGTTTGTGAAATAAGTGTAAAACGCGAACGAAGGTTCAAAGAACGTAAATTGTAAGCTGGGGGTCGCGTAACTATCCCATCCCACCATCTTGACAGTTCCTGTTTTTTCAATTTTTCTAGTTTTTGAAATTTTACTTTTAGACTGTCAGTCTGCCGTGAAGTTGTGTTGGTTATGCTTGAGCCTGTTGGATGTGTGAAAAGATCCCTTGCCAGTTCCTCACGGTTATCCTTGAATCGTGACATGTTGAAATTGAATAGGGAGTGCGTATGGGCCTTAAGAATATCTCAATCAAAACCAAGTGCAGTAAGCCCAAAAGAGGAACGCATCAATCCCTAGTAGTTTCTGAGTGTTCACAATGTACATAGATGACACATAATACAATAGAGTATAGTGTGCACTACCAACAAAGTTCCTACTGCACAAAGGAACCAAAGGGGTGAGATAAAACACCCCAAATATTAAAGAACAATGAAGTCGGTTGTGCACCACCATCAATAAAAATATGAATAATAATTCAGAAGAGTCCCAGTTTGTTGAAAATATAAGAACGTAGATTTTCGTAGATTTCTTCCAGAAAATTTATTTGGTCCGAGATACTTGATGTCACAATAGATTTATGGAGAGAACCAACCCAGCAGCCAACGCGTTTCGCCCTATACACTTGGGCTTCTTCAGGGCGAGTAGTATGTTCCAATATAGGGTCAAGGGTCGTTTGTGAAATAAGTGTAAAACGCAAACGAAGGTTCAAAGAACGTAAATTGTAAGCTGGGGGTCGCGTAACTATCCCATCCCACCATCTTGACAGTTCCTGTTTTTTCAATTTTGCTAGTTTTTGAAATTTAACTTTTAGACTGTCAGTCTGCCGTGAAGTTGTGTTGGTTGTGCTTGAGCCTGTTGGATGTGTGAAAAGATCCCTTGCCAGTTCCTCACGGTTATCCTTGAATCGTGACATGTTGAAATTGAATAGGGAGTGCGTATGGGCCTTAAGAATATCTCAATCAAAACCAAGTGCAGTAAGCCCAAAAGAGGAACGCATCAATCCGTAGTAGTTTCTGAGTGTTCACAATGTACATAGATGACACATAATACAATAGAGTATAGTGTGCACTACCAACAAAGTTCCTACTGCACAAAGGAACCAAAGGGGTGAGATAAAACACCCCAAATATTAAAGAACAATGAAGTCGGTTGTGCACCACCATCAATAAAAATATAAATAATAATTCAGAAGAGTCCCAGTTTGTTGAAAATATAAGAACGTAGATTTTCGTAGATTTCTTCCAGAAAATTTATTTGGTCAGAGATACTTGATGTCACAATAGATTTATGGAGAGAACCAACCCAGCAGCCAACGCGTTTCGCCCTATACACTTGGGCTTCTTCAGGGCGAGTAGTAAGTTCCAATATAGGGTCAAGGGTCGTTTGTGAAATAAGTGTAAAACGCGAACGAAGGTTCAAAGAACGTAAATTGTAAGCTGGGGGTCGCGTAACTATCCCATCCCACCATCTTGACAGTTCCTGTTTTTTCAATTTTTCTAGTTTTTGAAATTTAACTTTTAGACTGTCAGTCTGCCGTGAAGTTGTGTTGGTTGTGCTTGAGCCTGTTGGATGTGTGAAAAGATCCCTTGCCAGTTCCTCACGGTTATCCTTGAATCGTGACATGTTGAAATTGAATAGGGAGTGCTTATGGGCCTTAAGAATATCTCAATCAAAACCAAGTGCAGTAAGCCCAAAAGAGGAGTGCATCAATCCCTAGTAGTTTCTGAGTGTTCACAATGTACATAGATGACACATAATACAATAGAGTATAGTGTGCACTACCAACAAAGTTCCTACTGCACAAAGGAACCAAAGGGGTGAGATAAAACACCCCAAATATTAAAGAACAATGAAGTCGGTTGTGCACCACCATCAATAAAAATATAAATAATAATTCAGAAGAGTCCCAGTTTGTTGAAAATATAATAACGTAGATTTTCGTAGATTTCTTCCAGAAAATTTATTTGGTCAGAGATACTTGATGTCACAATAGATTTATGGAGAGAACCAACCCAGCAGCCAACGCGTTTCGCCCTATACACTTGGGCTTCTTCAGGGCGAGTAGTAAGTTCCAATATAGGGTCAAGGGTCGTTTGTGAAATTAGTGTAAAACGCGAACGAAGGTTCAAAGAACGTAAATTGTAAGCTGGGGGTCGCGTAACTATCCCATCCCACCATCTTGACAGTTCCTGTTTTTTCAATTTTTCTAGTTTTTGAAATTGAACTTTTAGACTGTCAGTCTGCCGTGAAGTTGTGTTGGTTGTGCTTGAGCCTGTTGGATGTGTGAAAAGATCCCTTGCCAGTTCCTCACGGTTATCCTTGAATCGTGACATGTTGAAATTGAATAGGGAGTGCGTATGGGCCTTAAGAATATCTCAATCAAAACCAAGTGCAGTAAGCCCAAAAGAGGAACGCATCAATCCCTAGTAGTTTCTGAGTGTTCACAATGTACATAGATGACACATAATACAATAGAGTATAGTGTGCACTACCAACAAAGTTCCTACTGCACAAAGGAACCAAAGGGGTGAGATAAAACACCCCAAATATTAAAGAACAATGAAGTCGGTTGTGCACCACCATCAATAAAAATATAAATAATAATTCAGAAGAGTCCCAGTTTGTTGAAAATATAATAACGTAGATTTTCGTAGATTTCTTCCAGAAAATTTATTTGGTCAGAGATACTTGATGTCACAATAGATTTATGGAGAGAACCAACCCAGCAGCCAACTCGTTTCGCCCTATACACTTGGGCTTCTTCAGGGCGAGTAGTAAGTTCCAATATAGTGTCAAGGGTCGTTTGTGAAATAAGTGTAAAACGCGAACGAAGGTTCAAAGAACGTAAATTGTAAGCTGGGGGTCGCGTAACTATCTCATCCCACCATCTTGACAGTTCCTGTTTTTTCAATTTTTCTAGTTTTTGAAATTTAACTTTTAGACTGTCAGTCTGCCATGAAGTTGTGTTGGTTGTGCTTGAGCCTGTTGGATGTGTGAAAAGATCCCTTGCCAGTTCCTCACAGTTATCCTTGAATCGTGACATGTTGAAATTGAATAGGGAGTGCGTATGGGCCTTAAGAATATCTCAATCAAAACCAAGTGCAGTAAGCCCAAAAGAGGAACGCATCAATCCCTAGTAGTTTCTGAGTGTTCACAATGTACATAGATGACACATAATACAATAGAGTATAGTGTGCACTACCAACAAAGTTACTACTGCACAAAGGAACCAAAGGGGTGAGATAAAACACCCCAAATATTAAAGAACAATGAAGTCGGTTGTGCACCACCATCAATAAAAATATAAATAATAATTCAGAAGAGTCCCAGTTTGTTGAAAATATAATAACGTAGATTTTCGTAGATTTCTTCCAGAAAATTTATGTGGTCAGAGATACTTGATGTCACAATAGATTTATGGAGAGAACCAACCCAGCAGCCAACGCGTTTCGCCCTATACACTTGGGCTTCTTCAGGGTGAGTAGTAAGTTCCAATATAGGGTCAAGGGTCGTTTGTGAAATAAGTGTAAAACGCGAACGAAGGTTCAAAGAACGTAAATTGTAAGCTGGGGGTCGCGTAACTATCCCATCCCACCATCTTGACAGTTCCTGTTTTTTCAATTTTTCTAGTTTTTGAAATTTTACTTTTAGACTGTCAGTCTGCCGTGAAGTTGTGTTGGTTGTGCTTGAGCATGTTGGATGTGTGAAAAGATCCCTTGCCAGTTCCTCACGGTTATCCTTGAATCGTGACATGTTGAAATTGAATAGGGAGTGCGTATGGGCCTTAAGAATATCTCAATCAAAACCAAGTGCAGTAAGCCCAAAAGAGGAACGCATCAATCCCTAGTAGTTTCTGAGTGTTCACAATGTACATAGATGACACATAATACAATTGAGTATAGTGTGCACTACCAACAAAGTTCCTACTGCACAAAGGAACCAAAGGGGTGAGATAAAACACCCCAAATATTAAAGAACAATGAAGTCGGTTGTGCACCACCATCAATAAAAATATAAATAATAATTCAGAAGAGTCCCAGTTTGTTGAAAATATAATAACGTAGATTTTCGTAGATTTCTTCCAGAAAATTTATTTGATCAGAGATACTTGATGTCACAATAGATTTATGGAGAGAACCAACCCAGCAGCCAACGCGTTTCGCCCTATACACTTGGGCTTCTTCAGGGCGAGTAGTAAGTTCCAATATAGGGTCAAGGGTCGTTTGTGAAATAAGTGTAAAACGCGAACGAAGGTTCAAAGAACGTAAATTGTAAGCTGGGGGTCGCGTAACTATCCCATCCCACCATCTTGACAGTTCCTGTTTTTTCAATTTTTCTAGTTTTTGAAATTTAACTTTTAGACTGTCAGTCTGCCGTGAAGTTGTGTTGGTTGTGCTTGAGCCTGTTGGATGTGTGAAAAGATCCCTTGCCAGTTCCTCACGGTTATCCTTGAATCGTGACATGTTGAAATTGAATAGGGAGTGCGTATGGGCCTTAAGAATATCTCAATCAAAACCAAGTGCAGTAAGCCCAAAAGAGGAACGCATCAATCCCTAGTAGTTTCTGAGTGTTCACAATGTACATAGATGACACATAATACAATAGAGTATAGTGTGCACTACCAACAAAGTTCCTACTGCACAAAGGAACCAAAGGGGTGAGTTAAAACACCCCAAATATTAAAGAACAATGAAGTCGGTTGTGCACCTCCATCAATAAAAATATAAATAATAATTCAGAAGAGTCCCAGTTTGTTGAAAATATAATAACGTAGATTTTCGTAGATTTCTTCCAGAAAATTTATTTGGTCAGAGATACTTGATGTCACAATAGATTTATGGAGAGAACCAACCCAGCAGCCAACTCATTTCGCCCTATACACTTGGGCTTCTTCAGGGCGAGTAGTAAGTTCCAATATAGGGTCAAGGGTCGTTTGTGAAATAAGTGTAAAACGCGAACGAAGGTTCAAAGAACGTAAATTGTAAGCTGGGGGTCGCGTAACTATCTCATCCCACCATCTTGACAGTTCCTGTTTTTTCAATTTTTCTAGTTTTTGAAATTTAACTTTTAGACTGTCAGTCTGCCATGAAGTTGTGTTGGTTGTGCTTGAGCCTGTTGGATGTGTGAAAAGATCCCTTGCCAGTTCCTCACAGTTATCCTTGAATCGTGACATGTTGAAATTGAATAGGGAGTGCGTATGGGCCTTAAGAATATCTCAATCAAAACCAAGTGCAGTAAGCCCAAAAGAGGAACGCATCAATCCCTAGTAGTTTCTGAGTGTTCACAATGTACATAGATGACACATAATACAATAGAGTATAGTGTGCACTACCAACAAAGTTCCTACTGCACAAAGGAACCAAAGGGGTGAGATAAAACACCCCAAATATTAAAGAACAATGAAGTCGGTTGTGCACCACCATCAATAAAAATATAAATAATAATTCAGAAGAGTCCCAGTTTGTTGAAAATATAATAACGTAGATTTTCGTAGATTTCTTCCAGAAAATTTATGTGGTCAGAGATACTTGATGTCACAATAGATTTATGGAGAGAACCAACCCAGCAGCCAACGCGTTTCGCCCTATACACTTGGGCTTCTTCAGGGTGAGTAGTAAGTTCCAATATACAGTAGGGTCAAGGGTCGTTTGTGAAATAAGTGTAAAACGCGAACGAAGGTTCAAAGAACGTAAATTGTAAGCTGGGGGTCGCGTAACTATCCCATCCCACCATCTTGACAGTTCCTGTTTTTTCAATTTTTCTAGTTTTTGAAATTTTACTTTTAGACTGTCAGTCTGCCGTGAAGTTGTGTTGGTTATGCTTGAGCCTGTTGGATGTGTGAAAAGATCCCTTGCCAGTTCCTCACGGTTATCCTTGAATCGTGACATGTTGAAATTGAATAGGGAGTGCGTATGGGCCTTAAGAATATCTCAATCAAAACCAAGTGCAGTAAGCCCAAAAGAGGAACGCATCAATCCCTAGTAGTTTCTGAGTGTTCACAATGTACATAGATGACACATAATACAATAGAGTATAGTGTGCACTACCAACAAAGTTCCTACTGCACAAAGGAACCAAAGGGGTGAGATAAAACACCCCAAATATTAAAGAACAATGAAGTCGGTTGTGCACCACCATCAATAAAAATATGAATAATAATTCAGAAGAGTCCCAGTTTGTTGAAAATATAAGAACGTAGATTTTCGTAGATTTCTTCCAGAAAATTTATTTGGTCCGAGATACTTGATGTCACAATAGATTTATGGAGAGAACCAACCCAGCAGCCAACGCGTTTCGCCCTATACACTTGGGCTTCTTCAGGGCGAGTAGTATGTTCCAATATAGGGTCAAGGGTCGTTTGTGAAATAAGTGTAAAACGCGAACGAAGGTTCAAAGAACGTAAATTGTAAGCTGGGGGTCGCGTAACTATCCCATCCCACCATCTTGACAGTTCCTGTTTTTTCAATTTTGCTAGTTTTTGAAATTTAACTTTTAGACTGTCAGTCTGCCGTGAAGTTGTGTTGGTTGTGCTTGAGCCTGTTGGATGTGTGAAAAGATCCCTTGCCAGTTCCTCACGGTTATCCTTGAATCGTGACATGTTGAAATTGAATAGGGAGTGCGTATGGGCCTTAAGAATATCTCAATCAAAACCAAGTGCAGTAAGCCCAAAAGAGGAACGCATCAATCCGTAGTAGTTTCTGAGTGTTCACAATGTACATAGATGACACATAATACAATAGAGTATAGTGTGCACTACCAACAAAGTTCCTACTGCACAAAGGAACCAAAGGGGTGAGATAAAACACCCCAAATATTAAAGAACAATGAAGTCGGTTGTGCACCACCATCAATAAAAATATAAATAATAATTCAGAAGAGTCCCAGTTTGTTGAAAATATAAGAACGTAGATTTTCGTAGATTTCTTCCAGAAAATTTATTTGGTCAGAGATACTTGATGTCACAATAGATTTATGGAGAGAACCAACCCAGCAGCCAACGCGTTTCGCCCTATACACTTGGGCTTCTTCAGGGCGAGTAGTAAGTTCCAATATAGGGTCAAGGGTCGTTTGTGAAATAAGTGTAAAACGCGAACGAAGGTTCAAAGAACGTAAATTGTAAGCTGGGGGTCGCGTAACTATCCCATCCCACCATCTTGACAGTTCCTGTTTTTTCAATTTTTCTAGTTTTTGAAATTTAACTTTTAGACTGTCAGTCTGCCGTGAAGTTGTGTTGGTTGTGCTTGAGCCTGTTGGATGTGTGAAAAGATCCCTTGCCAGTTCCTCACGGTTATCCTTGAATCGTGACATGTTGAAATTGAATAGGGAGTGCTTATGGGCCTTAAGAATATCTCAATCAAAACCAAGTGCAGTAAGCCCAAAAGAGGAGTGCATCAATCCCTAGTAGTTTCTGAGTGTTCACAATGTACATAGATGACACATAATACAATAGAGTATAGTGTGCACTACCAACAAAGTTCCTACTGCACAAAGGAACCAAAGGGGTGAGATAAAACACCCCAAATATTAAAGAACAATGAAGTCGGTTGTGCACCACCATCAATAAAAATATAAATAATAATTCAGAAGAGTCCCAGTTTGTTGAAAATATAATAACGTAGATTTTCGTAGATTTCTTCCAGAAAATTTATTTGGTCAGAGATACTTGATGTCACAATAGATTTATGGAGAGAACCAACCCAGCAGCCAACGCGTTTCGCCCTATACACTTGGGCTTCTTCAGGGCGAGTAGTAAGTTCCAATATAGGGTCAAGGGTCGTTTGTGAAATTAGTGTAAAACGCGAACGAAGGTTCAAAGAACGTAAATTGTAAGCTGGGGGTCGCGTAACTATCCCATCCCACCATCTTGACAGTTCCTGTTTTTTCAATTTTTCTAGTTTTTGAAATTGAACTTTTAGACTGTCAGTCTGCCGTGAAGTTGTGTTGGTTGTGCTTGAGCCTGTTGGATGTGTGAAAAGATCCCTTGCCAGTTCCTCACGGTTATCCTTGAATCGTGACATGTTGAAATTGAATAGGGAGTGCGTATGGGCCTTAAGAATATCTCAATCAAAACCAAGTGCAGTAAGCCCAAAAGAGGAACGCATCAATCCCTAGTAGTTTCTGAGTGTTCACAATGTACATAGATGACACATAATACAATAGAGTATAGTGTGCACTACCAACAAAGTTCCTACTGCACAAAGGAACCAAAGGGGTGAGATAAAACACCCCAAATATTAAAGAACAATGAAGTCGGTTGTGCACCACCATCAATAAAAATATAAATAATAATTCAGAAGAGTCCCAGTTTGTTGAAAATATAAGAACGTAGATTTTCGTAGATTTCTTCCAGAAAATTTCTTTGGTCAGAGATACTTGATGTCACAATAGATTTATGGAGAGAACCAACCCAGCAGCCAACTCGTTTTGCCCTATACACTTGGGCTTCTTCAGGGCGAGTAGTAAGTTCCAATATAGGGTCAAGGGTCGTTTGTGAAATAAGTGTAAAACGCGAACGAAGGTTCAAAGAACGTAAATTGTAAGCTGGGGGTCGCGTAACTATCTCATCCCACCATCTTGACAGTTCCTGTTTTTTCAATTTTTCTAGTTTTTGAAATTTAACTTTTAGACTGTCAGTCTGCCGTGAAGTTGTGTTGGTTGTGCTTGAGCCTGTTGGATGTGTGAAAAGATCCCTTGCCAGTTCCTCACGGTTATCCTTGAATCGTGACATGTTGAAATTGAATAGGGAGTGCGTATGGGCCTTAAGAATATCTCAATCAAAACCAAGTGCAGTAAGCCCAAAAGAGGAACGCATCAATCCCTAGTAGTTTCTGAGTGTTCACAATGTACATAGATGACACATAATACAATAGAGTATAGTGTGCACTACCAACAACGTTTCTACTGCACAAAGGAACCAAAGGGGTGAGATAAAACACCCCAAATATTAAAGAACAATGAAGTCGGTTGTGCACCACCATCAATAAAAATATAAATAATAATTCAGAAGAGTCCCAGTTTGTTGAAAATATAAGAACGTAGATTTTCGTAGATTTCTTCCAGAAAATTTATTTGGTCAGAGATACTTGATGTCACAATAGATTTATGGAGAGAACCAACCCAGCAGCCAGCGCGTTTCGCCCTATACACTTGGGCTTCTTCAGGGCGAGTAGTAAGTTCCAATATAGGGTCAAGGGTCGTTTGTGAAATAAGTGTAAAACGCGAACGAAGGTTCAAAGAACGTAAATTGTAAGCTGGGGGTCGAGTAACTATCCCATCCCACCATCTTGACAGTTCCTGTTTTTTCAATTTTGCTAGTTTTTTAAATTTAACTTTTAGACTGTCAGTCTGCCGTGAAGTTGTGTTGGTTGTGCTTGAGCCTGTTGGATGTGTGAAAAGATCCCTTGCCAGTTCCTCATGGTTATCCTTGAATCGTGACATGTTGAAATTGAATAGGGAGTGCGTATGGGCCTTAAGAATATCTCAATCAAAACCAAGTGCAGTAAGCCCAAAAGAGGAACGCATCAATCCCTAGTAGTTTCTGAGTGTTCACAATGTACATAGATGACACATAATACAATAGAGTATAGTGTGCACTACCAACAAAGTTCCTACTGCACAAAGGAACCAAAGGGGTGAGATAAAACACCCCAAATATTAAAGAACAATGAAGTCGGTTGTGCACCACCATCAATAAAAATATAAATAATAATTCAGAAGAGTCCCAGTTTGTTGAAAATATAAGAACGTAGATTTTCGTAGATTTCTTCCAGAAAATGTATTTGGTCAGAGATACTTGATGTCACAATAGATTTATGGAGAGAACCAACCCAGCAGCCAACGCGTTTCGCCCTATACACTTGGGCTTCTTCAGGGCGAGTAGTAAGTTCCAATATAGGGTCAAGGGTCGTTTGTGAAATAAGTGTAAAACGCGAACGAAGGTTCAAAGAACGTAAATTGTAAGCTGGGGGTCGCGTAACTATCCCATCCCACCATCTTGACAGTTCCTGTTTTTTCAATTTTGCTAGTTTTTGAAATTTAACTTTTAGACTGTCAGTCTGCCGTGAAGTTGTGTTGGTTGTGCTTGAGCCTGTTGGATGTGTGAAAAGATCCCTTGCCAGTTCCTCACGGTTATCCTTGAATCGTGACATGTTGAAATTGAATAGGGAGTGCGTATGGGCCTTAAGAATATCTCAATCAAAACCAAGTGCAGTAAGCCCAAAAGAGGAACGCATCAATCCCTAGTAGTTTCTGAGTGTTCACAATGTACATAGATGACACATAATACAATAGAGTATAGTGTGCACTACCAACAAAGTTCCTACTGCACAAAGGAACCAAAGGGGTGAGATAAAACACCCCAAATATTAAAGAACAATGAAGTCGGTTGTGCACCACCATCAATAAAAATATAAATAATAATTCAGAAGAGTCCCAGTTTGTTGAAAATATAATAACGTAGATTTTCGTAGATTTCTTCCAGAAAATTTATTTGGTCAGAGATACTTGATGTCACAATAGATTTATGGAGAGAACCAACCCAGCAGCCAACGCGTTTCGCCCTATACACTTGGGCTTCTTCAGGGCGAGTAGTAAGTTCCAATAAAGGGTCAAGGGTCGTTTGTGAAATAAGTGTAAAATGCGAACGAAGGTTCAAAGAACGTAAATTGTAAGCTGGGGGTCGCGTAACTATCCCATCCCACCATCTTGACAGTTCCTGTTTTTTCAATTTTTCTAGTTTTTGAAATTTAACTTTTAGACTGTCAGTCTGCCGTGAAGTTGTGTTGGTTGTGCTTGAGCCTGTTGGATGTGTGAAAAGATCCCTTGCCAGTTCCTCACAGTTATCCTTGAATCGTGACATGTTGAAATTGAATAGGGAGTGCGTATGGGCCTTAAGAATATCTCAATCAAAACCAAGTGCAGTAAGCCCAAAAGAGGAACGCATCAATCCCTAGTAGTTTCTGAGTGTTCACAATGTACATAGATGACACATAATACAATAGAGTATAGTGTGCACTACCAACAAAGTTACTACTGCACAAAGGAACCAAAGGGGTGAGATAAAACACCCCAAATATTAAAGAACAATGAAGTCGGTTGTGCACCACCATCAATAAAAATATAAATAATAATTCAGAAGAGTCCCAGTTTGTTGAAAATATAATAACGTAGATTTTCGTAGATTTCTTCCAGAAAATTTATGTGGTCAGAGATACTTGATGTCACAATAGATTTATGGAGAGAACCAACCCAGCAGCCAACGCGTTTCGCCCTATACACTTGGGCTTCTTCAGGGTGAGTAGTAAGTTCCAATATAGGGTCAAGGGTCGTTTGTGAAATAAGTGTAAAACGCGAACGAAGGTTCAAAGAACGTAAATTGTAAGCTGGGGGTCGCGTAACTATCCCATCCCACCATCTTGACAGTTCCTGTTTTTTCAATTTTTCTAGTTTTTGAAATTTTACTTTTAGACTGTCAGTCTGCCGTGAAGTTGTGTTGGTTGTGCTTGAGCATGTTGGATGTGTGAAAAGATCCCTTGCCAGTTCCTCACGGTTATCCTTGAATCGTGACATGTTGAAATTGAATAGGGAGTGCGTATGGGCCTTAAGAATATCTCAATCAAAACCAAGTGCAGTAAGCCCAAAAGAGGAACGCATCAATCCCTAGTAGTTTCTGAGTGTTCACAATGTACATAGATGACACATAATACAATTGAGTATAGTGTGCACTACCAACAAAGTTCCTACTGCACAAAGGAACCAAAGGGGTGAGATAAAACACCCCAAATATTAAAGAACAATGAAGTCGGTTGTGCACCACCATCAATAAAAATATAAATAATAATTCAGAAGAGTCCCAGTTTGTTGAAAATATAATAACGTAGATTTTCGTAGATTTCTTCCAGAAAATGTATTTGATCAGAGATACTTGATGTCACAATAGATTTATGGAGAGAACCAACCCAGCAGCCAACGCGTTTCGCCCTATACACTTGGGCTTCTTCAGGGCGAGTAGTAAGTTCCAATATAGGGTCAAGGGTCGTTTGTGAAATAAGTGTAAAACGCGAACGAAGGTTCAAAGAACGTAAATTGTAAGCTGGGGGTCGCGTAACTATCCCATCCCACCATCTTGACAGTTCCTGTTTTTTCAATTTTTCTAGTTTTTGAAATTTAACTTTTAGACTGTCAGTCTGCCGTGAAGTTGTGTTGGTTGTGCTTGAGCCTGTTGGATGTGTGAAAAGATCCCTTGCCAGTTCCTCACGGTTATCCTTGAATCGTGACATGTTGAAATTGAATAGGGAGTGCGTATGGGCCTTAAGAATATCTCAATCAAAACCAAGTGCAGTAAGCCCAAAAGAGGAACGCATCAATCCCTAGTAGTTTCTGAGTGTTCACAATGTACATAGATGACACATAATACAATAGAGTATAGTGTGCACTACCAACAAAGTTCCTACTGCACAAAGGAACCAAAGGGGTGAGTTAAAACACCCCAAATATTAAAGAACAATGAAGTCGGTTGTGCACCACCATCAATAAAAATATAAATAATAATTCAGAAGAGTCCCAGTTTGTTGAAAATATAATAACGTAGATTTTCGTAGATTTCTTCCAGAAAATTTATTTGGTCAGAGATACTTGATGTCACAATAGATTTATGGAGAGAACCAACCCAGCAGCCAACTCATTTCGCCCTATACACTTGGGCTTCTTCAGGGCGAGTAGTAAGTTCCAATATAGGGTCAAGGGTCGTTTGTGAAATAAGTGTAAAACGCGAACGAAGGTTCAAAGAACGTAAATTGTAAGCTGGGGGTCGCGTAACTATCTCATCCCACCATCTTGACAGTTCCTGTTTTTTCAATTTTTCTAGTTTTTGAAATTTAACTTTTAGACTGTCAGTCTGCCATGAAGTTGTGTTGGTTGTGCTTGAGCCTGTTGGATGTGTGAAAAGATCCCTTGCCAGTTCCTCACAGTTATCCTTGAATCGTGACATGTTGAAATTGAATAGGGAGTGCGTATGGGCCTTAAGAATATCTCAATCAAAACCAAGTGCAGTAAGCCCAAAAGAGGAACGTATCAATCCCTAGTAGTTTCTGAGTGTTCACAATGTACATAGATGACACATAATACAATAGAGTATAGTGTGCACTACCAACAAAGTTCCTACTGCACAAAGGAACCAAAGGGGTGAGATAAAACACCCCAAATATTAAAGAACAATGAAGTCGGTTGTGCACCACCATCAATAAAAATATAAATAATAATTCAGAAGAGTCCCAGTTTGTTGAAAATATAATAACGTAGATTTTCGTAGATTTCTTCCAGAAAATTTATGTGGTCAGAGATACTTGATGTCACAATAGATTTATGGAGAGAACCAACCCAGCAGCCAACGCGTTTCGCCCTATACACTTGGGCTTCTTCAGGGTGAGTAGTAAGTTCCAATATAGGGTCAAGGGTCGTTTGTGAAATAAGTGTAAAACGCGAACGAAGGTTCAAAGAACGTAAATTGTAAGCTGGGGGTCGCGTAACTATCCCATCCCACCATCTTGACAGTTCCTGTTTTTTCAATTTTTCTAGTTTTTGAAATTTTACTTTTAGACTGTCAGTCTGCCGTGAAGTTGTGTTGGTTATGCTTGAGCCTGTTGGATGTGTGAAAAGATCCCTTGCCAGTTCCTCACGGTTATCCTTGAATCGTGACATGTTGAAATTGAATAGGGAGTGCGTATGGGCCTTAAGAATATCTCAATCAAAACCAAGTGCAGTAAGCCCAAAAGAGGAACGCATCAATCCCTAGTAGTTTCTGAGTGTTCACAATGTACATAGATGACACATAATACAATAGAGTATAGTGTGCACTACCAACAAAGTTCCTACTGCACAAAGGAACCAAAGGGGTGAGATAAAACACCCCAAATATTAAAGAACAATGAAGTCGGTTGTGCACCACCATCAATAAAAATATGAATAATAATTCAGAAGAGTCCCAGTTTGTTGAAAATATAAGAACGTAGATTTTCGTAGATTTCTTCCAGAAAATTTATTTGGTCCGAGATACTTGATGTCACAATAGATTTATGGAGAGAACCAACCCAGCAGCCAACGCGTTTCGCCCTATACACTTGGGCTTCTTCAGGGCAAGTAGTATGTTCCAATATAGGGTCAAGGGTCGTTTGTGAAATAAGTGTAAAACGCGAACGAAGGTTCAAAGAACGTAAATTGTAAGCTGGGGGTCGCGTAACTATCCCATCCCACCATCTTGACAGTTCCTGTTTTTTCAATTTTGCTAGTTTTTGAAATTTAACTTTTAGACTGTCAGTCTGCCGTGAAGTTGTGTTGGTTGTGCTTGAGCCTGTTGGATGTGTGAAAAGATCCCTTGCCAGTTCCTCACGGTTATCCTTGAATCGTGACATGTTGAAATTGAATAGGGAGTGCGTATGGGCCTTAAGAATATCTCAATCAAAACCAAGTGCAGTAAGCCCAAAAGAGGAACGCATCAATCCGTAGTAGTTTCTGAGTGTTCACAATGTACATAGATGACACATAATACAATAGAGTATAGTGTGCACTACCAACAAAGTTCCTACTGCACAAAGGAACCAAAGGGGTGAGATAAAACACCCCAAATATTAAAGAACAATGAAGTCGGTTGTGCACCACCATCAATAAAAATATAAATAATAATTCAGAAGAGTCCCAGTTTGTTGAAAATATAAGAACGTAGATTTTCGTAGATTTCTTCCAGAAAATTTATTTGGTCAGAGATACTTGATGTCACAATAGATTTATGGAGAGAACCAACCCAGCAGCCAACGCGTTTCGCCCTATACACTTGGGCTTCTTCAGGGCGAGTAGTAAGTTCCAATATAGGGTCAAGGGTCGTTTGTGAAATAAGTGTAAAACGCGAACGAAGGTTCAAAGAACGTAAATTGTAAGCTGGGGGTCGCGTAACTATCCCATCCCACCATCTTGACAGTTCCTGTTTTTTCAATTTTTCTAGTTTTTGAAATTTAACTTTTAGACTGTCAGTCTGCCGTGAAGTTGGGTTGGTTGTGCTTGAGCCTGTTGGATGTGTGAAAAGATCCCTTGCCAGTTCCTCACGGTTATCCTTGAATCGTGACATGTTGAAATTGAATAGGGAGTGCTTATGGGCCTTAAGAATATCTCAATCAAAACCAAGTGCAGTAAGCCCAAAAGAGGAGTGCATCAATCCCTAGTAGTTTCTGAGTGTTCACAATGTACATAGATGACACATAATACAATAGAGTATAGTGTGCACTACCAACAAAGTTCCTACTGCACAAAGGAACCAAAGGGGTGAGATAAAACACCCCAAATATTAAAGAACAATGAAGTCGGTTGTGCACCACCATCAATAAAAATATAAATAATAATTCAGAAGAGTCCCAGTTTGTTGAAAATATAATAACGTAGATTTTCGTAGATTTCTTCCAGAAAATTTATTTGGTCAGAGATACTTGATGTCACAATAGATTTATGGAGAGAACCAACCCAGCAGCCAACGCGTTTCGCCCTATACACTTGGGCTTCTTCAGGGCGAGTAGTAAGTTCCAATATAGGGTCAAGGGTCGTTTGTGAAATTAGTGTAAAACGCGAACGAAGGTTCAAAGAACGTAAATTGTAAGCTGGGGGTCGCGTAACTATCCCATCCCACCATCTTGACAGTTCCTGTTTTTTCAATTTTTCTAGTTTTTGAAATTGAACTTTTAGACTGTCAGTCTGCCGTGAAGTTGTGTTGGTTGTGCTTGAGCCTGTTGGATGTGTGAAAAGATCCCTTGCCAGTTCCTCACGGTTATCCTTGAATCGTGACATGTTGAAATTGAATAGGGAGTGCGTATGGGCCTTAAGAATATCTCAATCAAAACCAAGTGCAGTAAGCCCAAAAGAGGAACGCATCAATCCCTAGTAGTTTCTGAGTGTTCACAATGTACATAGATGACACATAATACAATAGAGTATAGTGTGCACTACCAACAAAGTTCCTACTGCACAAAGGAACCAAAGGGGTGAGATAAAACACCCCAAATATTAAAGAACAATGAAGTCGGTTGTGCACCACCATCAATAAAAATATAAATAATAATTCAGAAGAGTCCCAGTTTGTTGAAAATATAAGAACGTAGATTTTCGTAGATTTCTTCCAGAAAATTTCTTTGGTCAGAGATACTTGATGTCACAATAGATTTATGGAGAGAACCAACCCAGCAGCCAACTCGTTTTGCCCTATACACTTGGGCTTCTTCAGGGCGAGTAGTAAGTTCCAATATAGGGTCAAGGGTCGTTTGTGAAATAAGTGTAAAACGCGAACGAAGGTTCAAAGAACGTAAATTGTAAGCTGAGGGTCTCGTAACTATCTCATCCCACCATCTTGACAGTTCCTGTTTTTTCAATTTTTCTAGTTTTTGAAATTTAACTTTTAGACTGTCAGTCTGCCGTGAAGTTGTGTTGGTTGTGCTTGAGCCTGTTGGATGTGTGAAAAGATCCCTTGCCAGTTCCTCACGGTTATCCTTGAATCGTGACATGTTGAAATTGAATAGGGAGTGCGTATGGGCCTTAAGAATATCTCAATCAAAACCAAGTGCAGTAAGCCCAAAAGAGGAACGCATCAATCCCTAGTAGTTTCTGAGTGTTCACAATGTACATAGATGACACATAATACAATAGAGTATAGTGTGCACTACCAACAACGTTTCTACTGCACAAAGGAACCAAAGGGGTGAGATAAAACACCCCAAATATTAAAGAACAATGAAGTCGGTTGTGCACCACCATCAATAAAAATATAAATAATAATTCAGAAGAGTCCCAGTTTGTTGAAAATATAAGAACGTAGATTTTCGTAGATTTCTTCCAGAAAATTTATTTGGTCAGAGATACTTGATGTCACAATAGATTTATGGAGAGAACCAACCCAGCAGCCAACGCGTTTCGCCCTATACACTTGGGCTTCTTCAGGGCGAGTAGTAAGTTCCAATATAGGGTCAAGGGTCGTTTGTGAAATAAGTGTAAAACGCGAACGAAGGTTCAAAGAACGTAAATTGTAAGCTGGGGGTCGAGTAACTATCCCATCCCACCATCTTGACAGTTCCTGTTTTTTCAATTTTGCTAGTTTTTTAAATTTAACTTTTAGACTGTCAGTCTGCCGTGAAGTTGTGTTGGTTGTGCTTGAGCCTGTTGGATGTGTGAAAAGATCCCTTGCCAGTTCCTCATGGTTATCCTTGAATCGTGACATGTTGAAATTGAATAGGGAGTGCGTATGGGCCTTAAGAATATCTCAATCAAAACCAAGTGCAGTAAGCCCAAAAGAGGAACGCATCAATCCCTAGTAGTTTCTGAGTGTTCACAATGTACATAGATGACACATAATACAATAGAGTATAGTGTGCACTACCAACAAAGTTCCTACTGCACAAAGGAACCAAAGGGGTGAGATAAAACACCCCAAATATTAAAGAACAATGAAGTCGGTTGTGCACCACCATCAATAAAAATATAAATAATAATTCAGAAGAGTCCCAGTTTGTTGAAAATATAAGAACGTAGATTTTCGTAGATTTCTTCCAGAAAATGTATTTGGTCAGAGATTCTTGATGTCACAATAGATTTATGGAGAGAACCAACCCAGCAGCCAACGCGTTTCGCCCTATACACTTGGGCTTCTTCAGGGCGAGTAGTAAGTTCCAATATAGGGTCAAGGGTCGTTTGTGAAATAAGTGTAAAACGCGAACGAAGGTTCAAAGAACGTAAATTGTAAGCTGGGGGTCGCGTAACTATCCCATCCCACCATCTTGACAGTTCCTGTTTTTTCAATTTTGCTAGTTTTTGAAATTTAACTTTTAGACTGTCAGTCTGCCGTGAAGTTGTGTTGGTTGTGCTTGAGCCTGTTGGATGTGTGAAAAGATCCCTTGCCAGTTCCTCACGGTTATCCTTGAATCGTGACATGTTGAAATTGAATAGGGAGTGCGTATGGGCCTTAAGAATATCTCAATCAAAACCAAGTGCAGTAAGCCCAAAAGAGGAACGCATCAATCCCTAGTAGTTTCTGAGTGTTCACAATGTACATAGATGACACATAATACAATAGAGTATAGTGTGCACTACCAACAAAGTTCCTACTGCACAAAGGAACCAAAGGGGTGAGATAAAACACCCCAAATATTAAAGAACAATGAAGTCGGTTGTGCACCACCATCAATAAAAATATAAATAATAATTCAGAAGAGTCCCAGTTTGTTGAAAATATAATAACGTAGATTTTCGTAGATTTCTTCCAGAAAATTTATTTGGTCAGAGATACTTGATGTCACAATAGATTTATGGAGAGAACCAACCCAGCAGCCAACGCGTTTCGCCCTATACACTTGGGCTTCTTCAGGGCGAGTAGTAAGTTCCAATAAAGGGTCAAGGGTCGTTTGTGAAATAAGTGTAAAATGCGAACGAAGGTTCAAAGAACGTAAATTGTAAGCTGGGGGTCGCGTAACTATCCCATCCCACCATCTTGACAGTTCCTGTTTTTTCAATTTTTCTAGTTTTTGAAATTTAACTTTTAGACTGTCAGTCTGCCGTGAAGTTGTGTTGGTTGTGCTTGAGCCTGTTGGATGTGTGAAAATATCCCTTGCCAGTTCCTCACGGTTATCCTTGAATCGTGACATGTTGAAATTGAATAGGGAGTGCGTATGGGCCTTAAGAATATCTCAATCAAAACCAAGTGCAGTAAGCTCAAAAGAGGAATGCATCAATCCCTAGTAGTTTCTGAGTGTTCACAATGTACATAGATGACACATAATACAATAGAGTATAGTGTGCACTACCAACAAAGTTCCTACTGCACAAAGGAACCAAAGGGGTGAGATAAAACACCCCAAATATTAAAGAACCATGAAGTCGGTTGTGCACAACCATCAATAAAAATATAAATAATAATTCAGAAGAGTCCCAGTTTGTTGAAAATATAAGAACGTAGATTTTCGTACATTTCTTCCAGAAAATGTATTTGGTCAGAGATACTTGATGTCACAATAGATTTATGGAGAGAACCAACCCAGCAGCCAACGAGTTTCGCCCTATACACTTGGGCTTCTTCAGGGCGAGTAGTAAGTTCCAATATAGGGTCAAGGGTCGTTTGTGAAATAAGTGTAAAACGCGAACGAAGGTTCAAAGAACGTAAATTGTAAGCTGGGGGTCGCGTAACTATCCCATCCCACCATCTTGACAGTTCCTGTTTTTTCAATTTTTCTAGTTTTTGAAATTTAACTTTTAGACTGTCAGTCTGCCGTGAAGTTGTGTTGGTTGTGCTTGAGCCTGTTGGATGTGTGAAAAGATCCCTTGCCAGTTCCTCACGGTTATCCTTGAATCGTGCCATGTTGAAATTGAATAGGGAGTGCGTATGGGCCTTAAGAATATCTCAATCAAAACCAAGTGCAGTAAGCCCAAAAGAGGAACGCATCAATCCCTAGTAGTTTCTGAGTGTTCACAATGTACATAGAGGACACATAATACAATAAAGTATAGTGTGCACTACCAACAAAGTTCCTACTGCACAAAGGAACCAAAGGGGTGAGATAAAACACCCCAAATATTAAAGAACAATGAAGTCGGTTGTGCACCACCATCAATAAAAATATAAAGAATAATTCAGAAGAGTCCCAGTTTGTTGAAAATATAATAACGTAGATTTTCGTAGATTTCTTCCAGAAAATTTATTTGGTCAGAGATACTTGATGTCACAATAGATTTATGGAGAGAACCAACCCAGCAGCCAACGCGTTTCGCCCTATACACTTGGGCTTCTTCAGGGCGAGTAGTAAGTTCCAATAAAGGGTCAAGGGTCGTTTGTGAAATAAGTGTAAAACGCGAACGAAGGTTCAAAGAACGTAAATTGTAAGCTGGGGGTCGCGTAACTATCCCATCCCACCATCTTGACAGTTCCTGTTTTTTCAATTTTTCTAGTTTTTGAAATTTAACTTTTAGACTGTCAGTCTGCCGTGAAGTTGTGTTGGTTGTGCTTGAGCCTGTTGGATGTGTGAAAAGATCCCTTGCCAGTTCCTCACGGTTATCCTTGAATCGTGACATGTTGAAATTGAATAGGGAGTGCGTATGGGCCTTAAGAATATCTCAATCAAAACCAAGTGCAGTAAGCCCAAAAGAGGAATGCATCAATCCCTAGTAGTTTCTGAGTGTTCACAATGTACATAGATGACACATAATACAATAGAGTATAGTGTGCACTACGAACAAAGTTCCTACTGCACAAAGGAACCAAAGGGGTGAGATAAAACACCCCAAATATTAAAGAACAATGAAGTCGGTTGTGCACAACCATCAATAAAAATATAAATAATAATTCAGAAGAGTCCCAGTTTGTTGAAAATATAAGAACGTAGATTTTCGTAGATTTCTTCCAGAAAATGTATTTGGTCAGAGATACTTGATGTCACAATAGATTTATGGAGAGAACCAACCCAGCATCCAACGAGTTTCGCCCTATACACTTGGGCTTCTTCAGGGCGAGTAGTAAGTTCCAATATAGGGTCAAGGGTCGTTTGTGAAATAAGTGTAAAACGCGAACGAAGGTTCAAAGAACGTAAATTGTAAGCTGGGGGTCGCGTAACTATCCCATCCCACCATCTTGACAGTTCCTTTTTTTTCAATTTTTCTAGTTTTTGAAATTTAACTTTTAGACTGTCAGTCTGCCGTGAAGTTGTGTTGGTTGTGCTTGAGCCTGTTGGATGTGTGAAAAGATCCCTTGCCAGTTCCTCACGGTTATCCTTGAATCGTGACATGTTGAAATTGAATAGGGAGTGCGTATGGGCCTTAAGAATATCTCAATCAAAACCAAGTGCAGTAAGCCCAAAAGAGTAACGCATCAATCCCTAGTAGTTTCTGAGTGTTCACAATGTACATAGATGACACATAATACAATAGAGTATAGTGTGCACTACCAACAAAGTTCCTACTGCACAACGGAACCAAAGGGGTGAGATAAAACACCCCAAATATTAAAGAACAATGAAGTCGGTTGTGCACCACCATCAATAAAAATATAAATAATAATTCAGAAGAGTCCCAGTTTGTTGAAAATATAATAACGTAGATTTTCGTAGATTTCTTCCAGAAAATTTATTTGGTCAGAGATACTTGATGTCACAATAGATTTATGGAGAGAACCAACCCAGCAGCCAACGCGTTTCGCCCTATACACTTGGGCTTCTTCAGGGCGAGTAGTAAGTTCCAATATAGGGTCAAGGGTCGTTTGTGAAATAAGTGTAAAACGCGAACAAAGGTTCAAAGAACGTAAATTGTAAGCTGGGGGTCGCGTAACTATCCCATCCCACCATCTTGACAGTTCCTGTTTTTTCAATTTTTCTAGTTTTTGAAATTTAACTTTTAGACTGTCAGTCTGCCGTGAAGTTGTGTTGGTTGTGCTTGAGCCTGTTGGATGTGTGAAAAGATCCCTTGCCAGTTCCTCACGGTTATCCTTGAATCGTGCCATGTTGAAATTGAATAGGGAGTGCGTATGGGCCTTAAGAATATCTCAATCAAAACCAAGTGCAGTAAGCCCAAAAGAGGAACGCATCAATCCCTAGTAGTTTCTGAGTGTTCACAATGTACATAGATGACACATAATACAATAGAGTATAGTGTGCACTACCAACAAAGTTCCTACTGCACAAAGGAAGCAAAGGGGTGAGATAAAACACCCCAAATATTAAAGAACAATGAAGTCGGTTGTGCACCACCATCAATAAAAATATAAATAATAATTCAGAAGAGTCCCAGTTTGTTGAAAATATAATAACGTAGATTTTCGTAGATTTCTTCCAGAAAATGTATTTGGTCAGAGATACTTGATGTCACAATAGATTTATGGAGAGAACCAACCCAGCAGCCAACGCGTTTCGCCCTATACACTTGGGCTTCTTCAGGGCGAGTAGTAAGTTCCAATATAGGGTCAAGGGTCGTTTGTGAAATAAGTGTAAAACGCGAACGAAGGTTCAAAGAACGTAAATTGTAAGCTGGGGGTCGCGTAACTATCCCATCCCACCATCTTGACAGTTCCTGTTTTTTCAATTTTTCTAGTTTTTGAAATTTAACTTTTAGACTGTCAGTCTGCCGTGAAGTTGTGTTGGTTGTGCTTGAGCCTGTTGGATGTGTGAAAAGATCCCTTGCCAGTTCCTCACGGTTATCCTTGAATCGTGACATGTTGAAATTGAATAGGGAGTGCGTATGGGCCTTAAGAATATCTCAATCAAAACCAAGTGCAGTAAGCCCAAAAGAGGAACGCATCAATCCCTAGTAGTTTCTGAGTGTTCACAATGTACATAGATGACACATAATACAATAGAGTATAGTGTGCACTACCAACAAAGTTCCTACTGCACAAAGGAACCAAAGGGGTGAGATAAAACACCCCAAATATTAAAGAACAATGAAGTCGGTTGTGCACCACCATCAATAAAAATATAAATGATAATTCAGAAGAGTCCTAGTTTGTTGAAAATATAATAACGTAGATTTTCGTAGATTTCTTCCAGAAAATTTATTTGGTCAGAGATACTTGATGTCACAATAGATTTATGGAGAGAACCAACTCAGCAGCCAACGCGTTTCGCCCTATACACTTGGGCTTCTTCAGGGCGAGTAGTAAGTTCCAATATAGGGTCAAGGGTCGTTTGTGAAATAAGTGTAAAACGCGAACGAAGGTTCAAAGAACGTAAATTGTAAGCTGGGGGTCGCGTAACTATCCCATCCCACCATCTTGACAGTTCCTGTTTTTTCAATTTTTCTAGTTTTTGAAATTTAACTTTTAGACTGTCAGTCTGCCGTGAAGTTGTGTTGGTTGTGCTTGAGCCTGTTGGATGTGTGAAAAGATCCCTTGCCAGTTCCTCACGGTTATCCTTGAATCGTGCCATGTTGAAATTGAATAGGGAGTGCGTATGGGCCTTAAGAATATCTCAATCAAAACCAAGTGCAGTAAGCCCAAAAGAGGAACGCATCAATCCCTAGTAGTTTCTGAGTGTTCACAATGTACATAGATGACACATAATACAATAGAGTATAGTGTGCACTACCAACAAAGTTCCTACTGCACAAACGAACCAAAGGGGTGAGATAAAACACCCCAAATATTAAAGAACAATGAAGTCGGTTGTGCACCACCATCAATAAAAATATAAATAATAATTCAGAAGAGTCCCAGTTTGTTGAAAATATAATAACGTAGATTTTCGTAGATTTCTTCCAGAAAATGTATGTGGTCAGAGATACTTGATGTCACAATAGATTTATGGAGAGAACCAACCCAGCAGCCAACGCGTTTCGCCCTATACACTTGGGCTTCTTCAGGGTGAGTAGTAAGTTCCAATAGAGGGTCAAGGGTCGTTTGTGAAATAAGTGTAAAACGCGAACGAAGGTTCAAAGAACGTAAATTGTAAGCTGGGGGTCGCGTAACTATCCCATCCCACCATCTTGACAGTTCCTGTTTTTTCAATTTTTCTAGTTTTTGAAATGTAACTTTTAGACTGTCAGTCTGCCGTGAAGTTGTGTTGGTTGTGCTTGAGCCTGTTGGATGTGTGAAAAGATCCCTTGCCAGTTCCTCACGGTTATCCTTGAATCGTGACATGTTGAAATTGAATAGGGAGTGCGTATGGGCCTTAAGAATATCTCAATCAAAACCAAGTGCAGTAAGCCCAAAAGAGGAACGCATCAATCCCTAGTAGTTTCTGAGTGTTCACAATGTACATAGATGACACATAATACAATAGAGTATAGTGTGCACTACCAACAAAGTTCCTACTGCACAAAGGAACCAAAGGGGTGAGATAAAACACCCCAAATATTAAAGAACAATGAAGTCGGTTGTGCACCACCATCAATAAAAATATAAATAATAATTCAGAAGAGTCCCAGTTTGTTGAAAATATAATAACGTAGATTTTCGTAGATTTCTTCCAGAAAATTTATTTGGTCAGAGATACTTGATGTCACAATAGATTTATGGAGAGAACCAACCCAGCAGCCAACGCGTTTCGCCCTATACACTTGGGCTTCTTCAGGGCGAGTAGTAAGTTCCAATATAGGGTCAAGGGTCGTTTGTGAAATAAGTGTAAAACGCGAACGAAGGTTCAAAGAACGTAAATTGTAAGCTGGGGGTCGCGTAACTATCCCATCCCACCATCTTGACAGTTCCTGTTTTTTCAATTTTTCTAGTTTTTGAAATTTAACTTTTAGACTGTCAGTCTGCCGTGAAGTTGTGTTGGTTGTGCTTGAGCCTGTTGGATGTGTGAAAAGATCCCTTGCCAGTTCCTCACGGTTATCCTTGAATCGTGCCATGTTGAAATTGAATAGGGAGTGCGTATGGGCCTTAAGAATATCTCAATCAAAACCAAGTGCAGTAAGCCCAAAAGAGGAACGCATCAATCCCTAGTAGTTTCTGAGTGTTCACAATGTACATAGATGACACATAATACAATAGAGTATAGTGTGCACTACCAACAAAGTTCCTACTGCACAAAGGAACCAAAGGGGTGAGATAAAACACCCCAAATATTAAAGAACAATGAAGTCGGTTGTGCACCACCATCAATAAAAATATAAATAATAATTCAGAAGAGTCCCAGTTTGTTGAAAATATAATAACGTAGATTTTCGTAGATTTCTTCCAGAAAATGTATTTGGTCAGAGATACTTGATGTCACAATAGATTTACGGAGAGAACCAACCCAGCAGCCAACGCGTTTCGCCCTATACACTTGGGCTTCTTCAGGGCGAGTAGTAAGTTCCAATATAGGGTCAAGGGTCGTTTGTGAAATAAGTGTAAAACGCGAACGAAGGTTCAAAGAACGTAAATTGTAAGCTGGGGGTCGCGTAACTATCCCATCCCACCATCTTGACAGTTCCTGTTTTTTCAATTTTTCTAGTTTTTGAAATTTAACTTTTAGACTGTCAGTCTGCCGTGAAGTTGTGTTGGTTGTGCTTGAGCCTGTTGGATGTGTGAAAAGATCCCTTGCCAGTTCCTCACGGTTATCCTTGAATCGTGACATGTTGAAATTGAATAGGGAGTGCGTATGGGCCTTAAGAATATCTCAATCAAAACCAAGTGCAGTAAGCCCAAAAGAGGAACGCATCAATCCCTAGTAGTTTCTGAGTGTTCACAATGTACATAGATGACACATAATACAATAGAGTATAGTGTGCACTACCAACAACGTTTCTACTGCACAAAGGAACCAAAGGGGTGAGATAAAACACCCCAAATATTAAAGAACAATGAAGTCGGTTGTGCACCACCATCAATAAAAATATAAATAATAATTCAGAAGAGTCCCAGTTTGTTGAAAATATAAGAACGTAGATTTTCGTAGATTTCTTCCAGAAAATTTATTTGGTCAGAGATACTTGATGTCACAATAGATTTATGGAGAGAACCAACCCAGCAGCCAACGCGTTTCGCCCTATACACTTGGGCTTCTTCAGGGCGAGTAGTAAGTTCCAATATAGGGTCAAGGGTCGTTTGTGAAATAAGTGTAAAACGCGAACGAAGGTTCAAAGAACGTAAATTGTAAGCTGGGGGTCGAGTAACTATCCCATCCCACCATCTTGACAGTTCCTGTTTTTTCAATTTTGCTAGTTTTTTAAATTTAACTTTTAGACTGTCAGTCTGCCGTGAAGTTGTGTTGGTTGTGCTTGAGCCTGTTGGATGTGTGAAAAGATCCCTTGCCAGTTCCTCATGGTTATCCTTGAATCGTGACATGTTGAAATTGAATAGGGAGTGCGTATGGGCCTTAAGAATATCTCAATCAAAACCAAGTGCAGTAAGCCCAAAAGAGGAACGCATCAATCCCTAGTAGTTTCTGAGTGTTCACAATGTACATAGATGACACATAATACAATAGAGTATAGTGTGCACTACCAACAAAGTTCCTACTGCACAAAGGAACCAAAGGGGTGAGATAAAACACCCCAAATATTAAAGAACAATGAAGTCGGTTGTGCACCACCATCAATAAAAATATAAATAATAATTCAGAAGAGTCCCAGTTTGTTGAAAATATAAGAACGTAGATTTTCGTAGATTTCTTCCAGAAAATGTATTTGGTCAGAGATACTTGATGTCACAATAGATTTATGGAGAGAACCAACCCAGCAGCCAACGCGTTTCGCCCTATACACTTGGGCTTCTTCAGGGCGAGTAGTAAGTTCCAATATAGGGTCAAGGGTCGTTTGTGAAATAAGTGTAAAACGCGAACGAAGGTTCAAAGAACGTAAATTGTAAGCTGGGGGTCGCGTAACTATCCCATCCCACCATCTTGACAGTTCCTGTTTTTTCAATTTTGCTAGTTTTTGAAATTTAACTTTTAGACTGTCAGTCTGCCGTGAAGTTGTGTTGGTTGTGCTTGAGCCTGTTGGATGTGTGAAAAGATCCCTTGCCAGTTCCTCACGGTTATCCTTGAATCGTGACATGTTGAAATTGAATAGGGAGTGCGTATGGGCCTTAAGAATATCTCAATCAAAACCAAGTGCAGTAAGCCCAAAAGAGGAACGCATCAATCCCTAGTAGTTTCTGAGTGTTCACAATGTACATAGATGACACATAATACAATAGAGTATAGTGTGCACTACCAACAAAGTTCCTACTGCACAAAGGAACCAAAGGGGTGAGATAAAACACCCCAAATATTAAAGAACAATGAAGTCGGTTGTGCACCACCATCAATAAAAATATAAATAATAATTCAGAAGAGTCCCAGTTTGTTGAAAATATAATAACGTAGATTTTCGTAGATTTCTTCCAGAAAATTTATTTGGTCAGAGATACTTGATGTCACAATAGATTTATGGAGAGAACCAACCCAGCAGCCAACGCGTTTCGCCCTATACACTTGGGCTTCTTCAGGGCGAGTAGTAAGTTCCAATAAAGGGTCAAGGGTCGTTTGTGAAATAAGTGTAAAATGCGAACGAAGGTTCAAAGAACGTAAATTGTAAGCTGGGGGTCGCGTAACTATCCCATCCCACCATCTTGACAGTTCCTGTTTTTTCAATTTTTCTAGTTTTTGAAATTTAACTTTTAGACTGTCAGTCTGCCGTGAAGTTGTGTTGGTTGTGCTTGAGCCTGTTGGATGTGTGAAAATATCCCTTGCCAGTTCCTCACGGTTATCCTTGAATCGTGACATGTTGAAATTGAATAGGGAGTGCGTATGGGCCTTAAGAATATCTCAATCAAAACCAAGTGCAGTAAGCTCAAAAGAGGAATGCATCAATCCCTAGTAGTTTCTGAGTGTTCACAATGTACATAGATGACACATAATACAATAGAGTATAGTGTGCACTACCAACAAAGTTCCTACTGCACAAAGGAACCAAAGGGGTGAGATAAAACACCCCAAATATTAAAGAACCATGAAGTCGGTTGTGCACAACCATCAATAAAAATATAAATAATAATTCAGAAGAGTCCCAGTTTGTTGAAAATATAAGAACGTAGATTTTCGTACATTTCTTCCAGAAAATGTATTTGGTCAGAGATACTTGATGTCACAATAGATTTATGGAGAGAACCAACCCAGCAGCCAACGAGTTTCGCCCTATACACTTGGGCTTCTTCAGGGCGAGTAGTAAGTTCCAATATAGGGTCAAGGGTCGTTTGTGAAATAAGTGTAAAACGCGAACGAAGGTTCAAAGAACGTAAATTGTAAGCTGGGGGTCGCGTAACTATCCCATCCCACCATCTTGACAGTTCCTGTTTTTTCAATTTTTCTAGTTTTTGAAATTTAACTTTTAGACTGTCAGTCTGCCGTGAAGTTGTGTTGGTTGTGCTTGAGCCTGTTGGATGTGTGAAAAGATCCCTTGCCAGTTCCTCACGGTTATCCTTGAATCGTGCCATGTTGAAATTGAATAGGGAGTGCGTATGGGCCTTAAGAATATCTCAATCAAAACCAAGTGCAGTAAGCCCAAAAGAGGAACGCATCAATCCCTAGTAGTTTCTGAGTGTTCACAATGTACATAGAGGACACATAATACAATAAAGTATAGTGTGCACTACCAACAAAGTTCCTACTGCACAAAGGAACCAAAGGGGTGAGATAAAACACCCCAAATATTAAAGAACAATGAAGTCGGTTGTGCACCACCATCAATAAAAATATAAAGAATAATTCAGAAGAGTCCCAGTTTGTTGAAAATATAATAACGTAGATTTTCGTAGATTTCTTCCAGAAAATTTATTTGGTCAGAGATACTTGATGTCACAATAGATTTATGGAGAGAACCAACCCAGCAGCCAACGCGTTTCGCCCTATACACTTGGGCTTCTTCAGGGCGAGTAGTAAGTTCCAATAAAGGGTCAAGGGTCGTTTGTGAAATAAGTGTAAAACGCGAACGAAGGTTCAAAGAACGTAAATTGTAAGCTGGGGGTCGCGTAACTATCCCATCCCACCATCTTGACAGTTCCTGTTTTTTCAATTTTTCTAGTTTTTGAAATTTAACTTTTAGACTGTCAGTCTGCCGTGAAGTTGTGTTGGTTGTGCTTGAGCCTGTTGGATGTGTGAAAAGATCCCTTGCCAGTTCCTCACGGTTATCCTTGAATCGTGACATGTTGAAATTGAATAGGGAGTGCGTATGGGCCTTAAGAATATCTCAATCAAAACCAAGTGCAGTAAGCCCAAAAGAGGAATGCATCAATCCCTAGTAGTTTCTGAGTGTTCACAATGTACATAGATGACACATAATACAATAGAGTATAGTGTGCACTACGAACAAAGTTCCTACTGCACAAAGGAACCAAAGGGGTGAGATAAAACACCCCAAATATTAAAGAACAATGAAGTCGGTTGTGCACAACCATCAATAAAAATATAAATAATAATTCAGAAGAGTCCCAGTTTGTTGAAAATATAAGAACGTAGATTTTCGTAGATTTCTTCCAGAAAATGTATTTGGTCAGAGATACTTGATGTCACAATAGATTTATGGAGAGAACCAACCCAGCATCCAACGAGTTTCGCCCTATACACTTGGGCTTCTTCAGGGCGAGTAGTAAGTTCCAATATAGGGTCAAGGGTCGTTTGTGAAATAAGTGTAAAACGCGAACGAAGGTTCAAAGAACGTAAATTGTAAGCTGGGGGTCGCGTAACTATCCCATCCCACCATCTTGACAGTTCCTTTTTTTTCAATTTTTCTAGTTTTTGAAATTTAACTTTTAGACTGTCAGTCTGCCGTGAAGTTGTGTTGGTTGTGCTTGAGCCTGTTGGATGTGTGAAAAGATCCCTTGCCAGTTCCTCACGGTTATCCTTGAATCGTGACATGTTGAAATTGAATAGGGAGTGCGTATGGGCCTTAAGAATATCTCAATCAAAACCAAGTGCAGTAAGCCCAAAAGAGTAACGCATCAATCCCTAGTAGTTTCTGAGTGTTCACAATGTACATAGATGACACATAATACAATAGAGTATAGTGTGCACTACCAACAAAGTTCCTACTGCACAACGGAACCAAAGGGGTGAGATAAAACACCCCAAATATTAAAGAACAATGAAGTCGGTTGTGCACCACCATCAATAAAAATATAAATAATAATTCAGAAGAGTCCCAGTTTGTTGAAAATATAATAACGTAGATTTTCGTAGATTTCTTCCAGAAAATTTATTTGGTCAGAGATACTTGATGTCACAATAGATTTATGGAGAGAACCAACCCAGCAGCCAACGCGTTTCGCCCTATACACTTGGGCTTCTTCAGGGCGAGTAGTAAGTTCCAATATAGGGTCAAGGGTCGTTTGTGAAATAAGTGTAAAACGCGAACAAAGGTTCAAAGAACGTAAATTGTAAGCTGGGGGTCGCGTAACTATCCCATCCCACCATCTTGACAGTTCCTGTTTTTTCAATTTTTCTAGTTTTTGAAATTTAACTTTTAGACTGTCAGTCTGCCGTGAAGTTGTGTTGGTTGTGCTTGAGCCTGTTGGATGTGTGAAAAGATCCCTTGCCAGTTCCTCACGGTTATCCTTGAATCGTGCCATGTTGAAATTGAATAGGGAGTGCGTATGGGCCTTAAGAATATCTCAATCAAAACCAAGTGCAGTAAGCCCAAAAGAGGAACGCATCAATCCCTAGTAGTTTCTGAGTGTTCACAATGTACATAGATGACACATAATACAATAGAGTATAGTGTGCACTACCAACAAAGTTCCTACTGCACAAAGGAAGCAAAGGGGTGAGATAAAACACCCCAAATATTAAAGAACAATGAAGTCGGTTGTGCACCACCATCAATAAAAATATAAATAATAATTCAGAAGAGTCCCAGTTTGTTGAAAATATAATAACGTAGATTTTCGTAGATTTCTTCCAGAAAATGTATTTGGTCAGAGATACTTGATGTCACAATAGATTTATGGAGAGAACCAACCCAGCAGCCAACGCGTTTCGCCCTATACACTTGGGCTTCTTCAGGGCGAGTAGTAAGTTCCAATATAGGGTCAAGGGTCGTTTGTGAAATAAGTGTAAAACGCGAACGAAGGTTCAAAGAACGTAAATTGTAAGCTGGGGGTCGCGTAACTATCCCATCCCACCATCTTGACAGTTCCTGTTTTTTCAATTTTTCTAGTTTTTGAAATTTAACTTTTAGACTGTCAGTCTGCCGTGAAGTTGTGTTGGTTGTGCTTGAGCCTGTTGGATGTGTGAAAAGATCCCTTGCCAGTTCCTCACGGTTATCCTTGAATCGTGACATGTTGAAATTGAATAGGGAGTGCGTATGGGCCTTAAGAATATCTCAATCAAAACCAAGTGCAGTAAGCCCAAAAGAGGAACGCATCAATCCCTAGTAGTTTCTGAGTGTTCACAATGTACATAGATGACACATAATACAATAGAGTATAGTGTGCACTACCAACAAAGTTCCTACTGCACAAAGGAACCAAAGGGGTGAGATAAAACACCCCAAATATTAAAGAACAATGAAGTCGGTTGTGCACCACCATCAATAAAAATATAAATGATAATTCAGAAGAGTCCTAGTTTGTTGAAAATATAATAACGTAGATTTTCGTAGATTTCTTCCAGAAAATTTATTTGGTCAGAGATACTTGATGTCACAATAGATTTATGGAGAGAACCAACTCAGCAGCCAACGCGTTTCGCCCTATACACTTGGGCTTCTTCAGGGCGAGTAGTAAGTTCCAATATAGGGTCAAGGGTCGTTTGTGAAATAAGTGTAAAACGCGAACGAAGGTTCAAAGAACGTAAATTGTAAGCTGGGGGTCGCGTAACTATCCCATCCCACCATCTTGACAGTTCCTGTTTTTTCAATTTTTCTAGTTTTTGAAATTTAACTTTTAGACTGTCAGTCTGCCGTGAAGTTGTGTTGGTTGTGCTTGAGCCTGTTGGATGTGTGAAAAGATCCCTTGCCAGTTCCTCACGGTTATCCTTGAATCGTGCCATGTTGAAATTGAATAGGGAGTGCGTATGGGCCTTAAGAATATCTCAATCAAAACCAAGTGCAGTAAGCCCAAAAGAGGAACGCATCAATCCCTAGTAGTTTCTGAGTGTTCACAATGTACATAGATGACACATAATACAATAGAGTATAGTGTGCACTACCAACAAAGTTCCTACTGCACAAACGAACCAAAGGGGTGAGATAAAACACCCCAAATATTAAAGAACAATGAAGTCGGTTGTGCACCACCATCAATAAAAATATAAATAATAATTCAGAAGAGTCCCAGTTTGTTGAAAATATAATAACGTAGATTTTCGTAGATTTCTTCCAGAAAATGTATGTGGTCAGAGATACTTGATGTCACAATAGATTTATGGAGAGAACCAACCCAGCAGCCAACGCGTTTCGCCCTATACACTTGGGCTTCTTCAGGGTGAGTAGTAAGTTCCAATAGAGGGTCAAGGGTCGTTTGTGAAATAAGTGTAAAACGCGAACGAAGGTTCAAAGAACGTAAATTGTAAGCTGGGGGTCGCGTAACTATCCCATCCCACCATCTTGACAGTTCCTGTTTTTTCAATTTTTCTAGTTTTTGAAATGTAACTTTTAGACTGTCAGTCTGCCGTGAAGTTGTGTTGGTTGTGCTTGAGCCTGTTGGATGTGTGAAAAGATCCCTTGCCAGTTCCTCACGGTTATCCTTGAATCGTGACATGTTGAAATTGAATAGGGAGTGCGTATGGGCCTTAAGAATATCTCAATCAAAACCAAGTGCAGTAAGCCCAAAAGAGGAACGCATCAATCCCTAGTAGTTTCTGAGTGTTCACAATGTACATAGATGACACATAATACAATAGAGTATAGTGTGCACTACCAACAAAGTTCCTACTGCACAAAGGAACCAAAGGGGTGAGATAAAACACCCCAAATATTAAAGAACAATGAAGTCGGTTGTGCACCACCATCAATAAAAATATAAATAATAATTCAGAAGAGTCCCAGTTTGTTGAAAATATAATAACGTAGATTTTCGTAGATTTCTTCCAGAAAATTTATTTGGTCAGAGATACTTGATGTCACAATAGATTTATGGAGAGAACCAACCCAGCAGCCAACGCGTTTCGCCCTATACACTTGGGCTTCTTCAGGGCGAGTAGTAAGTTCCAATATAGGGTCAAGGGTCGTTTGTGAAATAAGTGTAAAACGCGAACGAAGGTTCAAAGAACGTAAATTGTAAGCTGGGGGTCGCGTAACTATCCCATCCCACCATCTTGACAGTTCCTGTTTTTTCAATTTTTCTAGTTTTTGAAATTTAACTTTTAGACTGTCAGTCTGCCGTGAAGTTGTGTTGGTTGTGCTTGAGCCTGTTGGATGTGTGAAAAGATCCCTTGCCAGTTCCTCACGGTTATCCTTGAATCGTGCCATGTTGAAATTGAATAGGGAGTGCGTATGGGCCTTAAGAATATCTCAATCAAAACCAAGTGCAGTAAGCCCAAAAGAGGAACGCATCAATCCCTAGTAGTTTCTGAGTGTTCACAATGTACATAGATGACACATAATACAATAGAGTATAGTGTGCACTACCAACAAAGTTCCTACTGCACAAAGGAACCAAAGGGGTGAGATAAAACACCCCAAATATTAAAGAACAATGAAGTCGGTTGTGCACCACCATCAATAAAAATATAAATAATAATTCAGAAGAGTCCCAGTTTGTTGAAAATATAATAACGTAGATTTTCGTAGATTTCTTCCAGAAAATGTATTTGGTCAGAGATACTTGATGTCACAATAGATTTACGGAGAGAACCAACCCAGCAGCCAACGCGTTTCGCCCTATACACTTGGGCTTCTTCAGGGCGAGTAGTAAGTTCCAATATAGGGTCAAGGGTCGTTTGTGAAATAAGTGTAAAACGCGAACGAAGGTTCAAAGAACGTAAATTGTAAGCTGGGGGTCGCGTAACTATCCCATCCCACCATCTTGACAGTTCCTGTTTTTTCAATTTTTCTAGTTTTTGAAATTTAACTTTTAGACTGTCAGTCTGCCGTGAAGTTGTGTTGGTTGTGCTTGAGCCTGTTGGATGTGTGAAAAGATCCCTTGCCAGTTCCTCACGGTTATCCTTGAATCGTGACATGTTGAAATTGAATAGGGAGTGCGTATGGGCCTTAAGAATATCTCAATCAAAACCAAGTGCAGTAAGCCCAAAAGAGGAACGCATCAATCCCTAGTAGTTTCTGAGTGTTCACAATGTACATAGATGACACATAATACAATAGAGTATAGTGTGCACTACCAACAACGTTTCTACTGCACAAAGGAACCAAAGGGGTGAGATAAAACACCCCAAATATTAAAGAACAATGAAGTCGGTTGTGCACCACCATCAATAAAAATATAAATAATAATTCAGAAGAGTCCCAGTTTGTTGAAAATATAAGAACGTAGATTTTCGTAGATTTCTTCCAGAAAATTTATTTGGTCAGAGATACTTGATGTCACAATAGATTTATGGAGAGAACCAACCCAGCAGCCAACGCGTTTCGCCCTATACACTTGGGCTTCTTCAGGGCGAGTAGTAAGTTCCAATATAGGGTCAAGGGTCGTTTGTGAAATAAGTGTAAAACGCGAACGAAGGTTCAAAGAACGTAAATTGTAAGCTGGGGGTCGAGTAACTATCCCATCCCACCATCTTGACAGTTCCTGTTTTTTCAATTTTGCTAGTTTTTTAAATTTAACTTTTAGACTGTCAGTCTGCCGTGAAGTTGTGTTGGTTGTGCTTGAGCCTGTTGGATGTGTGAAAAGATCCCTTGCCAGTTCCTCATGGTTATCCTTGAATCGTGACATGTTGAAATTGAATAGGGAGTGCGTATGGGCCTTAAGAATATCTCAATCAAAACCAAGTGCAGTAAGCCCAAAAGAGGAACGCATCAATCCCTAGTAGTTTCTGAGTGTTCACAATGTACATAGATGACACATAATACAATAGAGTATAGTGTGCACTACCAACAAAGTTCCTACTGCACAAAGGAACCAAAGGGGTGAGATAAAACACCCCAAATATTAAAGAACAATGAAGTCGGTTGTGCACCACCATCAATAAAAATATAAATAATAATTCAGAAGAGTCCCAGTTTGTTGAAAATATAAGAACGTAGATTTTCGTAGATTTCTTCCAGAAAATGTATTTGGTCAGAGATACTTGATGTCACAATAGATTTATGGAGAGAACCAACCCAGCAGCCAACGCGTTTCGCCCTATACACTTGGGCTTCTTCAGGGCGAGTAGTAAGTTCCAATATAGGGTCAAGGGTCGTTTGTGAAATAAGTGTAAAACGCGAACGAAGGTTCAAAGAACGTAAATTGTAAGCTGGGGGTCGCGTAACTATCCCATCCCACCATCTTGACAGTTCCTGTTTTTTCAATTTTGCTAGTTTTTGAAATTTAACTTTTAGACTGTCAGTCTGCCGTGAAGTTGTGTTGGTTGTGCTTGAGCCTGTTGGATGTGTGAAAAGATCCCTTGCCAGTTCCTCACGGTTATCCTTGAATCGTGACATGTTGAAATTGAATAGGGAGTGCGTATGGGCCTTAAGAATATCTCAATCAAAACCAAGTGCAGTAAGCCCAAAAGAGGAACGCATCAATCCCTAGTAGTTTCTGAGTGTTCACAATGTACATAGATGACACATAATACAATAGAGTATAGTGTGCACTACCAACAAAGTTCCTACTGCACAAAGGAACCAAAGGGGTGAGATAAAACACCCCAAATATTAAAGAACAATGAAGTCGGTTGTGCACCACCATCAATAAAAATATAAATAATAATTCAGAAGAGTCCCAGTTTGTTGAAAATATAATAACGTAGATTTTCGTAGATTTCTTCCAGAAAATTTATTTGGTCAGAGATACTTGATGTCACAATAGATTTATGGAGAGAACCAACCCAGCAGCCAACGCGTTTCGCCCTATACACTTGGGCTTCTTCAGGGCGAGTAGTAAGTTCCAATAAAGGGTCAAGGGTCGTTTGTGAAATAAGTGTAAAATGCGAACGAAGGTTCAAAGAACGTAAATTGTAAGCTGGGGGTCGCGTAACTATCCCATCCCACCATCTTGACAGTTCCTGTTTTTTCAATTTTTCTAGTTTTTGAAATTTAACTTTTAGACTGTCAGTCTGCCGTGAAGTTGTGTTGGTTGTGCTTGAGCCTGTTGGATGTGTGAAAATATCCCTTGCCAGTTCCTCACGGTTATCCTTGAATCGTGACATGTTGAAATTGAATAGGGAGTGCGTATGGGCCTTAAGAATATCTCAATCAAAACCAAGTGCAGTAAGCTCAAAAGAGGAATGCATCAATCCCTAGTAGTTTCTGAGTGTTCACAATGTACATAGATGACACATAATACAATAGAGTATAGTGTGCACTACCAACAAAGTTCCTACTGCACAAAGGAACCAAAGGGGTGAGATAAAACACCCCAAATATTAAAGAACCATGAAGTCGGTTGTGCACAACCATCAATAAAAATATAAATAATAATTCAGAAGAGTCCCAGTTTGTTGAAAATATAAGAACGTAGATTTTCGTACATTTCTTCCAGAAAATGTATTTGGTCAGAGATACTTGATGTCACAATAGATTTATGGAGAGAACCAACCCAGCAGCCAACGAGTTTCGCCCTATACACTTGGGCTTCTTCAGGGCGAGTAGTAAGTTCCAATATAGGGTCAAGGGTCGTTTGTGAAATAAGTGTAAAACGCGAACGAAGGTTCAAAGAACGTAAATTGTAAGCTGGGGGTCGCGTAACTATCCCATCCCACCATCTTGACAGTTCCTGTTTTTTCAATTTTTCTAGTTTTTGAAATTTAACTTTTAGACTGTCAGTCTGCCGTGAAGTTGTGTTGGTTGTGCTTGAGCCTGTTGGATGTGTGAAAAGATCCCTTGCCAGTTCCTCACGGTTATCCTTGAATCGTGCCATGTTGAAATTGAATAGGGAGTGCGTATGGGCCTTAAGAATATCTCAATCAAAACCAAGTGCAGTAAGCCCAAAAGAGGAACGCATCAATCCCTAGTAGTTTCTGAGTGTTCACAATGTACATAGAGGACACATAATACAATAAAGTATAGTGTGCACTACCAACAAAGTTCCTACTGCACAAAGGAACCAAAGGGGTGAGATAAAACACCCCAAATATTAAAGAACAATGAAGTCGGTTGTGCACCACCATCAATAAAAATATAAAGAATAATTCAGAAGAGTCCCAGTTTGTTGAAAATATAATAACGTAGATTTTCGTAGATTTCTTCCAGAAAATTTATTTGGTCAGAGATACTTGATGTCACAATAGATTTATGGAGAGAACCAACCCAGCAGCCAACGCGTTTCGCCCTATACACTTGGGCTTCTTCAGGGCGAGTAGTAAGTTCCAATAAAGGGTCAAGGGTCGTTTGTGAAATAAGTGTAAAACGCGAACGAAGGTTCAAAGAACGTAAATTGTAAGCTGGGGGTCGCGTAACTATCCCATCCCACCATCTTGACAGTTCCTGTTTTTTCAATTTTTCTAGTTTTTGAAATTTAACTTTTAGACTGTCAGTCTGCCGTGAAGTTGTGTTGGTTGTGCTTGAGCCTGTTGGATGTGTGAAAAGATCCCTTGCCAGTTCCTCACGGTTATCCTTGAATCGTGACATGTTGAAATTGAATAGGGAGTGCGTATGGGCCTTAAGAATATCTCAATCAAAACCAAGTGCAGTAAGCCCAAAAGAGGAATGCATCAATCCCTAGTAGTTTCTGAGTGTTCACAATGTACATAGATGACACATAATACAATAGAGTATAGTGTGCACTACGAACAAAGTTCCTACTGCACAAAGGAACCAAAGGGGTGAGATAAAACACCCCAAATATTAAAGAACAATGAAGTCGGTTGTGCACAACCATCAATAAAAATATAAATAATAATTCAGAAGAGTCCCAGTTTGTTGAAAATATAAGAACGTAGATTTTCGTAGATTTCTTCCAGAAAATGTATTTGGTCAGAGATACTTGATGTCACAATAGATTTATGGAGAGAACCAACCCAGCATCCAACGAGTTTCGCCCTATACACTTGGGCTTCTTCAGGGCGAGTAGTAAGTTCCAATATAGGGTCAAGGGTCGTTTGTGAAATAAGTGTAAAACGCGAACGAAGGTTCAAAGAACGTAAATTGTAAGCTGGGGGTCGCGTAACTATCCCATCCCACCATCTTGACAGTTCCTTTTTTTTCAATTTTTCTAGTTTTTGAAATTTAACTTTTAGACTGTCAGTCTGCCGTGAAGTTGTGTTGGTTGTGCTTGAGCCTGTTGGATGTGTGAAAAGATCCCTTGCCAGTTCCTCACGGTTATCCTTGAATCGTGACATGTTGAAATTGAATAGGGAGTGCGTATGGGCCTTAAGAATATCTCAATCAAAACCAAGTGCAGTAAGCCCAAAAGAGTAACGCATCAATCCCTAGTAGTTTCTGAGTGTTCACAATGTACATAGATGACACATAATACAATAGAGTATAGTGTGCACTACCAACAAAGTTCCTACTGCACAACGGAACCAAAGGGGTGAGATAAAACACCCCAAATATTAAAGAACAATGAAGTCGGTTGTGCACCACCATCAATAAAAATATAAATAATAATTCAGAAGAGTCCCAGTTTGTTGAAAATATAATAACGTAGATTTTCGTAGATTTCTTCCAGAAAATGTATTTGGTCAGAGATACTTGATGTCACAATAGATTTATGGAGAGAACCAACCCAGCAGCCAACGCGTTTCGCCCTATACACTTGGGCTTCTTCAGGGCGAGTAGTAAGTTCCAATATAGGGTCAAGGGTCGTTTGTGAAATAAGTGTAAAACGCGAACAAAGGTTCAAAGAACGTAAATTGTAAGCTGGGGGTCGCGTAACTATCCCATCCCACCATCTTGACAGTTCCTGTTTTTTCAATTTTTCTAGTTTTTGAAATTTAACTTTTAGACTGTCAGTCTGCCGTGAAGTTGTGTTGGTTGTGCTTGAGCCTGTTGGATGTGTGAAAAGATCCCTTGCCAGTTCCTCACGGTTATCCTTGAATCGTGCCATGTTGAAATTGAATAGGGAGTGCGTATGGGCCTTAAGAATATCTCAATCAAAACCAAGTGCAGTAAGCCCAAAAGAGGAACGCATCAATCCCTAGTAGTTTCTGAGTGTTCACAATGTACATAGATGACACATAATACAATAGAGTATAGTGTGCACTACCAACAAAGTTCCTACTGCACAAAGGAAGCAAAGGGGTGAGATAAAACACCCCAAATATTAAAGAACAATGAAGTCGGTTGTGCACCACCATCAATAAAAATATAAATAATAATTCAGAAGAGTCCCAGTTTGTTGAAAATATAATAACGTAGATTTTCGTAGATTTCTTCCAGAAAATGTATTTGGTCAGAGATACTTGATGTCACAATAGATTTATGGAGAGAACCAACCCAGCAGCCAACGCGTTTCGCCCTATACACTTGGGCTTCTTCAGGGCGAGTAGTAAGTTCCAATATAGGGTCAAGGGTCGTTTGTGAAATAAGTGTAAAACGCGAACGAAGGTTCAAAGAACGTAAATTGTAAGCTGGGGGTCGCGTAACTATCCCATCCCACCATCTTGACAGTTCCTGTTTTTTCAATTTTTCTAGTTTTTGAAATTTAACTTTTAGACTGTCAGTCTGCCGTGAAGTTGTGTTGGTTGTGCTTGAGCCTGTTGGATGTGTGAAAAGATCCCTTGCCAGTTCCTCACGGTTATCCTTGAATCGTGACATGTTGAAATTGAATAGGGAGTGCGTATGGGCCTTAAGAATATCTCAATCAAAACCAAGTGCAGTAAGCCCAAAAGAGGAACGCATCAATCCCTAGTAGTTTCTGAGTGTTCACAATGTACATAGATGACACATAATACAATAGAGTATAGTGTGCACTACCAACAAAGTTCCTACTGCACAAAGGAACCAAAGGGGTGAGATAAAACACCCCAAATATTAAAGAACAATGAAGTCGGTTGTGCACCACCATCAATAAAAATATAAATGATAATTCAGAAGAGTCCTAGTTTGTTGAAAATATAATAACGTAGATTTTCGTAGATTTCTTCCAGAAAATTTATTTGGTCAGAGATACTTGATGTCACAATAGATTTATGGAGAGAACCAACTCAGCAGCCAACGCGTTTCGCCCTATACACTTGGGCTTCTTCAGGGCGAGTAGTAAGTTCCAATATAGGGTCAAGGGTCGTTTGTGAAATAAGTGTAAAACGCGAACGAAGGTTCAAAGAACGTAAATTGTAAGCTGGGGGTCGCGTAACTATCCCATCCCACCATCTTGACAGTTCCTGTTTTTTCAATTTTTCTAGTTTTTGAAATTTAACTTTTAGACTGTCAGTCTGCCGTGAAGTTGTGTTGGTTGTGCTTGAGCCTGTTGGATGTGTGAAAAGATCCCTTGCCAGTTCCTCACGGTTATCCTTGAATCGTGCCATGTTGAAATTGAATAGGGAGTGCGTATGGGCCTTAAGAATATCTCAATCAAAACCAAGTGCAGTAAGCCCAAAAGAGGAACGCATCAATCCCTAGTAGTTTCTGAGTGTTCACAATGTACATAGATGACACATAATACAATAGAGTATAGTGTGCACTACCAACAAAGTTCCTACTGCACAAACGAACCAAAGGGGTGAGATAAAACACCCCAAATATTAAAGAACAATGAAGTCGGTTGTGCACCACCATCAATAAAAATATAAATAATAATTCAGAAGAGTCCCAGTTTGTTGAAAATATAATAACGTAGATTTTCGTAGATTTCTTCCAGAAAATGTATGTGGTCAGAGATACTTGATGTCACAATAGATTTATGGAGAGAACCAACCCAGCAGCCAACGCGTTTCGCCCTATACACTTGGGCTTCTTCAGGGTGAGTAGTAAGTTCCAATAGAGGGTCAAGGGTCGTTTGTGAAATAAGTGTAAAACGCGAACGAAGGTTCAAAGAACGTAAATTGTAAGCTGGGGGTCGCGTAACTATCCCATCCCACCATCTTGACAGTTCCTGTTTTTTCAATTTTTCTAGTTTTTGAAATGTAACTTTTAGACTGTCAGTCTGCCGTGAAGTTGTGTTGGTTGTGCTTGAGCCTGTTGGATGTGTGAAAAGATCCCTTGCCAGTTCCTCACGGTTATCCTTGAATCGTGACATGTTGAAATTGAATAGGGAGTGCGTATGGGCCTTAAGAATATCTCAATCAAAACCAAGTGCAGTAAGCCCAAAAGAGGAACGCATCAATCCCTAGTAGTTTCTGAGTGTTCACAATGTACATAGATGACACATAATACAATAGAGTATAGTGTGCACTACCAACAAAGTTCCTACTGCACAAAGGAACCAAAGGGGTGAGATAAAACACCCCAAATATTAAAGAACAATGAAGTCGGTTGTGCACCACCATCAATAAAAATATAAATAATAATTCAGAAGAGTCCCAGTTTGTTGAAAATATAATAACGTAGATTTTCGTAGATTTCTTCCAGAAAATTTATTTGGTCAGAGATACTTGATGTCACAATAGATTTATGGAGAGAACCAACCCAGCAGCCAACGCGTTTCGCCCTATACACTTGGGCTTCTTCAGGGCGAGTAGTAAGTTCCAATATAGGGTCAAGGGTCGTTTGTGAAATAAGTGTAAAACGCGAACGAAGGTTCAAAGAACGTAAATTGTAAGCTGGGGGTCGCGTAACTATCCCATCCCACCATCTTGACAGTTCCTGTTTTTTCAATTTTTCTAGTTTTTGAAATTTAACTTTTAGACTGTCAGTCTGCCGTGAAGTTGTGTTGGTTGTGCTTGAGCCTGTTGGATGTGTGAAAAGATCCCTTGCCAGTTCCTCACGGTTATCCTTGAATCGTGCCATGTTGAAATTGAATAGGGAGTGCGTATGGGCCTTAAGAATATCTCAATCAAAACCAAGTGCAGTAAGCCCAAAAGAGGAACGCATCAATCCCTAGTAGTTTCTGAGTGTTCACAATGTACATAGATGACACATAATACAATAGAGTATAGTGTGCACTACCAACAAAGTTCCTACTGCACAAAGGAACCAAAGGGGTGAGATAAAACACCCCAAATATTAAAGAACAATGAAGTCGGTTGTGCACCACCATCAATAAAAATATAAATAATAATTCAGAAGAGTCCCAGTTTGTTGAAAATATAATAACGTAGATTTTCGTAGATTTCTTCCAGAAAATGTATTTGGTCAGAGATACTTGATGTCACAATAGATTTACGGAGAGAACCAACCCAGCAGCCAACGCGTTTCGCCCTATACACTTGGGCTTCTTCAGGGCGAGTAGTAAGTTCCAATATAGGGTCAAGGGTCGTTTGTGAAATAAGTGTAAAACGCGAACGAAGGTTCAAAGAACGTAAATTGTAAGCTGGGGGTCGCGTAACTATCCCATCCCACCATCTTGACAGTTCCTGTTTTTTCAATTTTTCTAGTTTTTGAAATTTAACTTTTAGACTGTCAGTCTGCCGTGAAGTTGTGTTGGTTGTGCTTGAGCCTGTTGGATGTGTGAAAAGATCCCTTGCCAGTTCCTCACGGTTATCCTTGAATCGTGACATGTTGAAATTGAATAGGGAGTGCGTATGGGCCTTAAGAATATCTCAATCAAAACCAAGTGCAGTAAGCCCAAAAGAGGAACGCATCAATCCCTAGTAGTTTCTGAGTGTTCACAATGTACATAGATGACACATAATACAATAGAGTATAGTGTGCACTACCAACAAAGTTCCTACTGCACAAAGGAACCAAAGGGGTGAGATAAAACACCCCAAATATTAAAGAACAATGAAGTCGGTTGTGCACCACCATCAATAAAAATATAAATGATAATTCAGAAGAGTCCTAGTTTGTTGAAAATATAATAACGTAGATTTTCGTAGATTTCTTCCAGAAAATTTATTTGGTCAGAGATACTTGATGTCACAATAGATTTATGGAGAGAACCAACTCAGCAGCCAACGCGTTTCGCCCTATACACTTGGGCTTCTTCAGGGCGAGTAGTAAGTTCCAATATAGGGTCAAGGGTCGTTTGTGAAATAAGTGTAAAACGCGAACGAAGGTTCAAAGAACGTAAATTGTAAGCTGGGGGTCGCGTAACTATCCCATCCCACCATCTTGACAGTTCCTGTTTTTTAAATTTTTCTAGTTTTTGAAATTTAACTTTTAGACTGTCAGTCTGCCGTGAAGTTGTGTTGGTTGTGCTTGAGCCTGTTGGATGTGTGAAAAGATCCCTTGCCAGTTCCTCACGGTTATCCTTGAATCGTGCCATGTTGAAATTGAATAGGGAGTGCGTATGGGCCTTAAGAATATCTCAATCAAAACCAAGTGCAGTAAGCCCAAAAGAGGAACGCATCAATCCCTAGTAGTTTCTGAGTGTTCACAATGTACATAGATGACACATAATACAATAGAGTATAGTGTGCACTACCAACAAAGTTCCTACTGCACAAACGAACCAAAGGGGTGAGATAAAACACCCCAAATATTAAAGAACAATGAAGTCGGTTGTGAACCACCATCAATAAAAATATAAATAATAATTCAGAAGAGTCCCAGTTTGTTGAAAATATAATAACGTAGATTTTCGTAGATTTCTTCCAGAAAATGTATGTGGTCAGAGATACTTGATGTCACAATAGATTTATGGAGAGAACCAACCCAGCAGCCAACGCGTTTCGCCCTATACACTTGGGCTTCTTCAGGGCGAGTAGTAAGTTCCAATATAGGGTCAAGGGTCGTTTGTGAAATAAGTGTAAAACGCGAACGAAGGTTCAAAGAACGTAAATTGTAAGCTGGGGGTCGAGTAACTATCCCATCCCACCATCTTGACAGTTCCTGTTTTTTCAATTTTGCTAGTTTTTTAAATTTAACTTTTAGACTGTCAGTCTGCCGTGAAGTTGTGTTGGTTGTGCTTGAGCCTGTTGGATGTGTGAAAAGATCCCTTGACAGTTCCTCACGGTTATCCTTGAATCGTGACATGTTGAAATTGAATAGGGAGTGCGTATGGGCCTTAAGAATATCTCAATCAAAACCAAGTGCAGTAAGCCCAAAAGAGGAACGCATCAATCCCTAGTAGTTTCTGAGTGTTCACAATGTACATAGATGACACATAATACAATAGAGTATAGTGTGCACTACCAACAAAGTTCCTACTGCACAAAGGAACCAAAGGGGTGAGATAAAACACCCCAAATATTAAAGAACAATGAAGTCGGTTGTGCACCACCATCAATAAAAATATAAATAATAATTCAGAAGAGTCCCAGTTTGTTGAAAATATAAGAACGTAGATTTTCGTAGATTTCTTCCAGAAAATTTATTTGGTCAGAGATACTTGATGTCACAATAGATTTATGGAGAGAACAAACCCAGCAGCCAACGCGTTTCGCCCTATACACTTGGGCTTCTTCAGGGCGAGTAGTAAGTTCCAATATAGGGTCAAGGGTCGTTTGTGAAATAAGTGTAAAACGCGAACGAAGGTTCAAAGAACGTAAATTGTAAGCTGGGGGTCGCGTAACTATCCCATCCCACCATCTTGACAGTTCCTGTTTTTTCAATTTTTCTAGTTTTTGAAATGTAACTTTTAGACTGTCAGTCTGCCGTGAAGTTGTGTTGGTTGTGCTTGAGCCTGTTGGATGTGAGAAAAGATCCCTTGCCAGTTCCTCACGGTTATCCTTGAATCGTGACATGTTGAAATTGAATAGGGAGTGCGTATGGGCCTTAAGAATATCTCAATCAAAACCAAGTGCAGTAAGCCCAAAAGAGTAACGCATCAATCCCTAGTAGTTTCTGAGTGTTCACAATGTACATAGATGACACATAATACAATAGAGTATAGTGTGCACTACCAACAAAGTTCCTACTGCACAAAGGAACCAAAGGGGTGAGATAAAACACCCCAAATATTAAAGAACAATGAATTCGGTTGTGCACCACCATCAATAAAAATATAAATAATAATTCAGAAGAGTCCCAGTTTGTTGAAAATATAATAACGTAGATTTTCGTAGATTTCTTCCAGAAAATTTATTTGGTCAGAGATACTTGATGTCACAATAGATTTATGGAGAGAACCAACCCAGCAGCCAACGCGTTTCGCCCTATTCAATTGGGCTTCTTCAGGGCGAGTAGTAAGTTCCAATAAAGGGTCAAGGGTCGTTTGTGAAATAAGTGTAAAACGCGAACGAAGGTTCAAAGAACGTAAATTGTAAGCTGGGGGTCGCGTAACTATCCCATCCCACCATCTTGACAGTTCCTGTTTTTTCAATTTTTCTAGTTTTTGAAATTTAACTTTTAGACTGTCAGTCTGCCGTGAAGTTGTGTTGGTTGTGCTTGAGCCTGTTGGATGTGTGAAAAGATCCCTTGCCAGTTCCTCACGGTTATCCTTGAATCGTGACATGTTGAAATTGAATAGGGAGTGCGTATGGGCCTTAAGAATATCTCAATCAAAACCAAGTGCAGTAAGCCCAAAAGAGGAATGCATCAATCCCTCGTAGTTTCTGAGTGTTCACAATGTACATAGATGACACATAATACAATAGAGTATAGTGTGCACTACCAACAAAGTTCCTACTGCACAAAGTAACCAAAGGGGTGAGATAAAACACCCCAAATATTAAAGAACAATGAAGTCGGTTGTGCACCACCATCAATAAAAATATAAATGATAATTCAGAAGAGTCCCAGTTTGTTGAAAATATAAGAACGTAGATTTTCGTAGATTTCTTCCAGAAAATGTATTTGGTCAGAGATACTTGATGTCACAATAGATTTATGGAGAGTACCAACCCAGCAGCCAACGAGTTTCGCCCTATACACTTGGGCTTCTTCAGGGCGAGTAGTAAGTTCCAATATAGGGTCAAGGGTCGTTTGTGAAATAAGTGTAAAACGCGAACGAAGGTTCAAAGAACGTAAATTGTAAGCTGGGGGTCGCGTAACTATCCCATCCCACCATCTTGACAGTTCCTGTTTTTTCAATTTTTCTAGTTTTTGAAATTTAACTTTTAGACTGTCAGTCTGCCGTGAAGTTGTGTTGGTTGTGCTTGAGCCTGTTGGATGTGTGAAAAGATCCCTTGCCAGTTCCTCACGGTTATCCTTGAATCGTGCCATGTTGAAATTGAATAGGGAGTGCGTATGGGCCTTAAGAATATCTCAATCAAAACCAAGTGCAGTAAGCCCAAAAGAGGAACGCATCAATCCCTAGTAGTTTCTGAGTGTTCACAATGTACATAGAGGACACATAATACAATAAAGTATAGTGTGCACTACCAACAAAGTTCCTACTGCACAAAGGAACCAAAGGGGTGAGATAAAACACCCCAAATATTAAAGAACAATGAAGTCGGTTGTGCACCACCATCAATAAAAATATAAATAATAATTCAGAAGAGTCCCAGTTTGTTGAAAATATAAGAACGTAGATTTTCGTAGATTTCTTCCAGAAAATTTATTTGGTCAGAGATACTTGATGTCACAATAGATTTATGGAGAGAACCAACCCAGCAGACAACGCGTTTCGCCCTATACACTTGGGCTTCTTCAGGGCGAGTAGTAAGTTCCAATATAGGGTCAAGGGTCGTTTGTGAAATAAGTGTAAAACGCGAACGAAGGTTCAAAGAACGTAAATTGTAAGCTGGGGGTCGCGTAACTATCCCATCCCACCATCTTGACAGTTCCTGTTTTTTCAATTTTTCTAGTTTTTGAAATTTAACTTTTAGACTGTCAGTCTGCCGTGAAGTTGTGTTGGTTGTGCTTGAGCCTGTTGGATGTGAGAAAAGATCCCTTGCCAGTTCCTCACGGTTATCCTTGAATCGTGACATGTTGAAATTGAATAGGGAGTGCGTATGGGCCTTAAGAATATCTCAATCAAAACCAAGTGCAGTAAGCCCAAAAGAGTAACGCATCAATCCCTAGTAGTTTCTGAGTGTTCACAATGTACATAGATGACACATAATACAATAGAGTATAGTGTGCACTACCAACAAAGTTCCTACTGCACAAAGGAACCAAAGGGGTGAGATAAAACACCCCAAATATTAAAGAACAATGAAGTCGGTTGTGCACCACCATCAATAAAAATATAAATAATAATTCAGAAGAGTCCCAGTTTGTTGAAAATATAATAACGTAGATTTTCGTAGATTTCTTCCAGAAAATTTATTTGGTCAGAGATACTTGATGTCACAATAGATTTATGGAGAGAACCAACCCAGCAGCCAACGCGTTTCGCCCTATACAATTGGGCTTCTTCAGGGCGAGTAGTAAGTTCCAATAAAGGGTCAAGGGTCGTTTGTGAAATAAGTGTAAAACGCGAACGAAGGTTCAAAGAACGTAAATTGTAAGCTGGGGGTCGCGTAACTATCCCATCCCACCATCTTGACAGTTCCTGTTTTTTCAATTTTTCTAGTTTTTGAAATTTAACTTTTAGACTGTCAGTCTGCCGTGAAGTTGTGTTGGTTGTGCTTGAGCCTGTTGGATGTGTGAAAAGATCCCTTGCCAGTTCCTCACGGTTATCCTTGAATCGTGACATGTTGAAATTGAATAGGGAGTGCGTATGGGCCTTAAGAATATCTCAATCAAAACCAAGTGCAGTAAGCCCAAAAGAGGAATGCATCAATCCCTAGTAGTTTCTGAGTGTTCACAATGTACATAGATGACACATAATACAATAGAGTATAGTGTGCACTACCAACAAAGTTCCTACTGCACAAAGGAACCAAAGGGGTGAGATAAAACACCCCAAATATTAAAGAACAATGAAGTCGGTTGTGCACCACCATCAATAAAAATATAAATAATAATTCAGAAGAGTCCCAGTTTGTTGAAAATATAAGAACGTAGATTTTCGTAGATTTCTTCCAGAAAATGTATTTGGTCAGAGATACTTGATGTCACAATAGATTTATGGAGAGTACCAACCCAGCAGCCAACGAGTTTCGCCCTATACACTTGGGCTTCTTCAGGGCGAGTAGTAAGTTCCAATATAGGGTCAAGGGTCGTTTGTGAAATAAGTGTAAAACGCGAACGAAGGTTCAAAGAACGTAAATTGTAAGCTGGGGGTCGCGTAACTATCCCATCCCACCATCTTGACAGTTCCTGTTTTTTCAATTTTTCTAGTTTTTGAAATTTAACTTTTAGACTGTCAGTCTGCCGTGAAGTTGTGTTGGTTGTGCTTGAGCCTGTTGGATGTGTGAAAAGATCCCTTGCCAGTTCCTCACGGTTATCCTTGAATCGTGCCATGTTGAAATTGAATAGGGAGTGCGTATGGGCCTTAAGAATATCTCAATCAAAACCAAGTGCAGTAAGCCCAAAAGAGGAACGCATCAATCCCTAGTAGTTTCTGAGTGTTCACAATGTACATAGATGACACATAATACAATAGAGTATAGTGTGCACTACCAACAAAGTTCCTACTGCACAAAGGAACCAAAGGGGTGAGATAAAACACCCCAAATATTAAAGAACAATGAAGTCGGTTGTGCACCACCATCAATAAAAATATAAATGATAATTCAGAAGAGTCCTAGTTTGTTGAAAATATAATAACGTAGATTTTCGTAGATTTCTTCCAGAAAATTTATTTGGTCAGAGATACTTGATGTCACAATAGATTTATGGAGAGAACCAACTCAGCAGCCAACGCGTTTCGCCCTATACACTTGGGCTTCTTCAGGGCGAGTAGTAAGTTCCAATATAGGGTCAAGGGTCGTTTGTGAAATAAGTGTAAAACGCGAACGAAGGTTCAAAGAACGTAAATTGTAAGCTGGGGGTCGCGTAACTATCCCATCCCACCATCTTGACAGTTCCTGTTTTTTCAATTTTTCTAGTTTTTGAAATTTAACTTTTAGACTGTCAGTCTGCCGTGAAGTTGTGTTGGTTGTGCTTGAGCCTGTTGGATGTGTGAAAAGATCCCTTGCCAGTTCCTCACGGTTATCCTTGAATCGTGCCATGTTGAAATTGAATAGGGAGTGCGTATGGGCCTTAAGAATATCTCAATCAAAACCAAGTGCAGTAAGCCCAAAAGAGGAACGCATCAATCCCTAGTAGTTTCTGAGTGTTCACAATGTACATAGATGACACATAATACAATAGAGTATAGTGTGCACTACCAACAAAGTTCCTACTGCACAAACGAACCAAAGGGGTGAGATAAAACACCCCAAATATTAAAGAACAATGAAGTCGGTTGTGCACCACCATCAATAAAAATATAAATAATAATTCAGAAGAGTCCCAGTTTGTTGAAAATATAATAACGTAGATTTTCGTAGATTTCTTCCAGAAAATGTATGTGGTCAGAGATACTTGATGTCACAATAGATTTATGGAGAGAACCAACCCAGCAGCCAACGCGTTTCGCCCTATACACTTGGGCTTCTTCAGGGTGAGTAGTAAGTTCCAATAGAGGGTCAAGGGTCGTTTGTGAAATAAGTGTAAAACGCGAACGAAGGTTCAAAGAACGTAAATTGTAAGCTGGGGGTCGCGTAACTATCCCATCCCACCATCTTGACAGTTCCTGTTTTTTCAATTTTTCTAGTTTTTGAAATGTAACTTTTAGACTGTCAGTCTGCCGTGAAGTTGTGTTGGTTGTGCTTGAGCCTGTTGGATGTGTGAAAAGATCCCTTGCCAGTTCCTCACGGTTATCCTTGAATCGTGACATGTTGAAATTGAATAGGGAGTGCGTATGGGCCTTAAGAATATCTCAATCAAAACCAAGTGCAGTAAGCCCAAAAGAGGAACGCATCAATCCCTAGTAGTTTCTGAGTGTTCACAATGTACATAGATGACACATAATACAATAGAGTATAGTGTGCACTACCAACAAAGTTCCTACTGCACAAAGGAACCAAAGGGGTGAGATAAAACACCCCAAATATTAAAGAACAATGAAGTCGGTTGTGCACCACCATCAATAAAAATATAAATAATAATTCAGAAGAGTCCCAGTTTGTTGAAAATATAATAACGTAGATTTTCGTAGATTTCTTCCAGAAAATTTATTTGGTCAGAGATACTTGATGTCACAATAGATTTATGGAGAGAACCAACCCAGCAGCCAACGCGTTTCGCCCTATACACTTGGGCTTCTTCAGGGCGAGTAGTAAGTTCCAATATAGGGTCAAGGGTCGTTTGTGAAATAAGTGTAAAACGCGAACGAAGGTTCAAAGAACGTAAATTGTAAGCTGGGGGTCGCGTAACTATCCCATCCCACCATCTTGACAGTTCCTGTTTTTTCAATTTTTCTAGTTTTTGAAATTTAACTTTTAGACTGTCAGTCTGCCGTGAAGTTGTGTTGGTTGTGCTTGAGCCTGTTGGATGTGTGAAAAGATCCCTTGCCAGTTCCTCACGGTTATCCTTGAATCGTGCCATGTTGAAATTGAATAGGGAGTGCGTATGGGCCTTAAGAATATCTCAATCAAAACCAAGTGCAGTAAGCCCAAAAGAGGAACGCATCAATCCCTAGTAGTTTCTGAGTGTTCACAATGTACATAGATGACACATAATACAATAGAGTATAGTGTGCACTACCAACAAAGTTCCTACTGCACAAAGGAACCAAAGGGGTGAGATAAAACACCCCAAATATTAAAGAACAATGAAGTCGGTTGTGCACCACCATCAATAAAAATATAAATAATAATTCAGAAGAGTCCCAGTTTGTTGAAAATATAATAACGTAGATTTTCGTAGATTTCTTCCAGAAAATGTATTTGGTCAGAGATACTTGATGTCACAATAGATTTACGGAGAGAACCAACCCAGCAGCCAACGCGTTTCGCCCTATACACTTGGGCTTCTTCAGGGCGAGTAGTAAGTTCCAATATAGGGTCAAGGGTCGTTTGTGAAATAAGTGTAAAACGCGAACGAAGGTTCAAAGAACGTAAATTGTAAGCTGGGGGTCGCGTAACTATCCCATCCCACCATCTTGACAGTTCCTGTTTTTTCAATTTTTCTAGTTTTTGAAATTTAACTTTTAGACTGTCAGTCTGCCGTGAAGTTGTGTTGGTTGTGCTTGAGCCTGTTGGATGTGTGAAAAGATCCCTTGCCAGTTCCTCACGGTTATCCTTGAATCGTGACATGTTGAAATTGAATAGGGAGTGCGTATGGGCCTTAAGAATATCTCAATCAAAACCAAGTGCAGTAAGCCCAAAAGAGGAACGCATCAATCCCTAGTAGTTTCTGAGTGTTCACAATGTACATAGATGACACATAATACAATAGAGTATAGTGTGCACTACCAACAAAGTTCCTACTGCACAAAGGAACCAAAGGGGTGAGATAAAACACCCCAAATATTAAAGAACAATGAAGTCGGTTGAGCACCACCATCAATAAAAATATAAATGATAATTCAGAAGAGTCCTAGTTTGTTGAAAATATAATAACGTAGATTTTCGTAGATTTCTTCCAGAAAATTTATTTGGTCAGAGATACTTGATGTCACAATAGATTTATGGAGAGAACCAACTCAGCAGCCAACGCGTTTCGCCCTATACACTTGGGCTTCTTCAGGGCGAGTAGTAAGTTCCAATATAGGGTCAAGGGTCGTTTGTGAAATAAGTGTAAAACGCGAACGAAGGTTCAAAGAACGTAAATTGTAAGCTGGGGGTCGCGTAACTATCCCATCCCACCATCTTGACAGTTCCTGTTTTTTAAATTTTTCTAGTTTTTGAAATTTAACTTTTAGACTGTCAGTCTGCCGTGAAGTTGTGTTGGTTGTGCTTGAGCCTGTTGGATGTGTGAAAAGATCCCTTGCCAGTTCCTCACGGTTATCCTTGAATCGTGCCATGTTGAAATTGAATAGGGAGTGCGTATGGGCCTTAAGAATATCTCAATCAAAACCAAGTGCAGTAAGCCCAAAAGAGGAACGCATCAATCCCTAGTAGTTTCTGAGTGTTCACAATGTACATAGATGACACATAATACAATAGAGTATAGTGTGCACTACCAACAAAGTTCCTACTGCACAAACGAACCAAAGGGGTGAGATAAAACACCCCAAATATTAAAGAACAATGAAGTCGGTTGTGAACCACCATCAATAAAAATATAAATAATAATTCAGAAGAGTCCCAGTTTGTTGAAAATATAATAACGTAGATTTTCGTAGATTTCTTCCAGAAAATGGATGTGGTCAGAGATACTTGATGTCACAATAGATTTATGGAGAGAACCAACCCAGCAGCCAACGCGTTTCGCCCTATACACTTGGGCTTCTTCAGGGCGAGTAGTAAGTTCCAATATAGGGTCAAGGGTCGTTTGTGAAATAAGTGTAAAACGCGAACGAAGGTTCAAAGAACGTAAATTGTAAGCTGGGGGTCGAGTAACTATCCCATCCCACCATCTTGACAGTTCCTGTTTTTTCAATTTTGCTAGTTTTTTAAATTTAACTTTTAGACTGTCAGTCTGCCGTGAAGTTGTGTTGGTTGTGCTTGAGCCTGTTGGATGTGTGAAAAGATCCCTTGACAGTTCCTCACGGTTATCCTTGAATCGTGACATGTTGAAATTGAATAGGGAGTGCGTATGGGCCTTAAGAATATCTCAATCAAAACCAAGTGCAGTAAGCCCAAAAGAGGAACGCATCAATCCCTAGTAGTTTCTGAGTGTTCACAATGTACATAGATGACACATAATACAATAGAGTATAGTGTGCACTACCAACAAAGTTCCTACTGCACAAAGGAACCAAAGGGGTGAGATAAAACACCCCAAATATTAAAGAACAATGAAGTCGGTTGTGCACCACCATCAATAAAAATATAAATAATAATTCAGAAGAGTCCCAGTTTGTTGAAAATATAAGAACGTAGATTTTCGTAGATTTCTTCCAGAAAATTTATTTGGTCAGAGATACTTGATGTCACAATAGATTTATGGAGAGAACAAACCCAGCAGCCAACGCGTTTCGCCCTATACACTTGGGCTTCTTCAGGGCGAGTAGTAAGTTCCAATATAGGGTCAAGGGTCGTTTGTGAAATAAGTGTAAAACGCGAACGAAGGTTCAAAGAACGTAAATTGTAAGCTGGGGGTCGCGTAACTATCCCATCCCACCATCTTGACAGTTCCTGTTTTTTCAATTTTTCTAGTTTTTGAAATTTAACTTTTAGACTGTCAGTCTGCCGTGAAGTTGTGTTGGTTGTGCTTGAGCCTGTTGGATGTGAGAAAAGATCCCTTGCCAGTTCCTCACGGTTATCCTTGAATCGTGACATGTTGAAATTGAATAGGGAGTGCGTATGGGCCTTAAGAATATCTCAATCAAAACCAAGTGCAGTAAGCCCAAAAGAGTAACGCATCAATCCCTAGTAGTTTCTGAGTGTTCACAATGTACATAGATGACACATAATACAATAGAGTATAGTGTGCACTACCAACAAAGTTCCTACTGCACAAAGGAACCAAAGGGGTGAGATAAAACACCCCAAATATTAAAGAACAATGAATTCGGTTGTGCACCACCATCAATAAAAATATAAATAATAATTCAGAAGAGTCCCAGTTTGTTGAAAATATAATAACGTAGATTTTCGTAGATTTCTTCCAGAAAATTTATTTGGTCAGAGATACTTGATGTCACAATAGATTTATGGAGAGAACCAACCCAGCAGCCAACGCGTTTCGCCCTATTCAATTGGGCTTCTTCAGGGCGAGTAGTAAGTTCCAATAAAGGGTCAAGGGTCGTTTGTGAAATAAGTGTAAAACGCGAACGAAGGTTCAAAGAACGTAAATTGTAAGCTGGGGGTCGCGTAACTATCCCATCCCACCATCTTGACAGTTCCTGTTTTTTCAATTTTTCTAGTTTTTGAAATTTAACTTTTAGACTGTCAGTCTGCCGTGAAGTTGTGTTGGTTGTGCTTGAGCCTGTTGGATGTGTGAAAAGATCCCTTGCCAGTTCCTCACGGTTATCCTTGAATCGTGACATGTTGAAATTGAATAGGGAGTGCGTATGGGCCTTAAGAATATCTCAATCAAAACCAAGTGCAGTAAGCCCAAAAGAGGAATGCATCAATCCCTAGTAGTTTCTGAGTGTTCACAATGTACATAGATGACACATAATACAATAGAGTATAGTGTGCACTACCAACAAAGTTCCTACTGCACAAAGGAACCAAAGGGGTGAGATAAAACACCCCAAATATTAAAGAACAATGAAGTCGGTTGTGCACCACCATCAATAAAAATATAAATGATAATTCAGAAGAGTCCCAGTTTGTTGAAAATATAAGAACGTAGATTTTCGTAGATTTCTTCCAGAAAATGTATTTGGTCAGAGATACTTGATGTCACAATAGATTTATGGAGAGTACCAACCCAGCAGCCAACGAGCTTCGCCCTATACACTTGGGCTTCTTCAGGGCGAGTAGTAAGTTCCAATATAGGGTCAAGGGTCGTTTGTGAAATAAGTGTAAAACGCGAACGAAGGTTCAAAGAACGTAAATTGTAAGCTGGGGGTCGCGTAACTATCCCATCCCACCATCTTGACAGTTCCTGTTTTTTCAATTTTTCTAGTTTTTGAAATTTAACTTTTAGACTGTCAGTCTGCCGTGAAGTTGTGTTGGTTGTGCTTGAGCCTGTTGGATGTGTGAAAAGATCCCTTGCCAGTTCCTCACGGTTATCCTTGAATCGTGCCATGTTGAAATTGAATAGGGAGTGCGTATGGGCCTTAAGAATATCTCAATCAAAACCAAGTGCAGTAAGCCCAAAAGAGGAACGCATCAATCCCTAGTAGTTTCTGAGTGTTCACAATGTACATAGAGGACACATAATACAATAAAGTATAGTGTGCACTACCAACAAAGTTCCTACTGCACAAAGGAACCAAAGGGGTGAGATAAAACACCCCAAATATTAAAGAACAATGAAGTCGGTTGTGCACCACCATCAATAAAAATATAAATAATAATTCAGAAGAGTCCCAGTTTGTTGAAAATATAATAACGTAGATTTTCGTAGATTTCTTCCAGAAAATTTATTTGGTCAGAGATACTTGATGTCACAATAGATTTATGGAGAGAACCAACCCAGCAGCCAACGCGTTTCGCCCTATACACTTGGGCTTCTTCAGGGCGAGTAGTAAGTTCCAATAAAGGGTCAAGGGTCGTTTGTGAAATAAGTGTAAAACGCGAACGAAGGTTCAAAGAACGTAAATTGTAAGCTGGGGGTCGCGTAACTATCCCATCCCACCATCTTGACAGTTCCTGTTTTTTCAATTTTTCTAGTTTTTGAAATTTAACTTTTAGACTGTCAGTCTGCCGTGAAGTTGTGTTGGTTGTGCTTGAGCCTGTTGGATGTGTGAAAAGATCCCTTGCCAGTTCCTCACGGTTATCCTTGAATCGTGACATGTTGAAATTGAATAGGGAGTGCGTATGGGCCTTAAGAATATCTCAATCAAAACCAAGTGCAGTAAGCCCAAAAGAGGAATGCATCAATCCCTAGTAGTTTCTGAGTGTTCACAATGTACATAGATGACACATAATACAATAGAGTATAGTGTGCACTACCAACAAAGTTCCTACTGCACAAAGGAACCAAAGGGGTGAGATAAAACACCCCAAATATTAAAGAACAATGAAGTCGGTTGTGCACCACCATCAATAAAAATATAAATAATAATTCAGAAGAGTCCCAGTTTGTTGAAAATATAAGAACGTAGATTTTCGTAGATTTCTTCCAGAAAATTTATTTGGTCAGAGATACTTGATGTCACAATAGATTTATGGAGAGAACCAACCCAGCAGCCAACGCGTTTCGCCCTATACACTTGGGCTTCTTCAGGGCGAGTAGTAAGTTCCAATATAGGGTCAAGGGTCGTTTGTGAAATAAGTGTAAAACGCGAACGAAGGTTCAAAGAACGTAAATTGTAAGCTGGGGATCGAGTAACTATCCCATCCCACCATCTTGACAGTTCCTGTTTTTTCAATTTTGCTAGTTTTTTAAATTTAACTTTTAGACTGTCAGTCTGCCGTGAAGTTGTGTTGGTTGTGCTTGAGCCTGTTGGATGTGTGAAAAGATCCCTTGACAGTTCCTCACGGTTATCCTTGAATCGTGACATGTTGAAATTGAATAGGGAGTGCGTATGGGCCTTAAGAATATCTCAATCAAAACCAAGTGCAGTAAGCCCAAAAGAGGAACGCATCAATCCCTAGTAGTTTCTGAGTGTTCACAATGTACATAGATGACACATAATACAATAGAGTATAGTGTGCACTACCAACAAAGTTCCTACTGCACAAAGGAACCAAAGGGGTGAGATAAAACACCCCAAATATTAAAGAACAATGAAGTCGGTTGTGCACCACCATCAATAAAAATATAAATAATAATTCAGAAGAGTCCCAGTTTGTTGAAAATATAAGAACGTAGATTTTCGTAGATTTCTTCCAGAAAATTTATTTGGTCAGAGATACTTGATGTCACAATAGATTTATGGAGAGAACCAACCCAGCAGCCAACGCGTTTCGCCCTATACACTTGGGCTTCTTCAGGGCGAGTAGTAAGTTCCAATATAGGGTCAAGGGTCGTTTGTGAAATAAGTGTAAAACGCGAACGAAGGTTCAAAGAACGTAAATTGTAAGCTGGGGGTCGCGTAACTATCCCATCCCACCATCTTGACAGTTCCTGTTTTTTCAATTTTTCTAGTTTTTGAAATTTAACTTTTAGACTGTCAGTCTGCCGTGAAGTTGTGTTGGTTGTGCTTGAGCCTTTTGGATGTGAGAAAAGATCCCTTGCCAGTTCCTCACGGTTATCCTTGAATCGTGACATGTTGAAATTGAATAGGGAGTGCGTATGGGCCTTAAGAATATCTCAATCAAAACCAAGTGCAGTAAGCCCAAAAGAGTAACGCATCAATCCCTAGTAGTTTCTGAGTGTTCACAATGTACATAGATGACACATAATACAATAGAGTATAGTGTGCACTACCAACAAAGTTCCTACTGCACAAAGGAACCAAAGGGGTGAGATAAAACACCCCAAATATTAAAGAACAATGAATTCGGTTGTGCACCACCATCAATAAAAATATAAATAATAATTCAGAAGAGTCCCAGTTTGTTGAAAATATAATAACGTAGATTTTCGTAGATTTCTTCCAGAAAATTTATTTGGTCAGAGATACTTGATGTCACAATAGATTTATGGAGAGAACCAACCCAGCAGCCAACGCGTTTCGCCCTATTCAATTGGGCTTCTTCAGGGCGAGTAGTAAGTTCCAATAAAGGGTCAAGGGTCGTTTGTGAAATAAGTGTAAAACGCGAACGAAGGTTCAAAGAACGTAAATTGTAAGCTGGGGGTCGCGTAACTATCCCATCCCACCATCTTGACAGTTCCTGTTTTTTCAATTTTTCTAGTTTTTGAAATTTAACTTTTAGACTGTCAGTCTGCCGTGAAGTTGTGTTGGTTGTGCTTGAGCCTGTTGGATGTGTGAAAAGATCCCTTGCCAGTTCCTCACGGTTATCCTTGAATCGTGACATGTTGAAATTGAATAGGGAGTGCGTATGGGCCTTAAGAATATCTCAATCAAAACCAAGTGCAGTAAGCCCAAAAGAGGAATGCATCAATCCCTAGTAGTTTCTGAGTGTTCACAATGTACATAGATGACACATAATACAATAGAGTATAGTGTGCACTACCAACAAAGTTCCTACTGCACAAAGGAACCAAAGGGGTGAGATAAAACACCCCAAATATTAAAGAACAATGAAGTCGGTTGTGCACCACCATCAATAAAAATATAAATGATAATTCAGAAGAGTCCCAGTTTGTTGAAAATATAAGAACGTAGATTTTCGTAGATTTCTTCCAGAAAATGTATTTGGTCAGAGATACTTGATGTCACAATAGATTTATGGAGAGTACCAACCCAGCAGCCAACGAGTTTCGCCCTATACACTTGGGCTTCTTCAGGGCGAGTAGTAAGTTCCAATATAGGGTCAAGGGTCGTTTGTGAAATAAGTGTAAAACGCGAACGAAGGTTCAAAGAACGTAAATTGTAAGCTGGGGGTCGCGTAACTATCCCATCCCACCATCTTGACAGTTCCTGTTTTTTCAATTTTTCTAGTTTTTGAAATTTAACTTTTAGACTGTCAGTCTGCCGTGAAGTTGTGTTGGTTGTGCTTGAGCCTGTTGGATGTGTGAAAAGATCCCTTGCCAGTTCCTCACGGTTATCCTTGAATCGTGCCATGTTGAAATTGAATAGGGAGTGCGTATGGGCCTTAAGAATATCTCAATCAAAACCAAGTGCAGTAAGCCCAAAAGAGGAACGCATCAATCCCTAGTAGTTTCTGAGTGTTCACAATGTACATAGAGGACACATAATACAATAAAGTATAGTGTGCACTACCAACAAAGTTCCTACTGCACAAAGGAACCAAAGGGGTGAGATAAAACACCCCAAATATTAAAGAACAATGAAGTCGGTTGTGCACCACCATCAATAAAAATATAAATAATAATTCAGAAGAGTCCCAGTTTGTTGAAAATATAAGAACGTAGATTTTCGTAGATTTCTTCCAGAAAATTTATTTGGTCAGAGATACTTGATGTCACAATAGATTTATGGAGAGAACCAACCCAGCAGCCAACGCGTTTCGCCCTATACACTTGGGCTTCTTCAGGGCGAGTAGTAAGTTCCAATATAGGGTCAAGGGTCGTTTGTGAAATAAGTGTAAAACGCGAACGAAGGTTCAAAGAACGTAAATTGTAAGCTGGGGGTCGCGTAACTATCCCATCCCACCATCTTGACAGTTCCTGTTTTTTAAATTTTTCTAGTTTTTGAAATTTAACTTTTAGACTGTCAGTCTGCCGTGAAGTTGTGTTGGTTGTGCTTGAGCCTGTTGGATGTGTGAAAAGATCCCTTGCCAGTTCCTCACGGTTATCCTTGAATCGTGCCATGTTGAAATTGAATAGGGAGTGCGTATGGGCCTTAAGAATATCTCAATCAAAACCAAGTGCAGTAAGCCCAAAAGAGGAACGCATCAATCCCTAGTAGTTTCTGAGTGTTCACAATGTACATAGATGACACATAATACAATAGAGTATAGTGTGCACTACCAACAAAGTTCCTACTGCACAAACGAACCAAAGGGGTGAGATAAAACACCCCAAATATTAAAGAACAATGAAGTCGGTTGTGAACCACCATCAATAAAAATATAAATAATAATTCAGAAGAGTCCCAGTTTGTTGAAAATATAATAACGTAGATTTTCGTAGATTTCTTCCAGAAAATGTATGTGGTCAGAGATACTTGATGTCACAATAGATTTATGGAGAGAACCAACCCAGCAGCCAACGCGTTTCGCCCTATACACTTGGGCTTCTTCAGGGCGAGTAGTAAGTTCCAATATAGGGTCAAGGGTCGTTTGTGAAATAAGTGTAAAACGCGAACGAAGGTTCAAAGAACGTAAATTGTAAGCTGGGGGTCGAGTAACTATCCCATCCCACCATCTTGACAGTTCCTGTTTTTTCAATTTTGCTAGTTTTTTAAATTTAACTTTTAGACTGTCAGTCTGCCGTGAAGTTGTGTTGGTTGTGCTTGAGCCTGTTGGATGTGTGAAAAGATCCCTTGACAGTTCCTCACGGTTATCCTTGAATCGTGACATGTTGAAATTGAATAGGGAGTGCGTATGGGCCTTAAGAATATCTCAATCAAAACCAAGTGCAGTAAGCCCAAAAGAGGAACGCATCAATCCCTAGTAGTTTCTGAGTGTTCACAATGTACATAGATGACACATAATACAATAGAGTATAGTGTGCACTACCAACAAAGTTCCTACTGCACAAAGGAACCAAAGGGGTGAGATAAAACACCCCAAATATTAAAGAACAATGAAGTCGGTTGTGCACCACCATCAATAAAAATATAAATAATAATTCAGAAGAGTCCCAGTTTGTTGAAAATATAAGAACGTAGATTTTCGTAGATTTCTTCCAGAAAATTTATTTGGTCAGAGATACTTGATGTCACAATAGATTTATGGAGAGAACAAACCCAGCAGCCAACGCGTTTCGCCCTATACACTTGGGCTTCTTCAGGGCGAGTAGTAAGTTCCAATATAGGGTCAAGGGTCGTTTGTGAAATAAGTGTAAAACGCGAACGAAGGTTCAAAGAACGTAAATTGTAAGCTGGGGGTCGCGTAACTATCCCATCCCACCATCTTGACAGTTCCTGTTTTTTCAATTTTTCTAGTTTTTGAAATTTAACTTTTAGACTGTCAGTCTGCCGTGAAGTTGTGTTGGTTGTGCTTGAGCCTGTTGGATGTGAGAAAAGATCCCTTGCCAGTTCCTCACGGTTATCCTTGAATCGTGACATGTTGAAATTGAATAGGGAGTGCGTATGGGCCTTAAGAATATCTCAATCAAAACCAAGTGCAGTAAGCCCAAAAGAGTAACGCATCAATCCCTAGTAGTTTCTGAGTGTTCACAATGTACATAGATGACACATAATACAATAGAGTATAGTGTGCACTACCAACAAAGTTCCTACTGCACAAAGGAACCAAAGGGGTGAGATAAAACACCCCAAATATTAAAGAACAATGAATTCGGTTGTGCACCACCATCAATAAAAATATAAATAATAATTCAGAAGAGTCCCAGTTTGTTGAAAATATAATAACGTAGATTTTCGTAGATTTCTTCCAGAAAATTTATTTGGTCAGAGATACTTGATGTCACAATAGATTTATGGAGAGAACCAACCCAGCAGCCAACGCGTTTCGCCCTATTCAATTGGGCTTCTTCAGGGCGAGTAGTAAGTTCCAATAAAGGGTCAAGGGTCGTTTGTGAAATAAGTGTAAAACGCGAACGAAGGTTCAAAGAACGTAAATTGTAAGCTGGGGGTCGCGTAACTATCCCATCCCACCATCTTGACAGTTCCTGTTTTTTCAATTTTTCTAGTTTTTGAAATTTAACTTTTAGACTGTCAGTCTGCCGTGAAGTTGTGTTGGTTGTGCTTGAGCCTGTTGGATGTGTGAAAAGATCCCTTGCCAGTTCCTCACGGTTATCCTTGAATCGTGACATGTTGAAATTGAATAGGGAGTGCGTATGGGCCTTAAGAATATCTCAATCAAAACCAAGTGCAGTAAGCCCAAAAGAGGAATGCATCAATCCCTAGTAGTTTCTGAGTGTTCACAATGTACATAGATGACACATAATACAATAGAGTATAGTGTGCACTACCAACAAAGTTCCTACTGCACAAAGGAACCAAAGGGGTGAGATAAAACACCCCAAATATTAAAGAACAATGAAGTCGGTTGTGCACCACCATCAATAAAAATATAAATGATAATTCAGAAGAGTCCCAGTTTGTTGAAAATATAAGAACGTAGATTTTCGTAGATTTCTTCCAGAAAATGTATTTGGTCAGAGATACTTGATGTCACAATAGATTTATGGAGAGTACCAACCCAGCAGCCAACGAGTTTCGCCCTATACACTTGGGCTTCTTCAGGGCGAGTAGTAAGTTCCAATATAGGGTCAAGGGTCGTTTGTGAAATAAGTGTAAAACGCGAACGAAGGTTCAAAGAACGTAAATTGTAAGCTGGGGGTCGCGTAACTATCCCATCCCACCATCTTGACAGTTCCTGTTTTTTCAATTTTTCTAGTTTTTGAAATTTAACTTTTAGACTGTCAGTCTGCCGTGAAGTTGTGTTGGTTGTGCTTGAGCCTGTTGGATGTGTGAAAAGATCCCTTGCCAGTTCCTCACGGTTATCCTTGAATCGTGCCATGTTGAAATTGAATAGGGAGTGCGTATGGGCCTTAAGAATATCTCAATCAAAACCAAGTGCAGTAAGCCCAAAAGAGGAACGCATCAATCCCTAGTAGTTTCTGAGTGTTCACAATGTACATAGAGGACACATAATACAATAAAGTATAGTGTGCACTACCAACAAAGTTCCTACTGCACAAAGGAACCAAAGGGGTGAGATAAAACACCCCAAATATTAAAGAACAATGAAGTCGGTTGTGCACCACCATCAATAAAAATATAAATAATAATTCAGAAGAGTCCCAGTTTGTTGAAAATATAAGAACGTAGATTTTCGTAGATTTCTTCCAGAAAATTTATTTGGTCAGAGATACTTGATGTCACAATAGATTTATGGAGAGAACCAACCCAGCAGACAACGCGTTTCGCCCTATACACTTGGGCTTCTTCAGGGCGAGTAGTAAGTTCCAATATAGGGTCAAGGGTCGTTTGTGAAATAAGTGTAAAACGCGAACGAAGGTTCAAAGAACGTAAATTGTAAGCTGGGGGTCGCGTAACTATCCCATCCCACCATCTTGACAGTTCCTGTTTTTTCAATTTTTCTAGTTTTTGAAATTTAACTTTTAGACTGTCAGTCTGCCGTGAAGTTGTGTTGGTTGTGCTTGAGCCTGTTGGATGTGAGAAAAGATCCCTTGCCAGTTCCTCACGGTTATCCTTGAATCGTGACATGTTGAAATTGAATAGGGAGTGCGTATGGGCCTTAAGAATATCTCAATCAAAACCAAGTGCAGTAAGCCCAAAAGAGTAACGCATCAATCCCTAGTAGTTTCTGAGTGTTCACAATGTACATAGATGACACATAATACAATAGAGTATAGTGTGCACTACCAACAAAGTTCCTACTGCACAAAGGAACCAAAGGGGTGAGATAAAACACCCCAAATATTAAAGAACAATGAAGTCGGTTGTGCACCACCATCAATAAAAATATAAATAATAATTCAGAAGAGTCCCAGTTTGTTGAAAATATAATAACGTAGATTTTCGTAGATTTCTTCCAGAAAATTTATTTGGTCAGAGATACTTGATGTCACAATAGATTTATGGAGAGAACCAACCCAGCAGCCAACGCGTTTCGCCCTATACAATTGGGCTTCTTCAGGGCGAGTAGTAAGTTCCAATAAAGGGTCAAGGGTCGTTTGTGAAATAAGTGTAAAACGCGAACGAAGGTTCAAAGAACGTAAATTGTAAGCTGGGGGTCGCGTAACTATCCCATCCCACCATCTTGACAGTTCCTGTTTTTTCAATTTTTCTAGTTTTTGAAATTTAACTTTTAGACTGTCAGTCTGCCGTGAAGTTGTGTTGGTTGTGCTTGAGCCTGTTGGATGTGTGAAAAGATCCCTTGCCAGTTCCTCACGGTTATCCTTGAATCGTGACATGTTGAAATTGAATAGGGAGTGCGTATGGGCCTTAAGAATATCTCAATCAAAACCAAGTGCAGTAAGCCCAAAAGAGGAATGCATCAATCCCTAGTAGTTTCTGAGTGTTCACAATGTACATAGATGACACATAATACAATAGAGTATAGTGTGCACTACCAACAAAGTTCCTACTGCACAAAGGAACCAAAGGGGTAAGATAAAACACCCCAAATATTAAAGAACAATGAAGTCGGTTGTGCACCACCATCAATAAAAATATAAATAATAATTCAGAAGAGTCCCAGTTTGTTGAAAATATAAGAACGTAGATTTTCGTAGATTTCTTCCAGAAAATGTATTTGGTCAGAGATACTTGATGTCACAATAGATTTATGGAGAGTACCAACCCAGCAGCCAACGAGTTTCGCCCTATACACTTGGGCTTCTTCAGGGCGAGTAGTAAGTTCCAATATAGGGTCAAGGGTCGTTTGTGAAATAAGTGTAAAACGCGAACGAAGGTTCAAAGAACGTAAATTGTAAGCTGGGGGTCGCGTAACTATCCCATCCCACCATCTTGACAGTTCCTGTTTTTTCAATTTTTCTAGTTTTTGAAATTTAACTTTTAGACTGTCAGTCTGCCGTGAAGTTGTGTTGGTTGTGCTTGAGCCTGTTGGATGTGTGAAAAGATCCCTTGCCAGTTCCTCACGGTTATCCTTGAATCGTGCCATGTTGAAATTGAATAGGGAGTGCGTATGGGCCTTAAGAATATCTCAATCAAAACCAAGTGCAGTAAGCCCAAAAGAGGAACGCATCAATCCCTAGTAGTTTCTGAGTGTTCACAATGTACATAGAGGACACATAATACAATAAAGTATAGTGTGCACTACCAACAAAGTTCCTACTGCACAAAGGAACCAAAGGGGTGAGATAAAACACCCCAAATATTAAAGAACAATGAAGTCGGTTGTGCACCACCATCAATAAAAATATAAATAATAATTCAGAAGAGTCCCAGTTTGTTGAAAATATAATAACGTAGATTTTCGTAGATTTCTTCCAGAAAATTTATTTGGTCAGAGATACTTGATGTCACAATAGATTTATGGAGAGAACCAACCCAGCAGCCAACGCGTTTCGCCCTATACACTTGGGCTTCTTCAGGGCGAGTAGTAAGTTCCAATAAAGGGTCAAGGGTCGTTTGTGAAATAAGTGTAAAACGCGAACGAAGGTTCAAAGAACGTAAATTGTAAGCTGGGGGTCGCGTAACTATCCCATCCCACCATCTTGACAGTTCCTGTTTTTTCAATTTTTCTAGTTTTTGAAATTTAACTTTTAGACTGTCAGTCTGCCGTGAAGTTGTGTTGGTTGTGCTTGAGCCTGTTGGATGTGTGAAAAGATCCCTTGCCAGTTCCTCACGGTTATCCTTGAATCGTGACATGTTGAAATTGAATAGGGAGTGCGTATGGGCCTTAAGAATATCTCAATCAAAACCAAGTGCAGTAAGCCCAAAAGAGGAATGCATCAATCCCTAGTAGTTTCTGAGTGTTCACAATGTACATAGATGACACATAATACAATAGAGTATAGTGTGCACTACCAACAAAGTTCCTACTGCACAAAGGAACCAAAGGGGTGAGATAAAACACCCCAAATATTAAAGAACAATGAAGTCGGTTGTGCACCACCATCAATAAAAATATAAATAATAATTCAGAAGAGTCCCAGTTTGTTGAAAATATAAGAACGTAGATTTTCGTAGATTTCTTCCAGAAAATTTATTTGGTCAGAGATACTTGATGTCACAATAGATTTATGGAGAGAACCAACCCAGCAGCCAACGCGTTTCGCCCTATACACTTGGGCTTCTTCAGGGCGAGTAGTAAGTTCCAATATAGGGTCAAGGGTCGTTTGTGAAATAAGTGTAAAACGCGAACGAAGGTTCAAAGAACGTAAATTGTAAGCTGGGGATCGAGTAACTATCCCATCCCACCATCTTGACAGTTCCTGTTTTTTCAATTTTGCTAGTTTTTTAAATTTAACTTTTAGACTGTCAGTCTGCCGTGAAGTTGTGTTGGTTGTGCTTGAGCCTGTTGGATGTGTGAAAAGATCCCTTGACAGTTCCTCACGGTTATCCTTGAATCGTGACATGTTGAAATTGAATAGGGAGTGCGTATGGGCCTTAAGAATATCTCAATCAAAACCAAGTGCAGTAAGCCCAAAAGAGGAACGCATCAATCCCTAGTAGTTTCTGAGTGTTCACAATGTACATAGATGACACATAATACAATAGAGTATAGTGTGCACTACCAACAAAGTTCCTACTGCACAAAGGAACCAAAGGGGTGAGATAAAACACCCCAAATATTAAAGAACAATGAAGTCGGTTGTGCACCACCATCAATAAAAATATAAATAATAATTCAGAAGAGTCCCAGTTTGTTGAAAATATAAGAACGTAGATTTTCGTAGATTTCTTCCAGAAAATTTATTTGGTCAGAGATACTTGATGTCACAATAGATTTATGGAGAGAACCAACCCAGCAGCCAACGCGTTTCGCCCTATACACTTGGGCTTCTTCAGGGCGAGTAGTAAGTTCCAATATAGGGTCAAGGGTCGTTTGTGAAATAAGTGTAAAACGCGAACGAAGGTTCAAAGAACGTAAATTGTAAGCTGGGGGTCGCGTAACTATCCCATCCCACCATCTTGACAGTTCCTGTTTTTTCAATTTTTCTCGTTTTTGAAATTTAACTTTTAGACTGTCAGTCTGCCGTGAAGTTGTGTTGGTTGTGCTTGAGCCTGTTGGATGTGAGAAAAGATCCCTTGCCAGTTCCTCACGGTTATCCTTGAATCGTGACATGTTGAAATTGAATAGGGAGTGCGTAGGGGCCTTAAGAATATCTCAATCAAAACCAAGTGCAGTAAGCCCAAAAGAGTAACGCATCAATCCCTAGTAGTTTCTGAGTGTTCACAATGTACATAGATGACACATAATACAATAGAGTATAGTGTGCACTACCAACAAAGTTCCTACTGCACAAAGGAACCAAAGGGGTGAGATAAAACACCCCAAATATTAAAGAACAATGAATTCGGTTGTGCACCACCATCAATAAAAATATAAATAATAATTCAGAAGAGTCCCAGTTTGTTGAAAATATAATAACGTAGATTTTCGTAGATTTCTTCCAGAAAATTTATTTGGTCAGAGATACTTGATGTCACAATAGATTTATGGAGAGAACCAACCCAGCAGCCAACGCGTTTCGCCCTATTCAATTGGGCTTCTTCAGGGCGAGTAGTAAGTTCCAATAAAGGGTCAAGGGTCGTTTGTGAAATAAGTGTAAAACGCGAACGAAGGTTCAAAGAACGTAAATTGTAAGCTGGGGGTCGCGTAACTATCCCATCCCACCATCTTGACAGTTCCTGTTTTTTCAATTTTTCTAGTTTTTGAAATTTAACTTTTAGACTGTCAGTCTGCCGTGAAGTTGTGTTGGTTGTGCTTGAGCCTGTTGGATGTGTGAAAAGATCCCTTGCCAGTTCCTCACGGTTATCCTTGAATCGTGACATGTTGAAATTGAATAGGGAGTGCGTATGGGCCTTAAGAATATCTCAATCAAAACCAAGTGCAGTAAGCCCAAAAGAGGAATGCATCAATCCCTAGTAGTTTCTGAGTGTTCACAATGTACATAGATGACACATAATACAATAGAGTATAGTGTGCACTACCAACAAAGTTCCTACTGCACAAAGGAACCAAAGGGGTGAGATAAAACACCCCAAATATTAAAGAACAATGAAGTCGGTTGTGCACCACCATCAATAAAAATATAAATGATAATTCAGAAGAGTCCCAGTTTGTTGAAAATATAAGAACGTAGATTTTCGTAGATTTCTTCCAGAAAATGTATTTGGTCAGAGATACTTGATGTCACAATAGATTTATGGAGAGTACCAACCCAGCAGCCAACGAGTTTCGCCCTATACACTTGGGCTTCTTCAGGGCGAGTAGTAAGTTCCAATATAGGGTCAAGGGTCGTTTGTGAAATAAGTGTAAAACGCGAACGAAGGTTCAAAGAACGTAAATTGTAAGCTGGGGGTCGCGTAACTATCCCATCCCACCATCTTGACAGTTCCTGTTTTTTCAATTTTTCTAGTTTTTGAAATTTAACTTTTAGACTGTCAGTCTGCCGTGAAGTTGTGTTGGTTGTGCTTGAGCCTGTTGGATGTGTGAAAAGATCCCTTGCCAGTTCCTCACGGTTATCCTTGAATCGTGCCATGTTGAAATTGAATAGGGAGTGCGTATGGGCCTTAAGAATATCTCAATCAAAACCAAGTGCAGTAAGCCCAAAAGAGGAACGCATCAATCCCTAGTAGTTTCTGAGTGTTCACAATGTACATAGAGGACACATAATACAATAAAGTATAGTGTGCACTACCAACAAAGTTCCTACTGCACAAAGGAACCAAAGGGGTGAGATAAAACACCCCAAATATTAAAGAACAATGAAGTCGGTTGTGCACCACCATCAATAAAAATATAAATAATAATTCAGAAGAGTCCCAGTTTGTTGAAAATATAAGAACGTAGATTTTCGTAGATTTCTTCCAGAAAATTTATTTGGTCAGAGATACTTGATGTCACAATAGATTTATGGAGAGAACCAACCCAGCAGCCAACGCGTTTCGCCCTATACACTTGGGCTTCTTCAGGGCGAGTAGTAAGTTCCAATATAGGGTCAAGGGTCGTTTGTGAAATAAGTGTAAAACGCGAACGAAGGTTCAAAGAACGTAAATTGTAAGCTGGGGGTCGCGTAACTATCCCATCCCACCATCTTGACAGTTCCTGTTTTTTCAATTTTTCTAGTTTTTGAAATTTAACTTTTAGACTGTCAGTCTGCCGTGAAGTTGTGTTGGTTGTGCTTGAGCCTGTTGGATGTGAGAAAAGATCCCTTGCCAGTTCCTCACGGTTATCCTTGAATCGTGACATGTTGAAATTGAATAGGGAGTGCGTATGGGCCTTAAGAATATCTCAATCAAAACCAAGTGCAGTAAGCCCAAAAGAGTAACGCATCAATCCCTAGTAGTTTCTGAGTGTTCACAATGTACATAGATGACACATAATACAATAGAGTATAGTGTGCACTACCAACAAAGTTCCTACTGCACAAAGGAACCAAAGGGGTGAGATAAAACACCCCAAATATTAAAGAACAATGAAGTCGGTTGTGCACCACCATCAATAAAAATATAAATAATAATTCAGAAGAGTCCCAGTTTGTTGAAAATATAATAACGTAGATTTTCGTAGATTTCTTCCAGAAAATTTATTTGGTCAGAGATACTTGATGTCACAATAGATTTATGGAGAGAACCAACCCAGCAGCCAACGCGTTTCGCCCTATACAATTGGGCTTCTTCAGGGCGAGTAGTAAGTTCCAATAAAGGGTCAAGGGTCGTTTGTGAAATAAGTGTAAAACGCGAACGAAGGTTCAAAGAACGTAAATTGTAAGCTGGGGGTCGCGTAACTATCCCATCCCACCATCTTGACAGTTCCTGTTTTTTCAATTTTTCTAGTTTTTGAAATTTAACTTTTAGACTGTCAGTCTGCCGTGAAGTTGTGTTGGTTGTGCTTGAGCCTGTTGGATGTGTGAAAAGATCCCTTGCCAGTTCCTCACGGTTATCCTTGAATCGTGACATGTTGAAATTGAATAGGGAGTGCGTATGGGCCTTAAGAATATCTCAATCAAAACCAAGTGCAGTAAGCCCAAAAGAGGAATGCATCAATCCCTAGTAGTTTCTGAGTGTTCACAATGTACATAGATGACACATAATACAATAGAGTATAGTGTGCACTACCAACAAAGTTCCTACTGCACAAAGGAACCAAAGGGGTGAGATAAAACACCCCAAATATTAAAGAACAATGAAGTCGGTTGTGCACCACCATCAATAAAAATATAAATAATAATTCAGAAGAGTCCCAGTTTGTTGAAAATATAAGAACGTAGATTTTCGTAGATTTCTTCCAGAAAATTTATTTGGTCAGAGATACTTGATGTCACAATAGATTTATGGAGAGAACCAACCCAGCAGCCAACGCGTTTCGCCCTATACACTTGGGCTTCTTCAGGGCGAGTAGTAAGTTCCAATATAGGGTCAAGGGTCGTTTGTGAAATAAGTGTAAAACGCGAACGAAGGTTCAAAGAACGTAAATTGTAAGCTGGGGATCGAGTAACTATCCCATCCCACCATCTTGACAGTTCCTGTTTTTTCAATTTTGCTAGTTTTTTAAATTTAACTTTTAGACTGTCAGTCTGCCGTGAAGTTGTGTTGGTTGTGCTTGAGCCTGTTGGATGTGTGAAAAGATCCCTTGACAGTTCCTCACGGTTATCCTTGAATCGTGACATGTTGAAATTGAATAGGGAGTGCGTATGGGCCTTAAGAATATCTCAATCAAAACCAAGTGCAGTAAGCCCAAAAGAGGAACGCATCAATCCCTAGTAGTTTCTGAGTGTTCACAATGTACATAGATGACACATAATACAATAGAGTATAGTGTGCACTACCAACAAAGTTCCTACTGCACAAAGGAACCAAAGGGGTGAGATAAAACACCCCAAATATTAAAGAACAATGAAGTCGGTTGTGCACCACCATCAATAAAAATATAAATAATAATTCAGAAGAGTCCCAGTTTGTTGAAAATATAAGAACGTAGATTTTCGTAGATTTCTTCCAGAAAATTTATTTGGTCAGAGATACTTGATGTCACAATAGATTTATGGAGAGAACCAACCCAGCAGCCAACGCGTTTCGCCCTATACACTTGGGCTTCTTCAGGGCGAGTAGTAAGTTCCAATATAGGGTCAAGGGTCGTTTGTGAAATAAGTGTAAAACGCGAACGAAGGTTCAAAGAACGTAAATTGTAAGCTGGGGGTCGCGTAACTATCCCATCCCACCATCTTGACAGTTCCTGTTTTTTCAATTTTTCTAGTTTTTGAAATTTAACTTTTAGACTGTCAGTCTGCCGTGAAGTTGTGTTGGTTGTGCTTGAGCCTGTTGGATGTGAGAAAAGATCCCTTGCCAGTTCCTCACGGTTATCCTTGAATCGTGACATGTTGAAATTGAATAGAGAGTGCGTATGGGCCTTAAGAATATCTCAATCAAAACCAAGTGCAGTAAGCCCAAAAGAGTAATGCATCAATCCCTAGTAGTTTCTGAGTGTTCACAATGTACATAGATGACACATAATACAATAGAGTATAGTGTGCACTACCAACAAAGTTCCTACTGCACAAAGGAACCAAAGGGGTGAGATAAAACACCCCAAATATTAAAGAACAATGAAGTCGGTTGTGCACCACCATCAATAAAAATATAAATAATAATTCAGAAGAGTCCCAGTTTGTTGAAAATATAATAACGTAGATTTTTGTAGATTTCTTCCAGAAAATTTATTTGGTCAGAGATACTTGATGTCACAATAGATTTATGGAGAGAACCAACCCAGCAGCCAACGCGTTTCGCCCTATACACTTGGGCTTCTTCAGGGCGAGTAGTAAGTTCCAATAAAGGGTCAAGGGTCGTTTGTGAAATAAGTGTAAAACGCGAACGAAGGTTCAAAGAACGTAAATTGTAAGCTGGGGGTCGCGTAACTATCCCATCCCACCATCTTGACAGTTCCTGTTTTTTCAATTTTTCTAGTTTTTGAAATTTAACTTTTAGACTGTCAGTCTGCCGTGAAGTTGTGTTGGTTGTGCTTGAGCCTGTTGGATGTGTGAAAAGATCCCTTGCCAGTTCCTCACGGTTATCCTTGAATCGTGACATGTTGAAATTGAATAGGGAGTGCGTATGGGCCTTAAGAATATCTCAATCAAAACCAAGTGCAGTAAGCCCAAAAGAGGAATGCATCAATCCCTAGTAGTTTCTGAGTGTTCACAATGTACATAGATGACACATAATACAATAGAGTATAGTGTGCACTACCAACAAAGTTCCTACTGCACAAAGGAACCAAAGGGGTGAGATAAAACACCCCAAATATTAAAGAACAATGAAGTCGGTTGTGCACCACCATCAATAAAAATATAAATAATAATTCAGAAGAGTCCCAGTTTGTTGAAAATATAATAACGTAGATTTTCGTAGATTTCTTCCAGAAAATTTATTTGGTCAGAGATACTTGATGTCACAATAGATTTATGGAGAGAACCAACCCAGCAGCCAACGCGTTTCGCCCTATACAATTGGGCTTCTTCAGGGCGAGTAGTAAGTTCCAATAAAGGGTCAAGGGTCGTTTGTGAAATAAGTGTAAAACGCGAACGAAGGTTCAAAGAACGTAAATTGTAAGCTGGGGGTCGCGTAACTATCCCATCCCACCATCTTGACAGTTCCTGTTTTTTCAATTTTTCTAGTTTTTGAAATTTAACTTTTAGACTGTCAGTCTGCCGTGAAGTTGTGTTGGTTGTGCTTGAGCCTGTTGGATGTGTGAAAAGATCCCTTGCCAGTTCCTCACGGTTATCCTTGAATCGTGACATGTTGAAATTGAATAGGGAGTGCGTATGGGCCTTAAGAATATCTCAATCAAAACCAAGTGCAGTAAGCCCAAAAGAGGAATGCATCAATCCCTAGTAGTTTCTGAGTGTTCACAATGTACATAGATGACACATAATACAATAGAGTATAGTGTGCACTACCAACAAAGTTCCTACTGCACAAAGGAACCAAAGGGGTGAGATAAAACACCCCAAATATTAAAGAACAATGAAGTCGGTTGTGCACCACCATCAATAAAAATATAAATAATAATTCAGAAGAGTCCCAGTTTGTTGAAAATATAAGAACGTAGATTTTCGTAGATTTCTTCCAGAAAATTTATTTGGTCAGAGATACTTGATGTCACAATAGATTTATGGAGAGAACCAACCCAGCAGCCAACGCGTTTCGCCCTATACACTTGGGCTTCTTCAGGGCGAGTAGTAAGTTCCAATATAGGGTCAAGGGTCGTTTGTGAAATAAGTGTAAAACGCGAACGAAGGTTCAAAGAACGTAAATTGTAAGCTGGGGATCGAGTAACTATCCCATCCCACCATCTTGACAGTTCCTGTTTTTTCAATTTTGCTAGTTTTTTAAATTTAACTTTTAGACTGTCAGTCTGCCGTGAAGTTGTGTTGGTTGTGCTTGAGCCTGTTGGATGTGTGAAAAGATCCCTTGACAGTTCCTCACGGTTATCCTTGAATCGTGACATGTTGAAATTGAATAGGGAGTGCGTATGGGCCTTAAGAATATCTCAATCAAAACCAAGTGCAGTAAGCCCAAAAGAGGAACGCATCAATCCCTAGTAGTTTCTGAGTGTTCACAATGTACATAGATGACACATAATACAATAGAGTATAGTGTGCACTACCAACAAAGTTCCTACTGCACAAAGGAACCAAAGGGGTGAGATAAAACACCCCAAATATTAAAGAACAATGAAGTCGGTTGTGCACCACCATCAATAAAAATATAAATAATAATTCAGAAGAGTCCCAGTTTGTTGAAAATATAAGAACGTAGATTTTCGTAGATTTCTTCCAGAAAATTTATTTGGTCAGAGATACTTGATGTCACAATAGATTTATGGAGAGAACCAACCCAGCAGCCAACGCGTTTCGCCCTATACACTTGGGCTTCTTCAGGGCGAGTAGTAAGTTCCAATATAGGGTCAAGGGTCGTTTGTGAAATAAGTGTAAAACGCGAACGAAGGTTCAAAGAACGTAAATTGTAAGCTGGGGGTCGCGTAACTATCCCATCCCACCATCTTGACAGTTCCTGTTTTTTCAATTTTTCTAGTTTTTGAAATTTAACTTTTAGACTGTCAGTCTGCCGTGAAGTTGTGTTGGTTGTGCTTGAGCCTGTTGGATGTGAGAAAAGATCCCTTGCCAGTTCCTCACGGTTATCCTTGAATCGTGACATGTTGAAATTGAATAGAGAGTGCGTATGGGCCTTAAGAATATCTCAATCAAAACCAAGTGCAGTAAGCCCAAAAGAGTAATGCATCAATCCCTAGTAGTTTCTGAGTGTTCACAATGTACATAGATGACACATAATACAATAGAGTATAGTGTGCACTACCAACAAAGTTCCTACTGCACAAAGGAACCAAAGGGGTGAGATAAAACACCCCAAATATTAAAGAACAATGAAGTCGGTTGTGCACCACCATCAATAAAAATATAAATAATAATTCAGAAGAGTCCCAGTTTGTTGAAAATATAATAACGTAGATTTTTGTAGATTTCTTCCAGAAAATTTATTTGGTCAGAGATACTTGATGTCACAATAGATTTATGGAGAGAACCAACCCAGCAGCCAACGCGTTTCGCCCTATACACTTGGGCTTCTTCAGGGCGAGTAGTAAGTTCCAATAAAGGGTCAAGGGTCGTTTGTGAAATAAGTGTAAAACGCGAACGAAGGTTCAAAGAACGTAAATTGTAAGCTGGGGGTCGCGTAACTATCCCATCCCACCATCTTGACAGTTCCTGTTTTTTCAATTTTTCTAGTTTTTGAAATTTAACTTTTAGACTGTCAGTCTGCCGTGAAGTTGTGTTGGTTGTGCTTGAGCCTGTTGGATGTGTGAAAAGATCCCTTGCCAGTTCCTCACGGTTATCCTTGAATCGTGACATGTTGAAATTGAATAGGGAGTGCGTATGGGCCTTAAGAATATCTCAATCAAAACCAAGTGCAGTAAGCCCAAAAGAGGAATGCATCAATCCCTAGTAGTTTCTGAGTGTTCACAATGTACATAGATGACACATAATACAATAGAGTATAGTGTGCACTACCAACAAAGTTCCTACTGCACAAAGGAACCAAAGGGGTGAGATAAAACACCCCAAATATTAAAGAACAATGAAGTCGGTTGTGCACAACCATCAATAAAAATATAAATAATAATTCAGAAGAGTCCCAGTTTGTTGAAAATATAAGAACGTAGATTTTCGTAGATTTCTTCCAGAAAATGTATTTGGTCAGAGATACTTGATGTCACAATAGATTTATGGAGAGTACCAACCCAGCAGCCAACGAGTTTCGCCCTATACACTTGGGCTTCTTCAGGGCGAGTAGTAAGTTCCAATATAGGGTCAAGGGTCGGTTGTGAAATAAGTGTAAAACGCGAACGAAGGTTCAAAGAACGTAAATTGTAAGCTGGGGGTCGCGTAACTATCCCATCCCACCATCTTGACAGTTCCTGTTTTTTCAATTTTTCTAGTTTTTGAAATTTAACTTTTAGACTGTCAGTCTGCCGTGAAGTTGTGTTGGTTGTGCTTGAGCCTGTTGGATGTGTGAAAAGATCCCTTGCCAGTTCCTCACGGTTATCCTTGAATCGTGCCATGTTGAAATTGAATAGGGAGTGCGTATGGGCCTTAAGAATATCTCAATCAAAACCAAGTGCAGTAAGCCCAAAAGAGGAACGCATCAATCCCTAGTAGTTTCTGAGTGTTCACAATGTACATAGAGGACACATAATACAATAAAGTATAGTGTGCACTACCAACAAAGTTCCTACTGCACAAAGGAACCAAAGGGGTGAGATAAAACACCCCAAATATTAAAGAACAATGAAGTCGGTTGTGCACCACCATCAATAAAAATATAAATAATAATTCAGAAGAGTCCCAGTTTGTTGAAAATATAATAACGTAGATTTTCGTAGATTTCTTCCAGAAAATTTATTTTGTCAGAGATACTTGATGTCACAATAGATTTATGGAGAGAACCAACCCAGCAGCCAACGCGTTTCGCCCTATACACTTGGGCTTCTTCAGGGCGAGTAGTAAGTTCCAATAAAGGGTCAAGGGTCGTTTGTGAAATAAGTGTAAAACGCGAACGAAGGTTCAAAGAACGTAAATTGTAAGCTGGGGGTCGCGTAACTATCCCATCCCACCATCTTGACAGTTCCTGTTTTTTCAATTTTTCTAGTTTTTGAAATTTAACTTTTAGACTGTCAGTCTGCCGTGAAGTTGTGTTGGTTGTGCTTGAGCCTGTTGGATGTGTGAAAAGATCCCTTGCCAGTTCCTTACGGTTATCCTTGAATCGTGACATGTTGAAATTGAATAGGGAGTGCGTATGGGCCTTAAGAATATCTCAATCAAAACCAAGTGCAGTAAGCCCAAAAGAGGAATGCATCAATCCCTAGTAGTTTCTGAGTGTTCACAATGTACATAGATGACACATAATACAATAGAGTATAGTGTGCACTACCAACAAAGTTCCTACTGCACAAAGGAACCAAAGGGGTGAGATAAAACACCCCAAATATTAAAGAACAATGAAGTCGGTTGTGCACAACCATCAATAAAAATATAAATAATAATTCAGAAGAGTCCCAGTTTGTTGAAAATATAAGAACGTAGATTTTCGTAGATTTCTTCCAGAAAATGTATTTGGTCAGAGATACTTGATGTCACAATAGATTTATGGAGAGAACCAACCCAGCATCCAACGAGTTTCGCCCTATACACTTGGGCTTCTTCAGGGCGAGTAGTAAGTTCCAATATAGGGTCAAGGGTCGTTTGTGAAATAAGTGTAAAACGCGAACGAAGGTTCAAAGAACGTAAATTGTAAGCTGGGGGTCGCGTAACTATCCCATCCCACCATCTTGACAGTTCCTGTTTTTTCAATTTTTCTAGTTTTTGAAATTTAACTTTTAGACTGTCAGTCTGCCGTGAAGTTGTGTTGGTTGTGCTTGAGCCTGTTGGATGTGTGAAAAGATCCCTTGCCAGTTCCTCACGGTTATCCTTGAATCGTGACATGTTGAAATTGAATAGGGAGTGCGTATGGGCCTTAAGAATATCTCAATCAAAACCAAGTGCAGTAAGCCCAAAAGAGTAACGCATCAATCCCTAGTAGTTTCTGAGTGTTCACAATGTACATAGATGACACATAATACAATAGAGTATAGTGTGCACTACCAACAAAGTTCCTACTGCACAACGGAACCAAAGGGGTGAGATAAAACACCCCAAATATTAAAGAACAATGAAGTCGGTTGTGCACCACCATCAATAAAAATATAAATAATAATTCAGAAGAGTCCCAGTTTGTTGAAAATATAATAACGTAGATTTTCGTAGATTTCTTCCAGAAAATTTATTTGGTCAGAGATACTTGATGTCACAATAGATTTATGGAGAGAACCAACCCAGCAGCCAACGCGTTTCGCCCTATACACTTGGGCTTCTTCAGGGCGAGTAGTAAGTTCCAATATAGGGTCAAGGGTCGTTTGTGAAATAAGTGTAAAACGCGAACGAAGGTTCAAAGAACGTAAATTGTAAGCTGGGGGTCGCGTAACTATCCCATCCCACCATCTTGACAGTTCCTGTTTTTTCAATTTTTCTAGTTTTTGAAATTTAACTTTTAGACTGTCAGTCTGCCGTGAAGTTGTGTTGGTTGTGCTTGAGCCTGTTGGATGTGTGAAAAGATCCCTTGCCAGTTCCTCACGGTTATCCTTGAATTGTGCCATGTTGAAATTGAATAGGGAGTGCGTATGGGCCTTAAGAATATCTCAATCAAAACCAAGTGCAGTAAGCCCAAAAGAGGAACGCATCAATCCCTAGTAGTTTCTGAGTGTTCACAATGTACATAGATGACACATAATACAATAGAGTATAGTGTGCACTACCAACAAAGTTCCTACTGCACAAAGGAACCAAAGGGTGAGATAAAACACCCCAAATATTAAAGAACAATGAAGTCGGTTGTGCACCACCATCAATAAAAATATAAATAATAATTCAGAAGAGTCCCAGTTTGTTGAAAATATAATAACGTAGATTTTCGTAGATTTCTTCCAGAAAATGTATTTGGTCAGAGATACTTGATGTCACAATAGATTTATGGAGAGAACCAACCTAGCAGCCAACGCGTTTCGCCCTATACACTTTGGCTTCTTCAGGCGAGTAGTAAGTTCCAATATAGGGTCAAGGGTCGTTTTTGAAATAAGTGTAAAACGCGAACGAAGGTTCAAAGAACGTAAATTGTAAGCTGGGGTCGCGTAACTATCCCATCCCACCATCTTGACAGTTCCTGTTTTTTCAATTTTTCTAGTTTTTGAAATTTAACTTTTAGACTGTCAGTCTGCCGTGAAGTTGTGTTGGTTGTGCTTGAGCCTGTTGGATGTGTGAAAAGATCCCTTGCCAGTTCCTCACGGTTATCCTTGAATCGTGACATGTTGAAATTGAATAGGGAGTGCGTATGGGCCTTAAGAATATCTCAATCAAAACCAAGTGCAGTAAGCCCAAAAGAGGAACGCATCAATCCCTAGTAGTTTCTGAGTGTTCACAATGTACATAGATGACACATAATACAATAGAGTATAGTGTGCACTACCAACAAAGTTCCTACTGCACAAAGGAACCAAAGGGGTGAGATAAAACACCCCAAATATTAAAGAACAATGAAGTCGGTTGTGCACCACCATCAATAAAAATATAAATGATAATTCAGAAGAGTCCCAGTTTGTTGAAAATATAATAACGTAGATTTTCGTAGATTTCTTCCAGAAAATTTATTTGGTCAGAGATACTTGATGTCACAATAGATTTATGGAGAGAACCAACTCAGCAGCCAACGCGTTCGCCCTATACACTTGGGCTTCTTCAGGGCGAGTAGTAAGTTCCAATATAGGGTCAAGGGTCGTTTGTGAAATAAGTGTAAAACGCGAACGAAGGTTCAAAGAACGTAAATTGTAAGCTGGGGGTCGCGTAACTATCCCATCCCACCATCTTGACAGTTCCTGTTTTTCAATTTTTCTAGTTTTTGAAATTTAACTTTTAGACTGTCAGTCTGCCGTGAAGTTGTGTTGGTTGTGCTTGAGCCTGTTGGATGTGTGAAAAGATCCCTTGCCAGTTCCTCACGGTTATCCTTGAATCGTGCCATGTTGAAATTGAATAGGGAGTGCGTATGGGCCTTAAGAATATCTCAATCAAAACCAAGTGCAGTAAGCCCAAAAGAGGAACGCATCAATCCTAGTAGTTTCTGAGTGTTCACAATGTACATAGATGACACATAATACAATAGAGTATAGTGTGCACTACCAACAAAGTTCCGACTGCACAAACGAACCAAAGGGGTGAGATAAAACACCCCAAATATTAAAGAACAATGAAGTCGGTTGTGCACCACCATCAATAAAAATATAAATAATAATTCAGAAGAGTCCCAGTTTGTTTAAAATATAATAACGTAGATTTTCGTAGATTTCTTCCAGAAAATGTATGTGGTCAGAGATACTTGATGTCACAATAGATTTATGGAGAGAACCAACCCAGCAGCCAACGCGTTTCGCCCTATACACTTGGGCTTCTTCAGGGTGAGTAGTAAGTTCCAATAGAGGGTCAAGGGTCGTTTGTGAAATAAGTGTAAAACGCGAACGAAGGTTCAAAGAATGTAAATTGTAAGCTGGGGGTCGCGTAACTATCCCATCCCACCATCTTGACAGTTCCTGTTTTTTCAATTTTTCTAGTTTTTGAAATGTAACTTTTAGACTGTCAGTCTGCCGTGAAGTTGTGTTGGTTGTGCTTGAGCCTGTTGGATGTGTGAAAAGATCCCTTGCCAGTTCCTCACGGTTATCCTTGAATCGTGACATGTTGAAATTGAATAGGGAGTGCGTATGGGCCTTAAGAATATCTCAATCAAAACCAACTGCAGTAAGCCCAAAAGAGGAACGCATCAATCCCTAGTAGTTTCTGAGTGTTCACAATGTACATAGATGACACATAATACAATAGAGTATAGTGTGCACTACCAACAAAGTTCCTACTGCACAAAGGAACCAAAGGGGTGAGATAAAACACCCCAAATATTAAAGAACAATGAAGTCGGTTGTGCACCACCATCAATAAAAATATAAATAATAATTCAGAAGAGTCCCAGTTTGTTGAAAATATAATAACGTAGATTTTCGTAGATTTCTTCCAGAAAATGTATTTGGTCAGAGATACTTGATGTCACAATAGATTTATGGAGAGAACCAACCCAGCAACCAACGCGTTTCGCCCTAAACACTTGGGCTTCTTCAGGGCGAGTAGTAAGTTCCAATAAAGGGTCAAGGGTCGTTTGTGAAATAAGTGTAAAACGCGAACGAAGGTTCAAAGAACGTAAATTGTAAGCTGGGGGTCGCGTAACTATCCCATCCCACCATCTTGACAGTTCCTGTTTTTTCAATTTTTCTAGTTTTTGAAATTTAACTTTTAGACTGTCAGTCTGCCGTGAAGTTGTGTTGGTTGTGCTTGAGCCTGTTGGATGTGTGAAAAGATCCCTTGCCAGTTCCTCACGGTTATCCTTGAATCGTGACATGTTGAAATTGAACAGGGAGTGCGTATGGGCCTTAAGAATATCTCAATCAAAACCAAGTGCAGTAAGCCCAAAAGAGGAATGCATCAATCCCTAGTAGTTTCTGAGTGTTCACAATGTACATAGATGACACATAATACAATAGAGTATAGTGTGCACTACCAACAAAGTTCCTACTGCACAAAGGAACCAAAGGGGTGAGATAAAACACCCCAAATATTAAAGAACAATGAAGTCGGTTGTGCACAACCATCAATAAAAATATAAATAATAATTCAGAAGAGTCCCAGTTTGTTGAAAATATAATAACGTAGATTTTCGTAGATTTCTTCCAGAAAATGTATTTGGTCAGAGATACTTGATGTCACAATAGATTTATGGAGAGAACCAACCCAGCAGCCAACGAGTTTCGCCCTATACACTTGGGCTTCTTCAGGGCGAGTAGTAAGTTCCAATATAGGGTCAAGGGTCGTTTGTGAAATAAGTGTAAAACGCGAACGAATGTTCAAAGAACGTAAATTGTAAGCGGGGGGTCGCGTAACTATCCCATCCCACCATCTTGACAGTTCCTTTTTTTTCAATTTTTCTAGTTTTTGAAATTTAACTTTTAGACTGTCAGTCTGCCGTGAAGTTGTGTTGGTTGTGCTTGAGCCTGTTGGATGCGTGAAAAGATCCCTTGCCAGTTCCTCACGGTTATCCTTGAATCGTGACATGTTGAAATTGAATAGGGAGTGCGTATGGGCCTTAAGAATATCTCAATCAAAACCAAGTGCAGTAAGCCCAAAAGAGTAACGCATCAATCCCTAGTAGTTTCTGAGTGTTCACAATGTACATAGATGACACATAATACAATAGAGTATAGTGTGCACTACCAACAAAGTTCCTACTGCACAACAGAACCAAAGGGGTGAGATAAAACACCCCAAATATTAAAGAACAATGAAGTCGGTTGTGCACCACCATCAATAAAAATATAAATAATAATTCAGAAGAGTCCCAGTTGGTTGAAAATATAATAACGTAGATTTTCGTAGATTTCTTCCAGAAAATTTATTTGGTCAGAGATACTTGATGTCACAATAGATTTATGGAGAGAACCAACCCAGCAGCCAACGCGTTTCGCCCTATACACTTGGGCTTCTTCAGGGCGAGTAGTAAGTTCCAATATAGGGTCAAGGGTCGTTTGTGAAATAAGTGTAAAACGCGAACGAAGGTTCAAAGAACGTAAATTGTAAGCTGGGGGTCGCGTAACTATCCCATCCCACCATCTTGACAGTTCCTGTTTTTTCAATTTTTCTAGTTTTTGAAATTTAACTTTTAGACTGTCAGTCTGCCGTGAAGTTGTGTTGGTTGTGCTTGAGCCTGTTGGATGTGTGAAAAGATCCCTTGCCAGTTCCTCACGGTTATCCTTGAATCGTGCCATGTTGAAATTGAATAGGTAGTGCGTATGGGCCTTAAGAATATCTCAATCAAAACCAAGTGCAGTAAGCCCAAAAGAGGAACGCATCAATCCCTAGTAGTTTTTGAGTGTTCACAATGTACATAGATGACACCTAATACAATAAAGTATAGTGTGCACTACCAACAAAGTTCCTACTGCACAAAGGAACCAAAGGGGTGAGATAAAACACCCCAAATATTAAAGAACAATGAAGTCGGTTGTGCACCACCATCAATAAAAATATAAATAATAATTCAGAAGAGTCCCAGTTTGTTGAAAATATAATAACGTAGATTTTCGTAGATTTCTTCCAGAAAATTTATTTTGTCAGAGATACTTGATGTCACAATAGATTTATCGAGAGAACCAACCCAGCAGCCAACGCGTTTCGCCCTATACACTTGGGCTTCTTCAGGGCGAGTAGTAAGTTCCAATATAGGGTCAAGGGTCGTTTGTGAAATAAGTGTAAAACGCGAACGAAGGTTCAAAGAACGTAAATTGTAAGCTGGGGGTCGCGTAACTATCCCATCCCACCATCTTGACAGTTCCTGTTTTTTCAATTTTTCTAGTTTTTGAAATTGAACTTTTAGACTGTCAGTCTGCCGTGAAGTTGTGTTGGTTGTGCTTGAGCCTGTTGGATGTGTGAAAAGATCCCTTGCCAGTTCCTCACGGTTATCCTTGAATCGTGACATGTTGAAATTGAATAGGGAGTGCGTATGGGCCTTAAGAATATCTCAATCAAAACCAAGTGCAGTAAGCCCAAAAGAGGAACGCATCAATCCCTAGTAGTTTCTGAGTGTTCACAATGTACATAGATGACACATAATACAATAGAGTATAGTGTGCACTACCAACAAAGTTCCTACTGCACAAAGGAACCAAAGGGGTGAGATAAAACACCCCAAATATTAAAGAACAATGAAGTCGGTTGTGCACCACTATCAATAAAAATATAAATGATAATTCAGAAGAGTCCCAGTTTGTTGATAATATAATAACGTAGATTTTCGTAGATTTCTTCCAGAAAATTTATGTGGTCAGAGATACTTGATGTCACAATAGATTTATGGAGAGAACCAACCCAGCAGCCAACGCGTTTCGCCCTATACACTTGGGCTTCTTCAGGGTGAGTAGTAAGTTCCAATATAGGGTCAAGGGTCGTTTGTGAAATAAGTGTAAAACGCGAACGAAGGTTCAAAGAACGTAAATTGTAAGCTGGGGGTCGCGTAACTATCCCATCCCACCATCTTGACAGTTCCTGTTTTTTCAATTTTTCTAGTTTTTGAAATGTAACTTTTAGACTGTCAGTCTGCCGTGAAGTTGTGTTGGTTGTGCTTGAGCCTGTTGGATGTGTGAAAAGATCCCTTGCCAGTTCCTCACGGTTATCCTTGAATCGTGCCATGTTGAAATTGAATAGGGAGTGCGTATGGGCCTTAAGAATATCTCAATCAAAACCAAGTGCAGTAAGCCCAAAAGAGGAATGCATCAATCCCTAGTAGTTTCTGAGTGTTCACAATGTACATAGATGACACATAATACAATAGAGTATAGTGTGCACTACCAACAAAGTTCCTACTGCACAAAGGAACCAAAGGGGTGAGATAAAACACCCCAAATATTAAAGAACAATGAAGTCGGTTGTGCACAACCATCAATAAAAATATAAATAATAATTCAGAAGAGTCCCAGTTTGTTGAAAATATAAGAACGTAGATTTTCGTAGATTTCTTCCAGAAAATGTATTTGGTCAGAGATACTTGATGTCACAATAGATTTATGGAGAGAACCAACCCAGCAGCCAACGAGTTTCGCCCTATACACTTGGGCTTCTTCAGGGCGAGTAGTAAGTTCCAATATAGGGTCAAGGGTCGTTTGTGAAATAAGTGTAAAACGCGAACGAATGTTCAAAGAACGTAAATTGTAAGCGGGGGGTCGCGTAACTATCCCATCCCACCATCTTGACAGTTCCTGTTTTTTCAATTTTTCTAGTTTTTGAAATTTAACTTTTAGACTGTCAGTCTGCCGTGAAGTTGTGTTGGTTGTGCTTGAGCCTGTTGGATGCGTGAAAAGATCCCTTGCCAGTTCCTCACCGTTATCCTTGAATCGTGACATGTTGAAATTGAATAGGGAGTGCGTATGGGCCTTAAGAATATCTCAATCAAAACCAAGTGCAGTAAGCCCAAAAGAGTAACGCATCAATCCCTAGTAGTTTCTGAGTGTTCACAATGTACATAGATGACACATAATACAATAGAGTATAGTGTGCACTACCAACAAAGTTCCTACTGCACAACGGAACCAAAGGGGTGAGATAAAACACCCCAAATATTAAAGAACAATGAAGTCGGTTGTGCACCACCATCAATAAAAATATAAATAATAATTCAGAAGAGTCCCAGTTGGTTGAAAATATAATAACGTAGATTTTCGTAGATTTCTTCCAGAAAATTTATTTGGTCAGAGATACTTGATGTCACAATAGATTTATGGAGAGAACCAACCCAGCAGCCAACGCGTTTCGCCCTATACACTTGGGCTTCTTCAGGGCGAGTAGTAAGTTCCAATATAGGGTCAAGGGTCGTTTGTGAAATAAGTGTAAAACGCGAACGAAGGTTCAAAGAACGTAAATTGTAAGCTGGGGGTCGCGTAACTATCCCATCCCACCATCTTGACAGTTCCTGTTTTCTCAATTTTTCTAGTTTTTGAAATTTAACTTTTAGACTGTCAGTCTGCCGTGAAGTTGTGTTGGTTGTGCTTGAGCCTGTTGGATGTGTGAAAAGATCCCTTGCCAGTTCCTCACGGTTATCCTTGAATCGTGCCATGTTGAAATTGAATAGGGAGTGCGTATGGGCCTTAAGAATATCTCAATCAAAACCAAGTGCAGTAAGCCCAAAAGAGGAACGCATCAATCCCTAGTAGTTTCTGAGTGTTCACAATGTACATAGATGACACATAATACAATAAAGTATAGTGTGCACTACCAACAAAGTTCCTACTGCACAAAGGAACCAAAGGGGTGAGATAAAACACCCCAAATATTAAAGAACAATGAAGTCGGTTGTGCACCACCATCAATAAAAATATAAATAATAATTCAGAAGAGTCCCAGTTTGTTGAAAATATAATAACGTAGATTTTCGTAGATTTCTTCCAGAAAATTTATTTTGTCAGAGATACTTGATGTCACAATAGATTTATGGAGAGAACCAACCCAGCAGCCAACGCGTTTCGCCCTATACACTTGGGCTTCTTCAGGGCGAGTAGTAAGTTCCAATATAGGGTCAAGGGTCGTTTGTGAAATAAGTGTAAAACGCGAACGAAGGTTCAAAGAACGTAAATTGTAAGCTGGGGGTCGCGTAACTATCCCATCCCACCATCTTGACAGTTCCTGTTTTTTCAATTTTTCTAGTTTTTGAAATTGAACTTTTAGACTGTCAGTCTGCCGTGAAGTTGTGTTGGTTGTGCTTGAGCCTGTTGGATGTGTGAAAAGATCCCTTGCCAGTTCCTCACGGTTATCCTTGAATCGTGACATGTTGAAATTGAATAGGGAGTGCGTATGGGCCTTAAGAATATCTCAATCAAAACCAAGTGCAGTAAGCCCAAAAGAGGAACGCATCAATCCCTAGTAGTTTCTGAGTGTTCACAATGTACATAGATGACACATAATACAATAGAGTATAGTGTGCACTACCAACAAAGTTCCTACTGCACAAAGGAACCAAAGGGGTGAGATAAAACACCCCAAATATTAAAGAACAATGAAGTCGGTTGTGCACCACCATCAATAAAAATATAAATGATAATTCAGAAGAGTCCCAGTTTGTTGATAATATAATAACGTAGATTTTCGTAGATTTCTTCCAGAAAATTTATGTGGTCAGAGATACTTGATGTCACAATAGATTTATGGAGAGAACCAACCCAGCAGCCAACGCGTTTCGCCCTATACACTTGGGCTTCTTCAGGGTGAGTAGTAAGTTCCAATATAGGGTCAAGGGTCGTTTGTGAAATAAGTGTAAAACGCGAACGAAGGTTCAAAGAACGTAAATTGTAAGCTGGGGGTCGCGTAACTATCCCATCCCACCATCTTGACAGTTCCTGTTTTTTCAATTTTTCTAGTTTTTGAAATTTAACTTTTAGACTGTCAGTCTGCCGTGAAGTTGTGTTGGTTGTGCTTGAGCCTGTTGGATGTGTGAAAAGATCCCTTGCCAGTTCCTCACGGTTATCCTTGAATCGTGACATGTTGAAATTGAATAGGGAGTGCGTATGGGCCTTAAGAATATCTCATTCAAAACCAAGTGCAGTAAGCCCAAAAGAGGAACGCATCAATCCCTAGTAGTTTCTGAGTGTTCACAATGTACATAGATGACACATAATACAATAGAGTATAGTGTGCACTACCAACAAAGTTCCTACTGCACAAAGGAACCAAAGGGGTGAGATAAAACACCCCAAATATTAAAGAACAATGAAGTCGGTTGTGCACCACCATCAATAAAAATATAAATAATAATTCAGAAGAGTCCCAGTTGGTTGAAAATATAATAACGTAGATTTTCGTAGATTTCTTCCAGAAAATTTATTTGGTCAGAGATACTTGATGTCACAATAGATTTATGGAGAGAACCAACCCAGCAGCCAACGCGTTTCGCCCTATACACTTGGGCTTCTTCAGGGCGAGTAGTAAGTTCCAATATAGGGTCAAGGGTCGTTTGTGAAATAAGTGTAAAACGCGAACGAATGTTCAAAGAACGTAAATTGTAAGCGGGGGGTCGCGTAACTATCCCATCCCACCATCTTGACAGTTCCTTTTTTTTCAATTTTTCTAGTTTTTGAAATTTAACTTTTAGACTGTCAGTCTGCCGTGAAGTTGTGTTGGTTGTGCTTGAGCCTGTTGGATGCGTGAAAAGATCCCTTGCCAGTTCCTCACGGTTATCCTTGAATCGTGACATGTTGAAATTGAATAGGGAGTGCGTATGGGCCTTAAGAATATCTCAATCAAAACCAAGTGCAGTAAGCCCAAAAGAGTAACGCATCAATCCCTAGTAGTTTCTGAGTGTTCACAATGTACATAGATGACACATAATACAATAGAGTATAGTGTGCACTACCAACAAAGTTCCTACTGCACAACAGAACCAAAGGGGTGAGATAAAACACCCCAAATATTAAAGAACAATGAAGTCGGTTGTGCACCACCATCAATAAAAATATAAATAATAATTCAGAAGAGTCCCAGTTGGTTGAAAATATAATAACGTAGATTTTCGTAGATTTCTTCCAGAAAATTTATTTGGTCAGAGATACTTGATGTCACAATAGATTTATGGAGAGAACCAACCCAGCAGCCAACGCGTTTCGCCCTATACACTTGGGCTTCTTCAGGGCGAGTAGTAAGTTCCAATATAGGGTCAAGGGTCGTTTGTGAAATAAGTGTAAAACGCGAACGAAGGTTCAAAGAACGTAAATTGTAAGCTGGGGGTCGCGTAACTATCCCATCCCACCATCTTGACAGTTCCTGTTTTTTCAATTTTTCTAGTTTTTGAAATTTAACTTTTAGACTGTCAGTCTGCCGTGAAGTTGTGTTGGTTGTGCTTGAGCCTGTTGGATGTGTGAAAAGATCCCTTGCCAGTTCCTCACGGTTATCCTTGAATCGTGCCATGTTGAAATTGAATAGGTAGTGCGTATGGGCCTTAAGAATATCTCAATCAAAACCAAGTGCAGTAAGCCCAAAAGAGGAACGCATCAATCCCTAGTAGTTTTTGAGTGTTCACAATGTACATAGATGACACATAATACAATAAAGTATAGTGTGCACTACCAACAAAGTTCCTACTGCACAAAGGAACCAAAGGGGTGAGATAAAACACCCCAAATATTAAAGAACAATGAAGTCGGTTGTGCACCACCATCAATAAAAATATAAATAATAATTCAGAAGAGTCCCAGTTTGTTGAAAATATAATAACGTAGATTTTCGTAGATTTCTTCCAGAAAATTTATTTTGTCAGAGATACTTGATGTCACAATAGATTTATCGAGAGAACCAACCCAGCAGCCAACGCGTTTCGCCCTATACACTTGGGCTTCTTCAGGGCGAGTAGTAAGTTCCAATATAGGGTCAAGGGTCGTTTGTGAAATAAGTGTAAAACGCGAACGAAGGTTCAAAGAACGTAAATTGTAAGCTGGGGGTCGCGTAACTATCCCATCCCACCATCTTGACAGTTCCTGTTTTTTCAATTTTTCTAGTTTTTGAAATTGAACTTTTAGACTGTCAGTCTGCCGTGAAGTTGTGTTGGTTGTGCTTGAGCCTGTTGGATGTGTGAAAAGATCCCTTGCCAGTTCCTCACGGTTATCCTTGAATCGTGACATGTTGAAATTGAATAGGGAGTGCGTATGGGCCTTAAGAATATCTCAATCAAAACCAAGTGCAGTAAGCCCAAAAGAGGAACGCATCAATCCCTAGTAGTTTCTGAGTGTTCACAATGTACATAGATGACACATAATACAATAGAGTATAGTGTGCACTACCAACAAAGTTCCTACTGCACAAAGGAACCAAAGGGGTGAGATAAAACACCCCAAATATTAAAGAACAATGAAGTCGGTTGTGCACCACTATCAATAAAAATATAAATGATAATTCAGAAGAGTCCCAGTTTGTTGATAATATAATAACGTAGATTTTCGTAGATTTCTTCCAGAAAATTTATGTGGTCAGAGATACTTGATGTCACAATAGATTTATGGAGAGAACCAACCCAGCAGCCAACGCGTTTCGCCCTATACACTTGGGCTTCTTCAGGGTGAGTAGTAAGTTCCAATATAGGGTCAAGGGTCGTTTGTGAAATAAGTGTAAAACGCGAACGAAGGTTCAAAGAACGTAAATTGTAAGCTGGGGGTCGCGTAACTATCCCATCCCACCATCTTGACAGTTCCTGTTTTTTCAATTTTTCTAGTTTTTGAAATGTAACTTTTAGACTGTCAGTCTGCCGTGAAGTTGTGTTGGTTGTGCTTGAGCCTGTTGGATGTGTGAAAAGATCCCTTGCCAGTTCCTCACGGTTATCCTTGAATCGTGCCATGTTGAAATTGAATAGGGAGTGCGTATGGGCCTTAAGAATATCTCAATCAAAACCAAGTGCAGTAAGCCCAAAAGAGGAATGCATCAATCCCTAGTAGTTTCTGAGTGTTCACAATGTACATAGATGACACATAATACAATAGAGTATAGTGTGCACTACCAACAAAGTTCCTACTGCACAAAGGAACCAAAGGGGTGAGATAAAACACCCCAAATATTAAAGAACAATGAAGTCGGTTGTGCACAACCATCAATAAAAATATAAATAATAATTCAGAAGAGTCCCAGTTTGTTGAAAATATAAGAACGTAGATTTTCGTAGATTTCTTCCAGAAAATGTATTTGGTCAGAGATACTTGATGTCACAATAGATTTATGGAGAGAACCAACCCAGCAGCCAACGAGTTTCGCCCTATACACTTGGGCTTCTTCAGGGCGAGTAGTAAGTTCCAATATAGGGTCAAGGGTCGTTTGTGAAATAAGTGTAAAACGCGAACGAATGTTCAAAGAACGTAAATTGTAAGCGGGGGGTCGCGTAACTATCCCATCCCACCATCTTGACAGTTCCTGTTTTTTCAATTTTTCTAGTTTTTGAAATTTAACTTTTAGACTGTCAGTCTGCCGTGAAGTTGTGTTGGTTGTGCTTGAGCCTGTTGGATGCGTGAAAAGATCCCTTGCCAGTTCCTCACCGTTATCCCTGAATCGTGACATGTTGAAATTGAATAGGGAGTGCGTATGGGCCTTAAGAATATCTCAATCAAAACCAAGTGCAGTAAGCCCAAAAGAGTAACGCATCAATCCCTAGTAGTTTCTGAGTGTTCACAATGTACATAGATGACACATAATACAATAGAGTATAGTGTGCACTACCAACAAAGTTCCTACTGCACAACGGAACCAAAGGGGTGAGATAAAACACCCCAAATATTAAAGAACAATGAAGTCGGTTGTGCACCACCATCAATAAAAATATAAATAATAATTCAGAAGAGTCCCAGTTGGTTGAAAATATAATAACGTAGATTTTCGTAGATTTCTTCCAGAAAATTTATTTGGTCAGAGATACTTGATGTCACAATAGATTTATGGAGAGAACCAACCCAGCAGCCAACGCGTTTCGCCCTATACACTTGGGCTTCTTCAGGGCGAGTAGTAAGTTCCAATATAGGGTCAAGGGTCGTTTGTGAAATAAGTGTAAAACGCGAACGAAGGTTCAAAGAACGTAAATTGTAAGCTGGGGGTCGCGTAACTATCCCATCCCACCATCTTGACAGTTCCTGTTTTCTCAATTTTTCTAGTTTTTGAAATTTAACTTTTAGACTGTCAGTCTGCCGTGAAGTTGTGTTGGTTGTGCTTGAGCCTGTTGGATGTGTGAAAAGATCCCTTGCCAGTTCCTCACGGTTATCCTTGAATCGTGCCATGTTGAAATTGAATAGGGAGTGCGTATGGGCCTTAAGAATATCTCAATCAAAACCAAGTGCAGTAAGCCCAAAAGAGGAACGCATCAATCCCTAGTAGTTTCTGAGTGTTCACAATGTACATAGATGACACATAATACAATAAAGTATAGTGTGCACTACCAACAAAGTTCCTACTGCACAAAGGAACCAAAGGGGTGAGATAAAACACCCCAAATATTAAAGAACAATGAAGTCGGTTGTGCACCACCATCAATAAAAATATAAATAATAATTCAGAAGAGTCCCAGTTTGTTGAAAATATAATAACGTAGATTTTCGTAGATTTCTTCCAGAAAATTTATTTTGTCAGAGATACTTGATGTCACAATAGATTTATGGAGAGAACCAACCCAGCAGCCAACGCGTTTCGCCCTATACACTTGGGCTTCTTCAGGGCGAGTAGTAAGTTCCAATATAGGGTCAAGGGTCGTTTGTGAAATAAGTGTAAAACGCGAACGAAGGTTCAAAGAACGTAAATTGTAAGCTGGGGGTCGCGTAACTATCCCATCCCACCATCTTGACAGTTCCTGTTTTTTCAATTTTTCTAGTTTTTGAAATTGAACTTTTAGACTGTCAGTCTGCCGTGAAGTTGTGTTGGTTGTGCTTGAGCCTGTTGGATGTGTGAAAAGATCCCTTGCCAGTTCCTCACGGTTATCCTTGAATCGTGACATGTTGAAATTGAATAGGGAGTGCGTATGGGCCTTAAGAATATCTCAATCAAAACCAAGTGCAGTAAGCCCAAAAGAGGAACGCATCAATCCCTAGTAGTTTCTGAGTGTTCACAATGTACATAGATGACACATAATACAATAGAGTATAGTGTGCACTACCAACAAAGTTCCTACTGCACAAAGGAACCAAAGGGGTGAGATAAAACACCCCAAATATTAAAGAACAATGAAGTCGGTTGTGCACCACCATCAATAAAAATATAAATGATAATTCAGAAGAGTCCCAGTTTGTTGATAATATAATAACGTAGATTTTCGTAGATTTCTTCCAGAAAATTTATGTGGTCAGAGATACTTGATGTCACAATAGATTTATGGAGAGAACCAACCCAGCAGCCAACGCGTTTCGCCCTATACACTTGGGCTTCTTCAGGGTGAGTAGTAAGTTCCAATATAGGGTCAAGGGTCGTTTGTGAAATAAGTGTAAAACGCGAACGAAGGTTCAAAGAACGTAAATTGTAAGCTGGGGGTCGCGTAACTATCCCATCCCACCATCTTGACAGTTCCTGTTTTTTCAATTTTTCTAGTTTTTGAAATTTAACTTTTAGACTGTCAGTCTGCCGTGAAGTTGTGTTGGTTGTGCTTGAGCCTGTTGGATGTGTGAAAAGATCCCTTGCCAGTTCCTCACGGTTATCCTTGAATCGTGACATGTTGAAATTGAATAGGGAGTGCGTATGGGCCTTAAGAATATCTCATTCAAAACCAAGTGCAGTAAGCCCAAAAGAGGAACGCATCAATCCCTAGTAGTTTCTGAGTGTTCACAATGTACATAGATGACACATAATACAATAGAGTATAGTGTGCACTACCAACAAAGTTCCTACTGCACAAAGGAACCAAAGGGGTGAGATAAAACACCCCAAATATTAAAGAACAATGAAGTCGGTTGTGCACCACCATCAATAAAAATATAAATAATAATTCAGAAGAGTCCCAGTTTGTTGAAAATATAATAACGTAGATTTTCGTAGATTTCTTCCAGAAAATGTATTTGTTCAGAGATACTTGATGTCACAATAGATTTATGGAGAGAACCAACCTAGCAGCCAACACGTTTCGCCCTATACACTTGGGCTTCTTCAGGGCGAGTAGTAAGTTCCAATATAGGGTCAAGGGTCGTTTGTGAAATAAGTGTAAAACGCGAACGAAGGTTCAAAGAACGTAAATTGTAAGCTGGGGGTCGCGTAACTATCCCATCCCACCATCTTGACAGTTCCTGTTTTTTCAATTTTTCTAGTTTTTGAAATTTAACTTTTAGACTGTCAGTCTGCCGTGAAGTTGTGTTGGTTGTGCTTGAGCCTGTTGGATGTGTGAAAAGATCCCTTGCCAGTTCCTCACGGTTATCCTTGAATCGTGACATGTTGAAATTGAATAGGGAGTGCGTATGGGCCTTAAGAATATCTCAATCAAAACCAAGTGCAGTAAGCCCAAAAGAGGAACGCATCAATCCCTAGTAGTTTCTGAGTGTTCACAATGTACATAGATGACACATAATACAATAGAGTATAGTGTGCACTACCAACAAAGTTCCTACTGCACAAAGGAACCAAAGGGGTGAGATAAAACACCCCAAATATTAAAGAACAATGAAGTCGGTTGTGCACCACCATCAATAAAAATATAAATGATAATTCAGAAGAGTCCCAGTTTGTTGAAAATATAATAACGTAGATTTTCGTAGATTTCTTCCAGAAAATTTATTTGGTCAGAGATACTTGATGTCACAATAGATTTATGGAGAGAACCAACTCAGCAGCCAACGCGTTTCGCCCTATACACTTGGGCTTCTTCAGGGCGAGTAGTAAGTTCCAATATAGGGTCAAGGGTCGTTTGTGAAATAAGTGTAAAACGCGAACGAAGGTTCAAAGAACGTAAATTGTAAGCTGGGGGTCGCGTAACTATCCCATCCCACCATCTTGACAGTTCCTGTTTTTTCAATTTTTCTAGTTTTTGAAATTTAACTTTTAGACTGTCAGTCTGCCGTGAAGTTGTGTTGGTTGTGCTTGAGCCTGTTGGATGTGTGAAAAGATCCCTTGCCAGTTCCTCACGGTTATCCTTGAATCGTGCCATGTTGAAATTGAATAGGGAGTGCGTATGGGCCTTAAGAATATCTCAATCAAAACCAAGTGCAGTAAGCCCAAAAGAGGAACGCATCAATCCCTAGTAGTTTCTGAGTGTTCACAATGTACATAGATGACACATAATACAATAGAGTATAGTGTGCACTACCAACAAAGTTCCTACTGCACAAACGAACCAAAGGGGTGAGATAAAACACCCCAAATATTAAAGAACAATGAAGTCGGTTGTGCACCACCATCAATAAAAATATAAATAATAATTCAGAAGAGTCCCAGTTTGTTGAAAATATAATAACGTAGATTTTCGTAGATTTCTTCCAGAAAATGTATGTGGTCAGAGATACTTGATGTCACAATAGATTTATGGAGAGAACCAACCCAGCAGCCAACGCGTTTCGCCCTATACACTTGGGCTTCTTCAGGGTGAGTAGTAAGTTCCAATAGAGGGTCAAGGGTCGTTTGTGAAATAAGTGTAAAACGCGAACGAAGGTTCAAAGAATGTAAATTGTAAGCTGGGTGTCGCGTAACTATCCCATCCCACCATCTTGACAGTTCGTGTTTTTTCAATTTTTCTAGTTTTTGAAATGTAACTTTTAGACTGTCAGTCTGCCGTGAAGTTGTGTTGGTTGTGCTTGAGCCTGTTGGATGTGTGAAAAGATCCCTTGCCAGTTCCTCACGGTTATCCTTGAATCGTGACATGTTGAAATTGAATAGGGAGTGCGTATGGGCCTTAAGAATATCTCAATCAAAACCAACTGCAGTAAGCCCAAAAGAGGAACGCATCAATCCCTAGTAGTTTCTGAGTGTTCACAATGTACATAGATGACACATAATACAATAGAGTATAGTGTGCACTACCAACAAAGTTCCTACTGCACAAAGGAACCAAAGGGGTGAGATAAAACACCCCAAATATTAAAGAACAATGAAGTCGGTTGTGCACCACCATCAATAAAAATATAAATAATAATTCAGAAGAGTCCCAGTTTGTTGAAAATATAATAACGTAGATTTTCGTAGATTTCTTCCAGAAAATGTATTTGGTCAGAGATACTTGATGTCACAATAGATTTATGGAGAGAACCAACCCAGCAACCAACGCGTTTCGCCCTATACACTTGGGCTTCTTCAGGGCGAGTAGTAAGTTCCAATAAAGGGTCAAGGGTCGTTTGTGAAATAAGTGTAAAACGCGAACGAAGGTTCAAAGAACGTAAATTGTAAGCTGGGGGTCGCGTAACTATCCCATCCCACCATCTTGACAGTTCCTGTTTTTTCAATTTTTCTAGTTTTTGAAATTTAACTTTTAGACTGTCAGTCTGCCGTGAAGTTGTGTTGGTTGTGCTTGAGCCTGTTGGATGTGTGAAAAGATCCCTTGCCAGTTCCTCACGGTTATCCTTGAATCGTGACATGTTGAAATTGAATAGGGAGTGCGTATGGGCCTTAAGAATATCTCAATCAAAACCAAGTGCAGTAAGCCCAAAAGAGGAATGCATCAATCCCTAGTAGTTTCTGAGTGTTCACAATGTACATAGATGACACATAATACAATAGAGTATAGTGTGCACTACCAACAAAGTTCCTACTGCACAAAGGAACCAAAGGGGTGAGATAAAACACCCCAAATATTAAAGAACAATGAAGTCGGTTGTGCACAACCATCAATAAAAATATAAATAATAATTCAGAAGAGTCCCAGTTTGTTGAAAATATAAGAACGTAGATTTTCGTAGATTTCTTCCAGAAAATGTATTTGGTCAGAGATACTTGATGTCACAATAGATTTATGGAGAGAACCAACCCAGCAGCCAACGAGTTTCGCCCTATACACTTGGGCTTCTTCAGGGCGAGTAGTAAGTTCCAATATAGGGTCAAGGGTCGTTTGTGAAATAAGTGTAAAACGCGAACGAATGTTCAAAGAACGTAAATTGTAAGCGGGGGGTCGCGTAACTATCCCATCCCACCATCTTGACAGTTCCTGTTTTTTCAATTTTTCTAGTTTTTGAAATTTAACTTTTAGACTGTCAGTCTGCCGTGAAGTTGTGTTGGTTGTGCTTGAGCCTGTTGGATGTGTGAAAAGATCCCTTGCCAGTTCCTCACGGTTATCCTTGAATCGTGACATGTTGAAATTGAATAGGGAGTGCGTATGGGCCTTAAGAATATCTCAATCAAAACCAAGTGCAGTAAGCCCAAAAGAGGAATGCATCAATCCCTAGTAGTTTCTGAGTGTTCACAATGTACATAGATGACACATAATACAATAGAGTATAGTGTGCACTACCAACAAAGTTCCTACTGCACAAAGGAACCAAAGGGGTGAGATAAAACACCCCAAATATTAAAGAACAATGAAGTCGGTTGTGCACCACCATCAATAAAAATATAAATGATAATTCAGAAGAGTCCCAGTTTGTTGAAAATATAATAACGTAGATTTTCGTAGATTTCTTCCAGAAAATTTATTTGGTCAGAGATACTTGATGTCACAATAGATTTATGGAGAGAACCAACTCAGCAGCCAACGCGTTTCGCCCTATACACTTGGGCTTCTTCAGGGCGAGTAGTAAGTTCCAATATAGGGTCAAGGGTCGTTTGTGAAATAAGTGTAAAACGCGAACGAAGGTTCAAAGAACGTAAATTGTAAGCTGGGGGTCGCGTAACTATCCCATCCCACCATCTTGACAGTTCCTGTTTTTTCAATTTTTCTAGTTTTTGAAATTTAACTTTTAGACTGTCAGTCTGCCGTGAAGTTGTGTTGGTTGTGCTTGAGCCTGTTGGATGTGTGAAAAGATCCCTTGCCAGTTCCTCACGGTTATCCTTGAATCGTGCCATGTTGAAATTGAATAGGGAGTGCGTATGGGCCTTAAGAATATCTCAATCAAAACCAAGTGCAGTAAGCCCAAAAGAGGAACGCATCAATCCCTAGTAGTTTCTGAGTGTTCACAATGTACATAGATGACACATAATACAATAGAGTATAGTGTGCACTACCAACAAAGTTCCTACTGCACAAACAAACCAAAGGGGTGAGATAAAACACCCCAAATATTAAAGAACAATGAAGTCGGTTGTGCACCACCATCAATAAAAATATAAATAATAATTCAGAAGAGTCCCAGTTTGTTGAAAATATAATAACGTAGATTTTCGTAGATTTCTTCCAGAAAATGTATGTGGTCAGAGATACTTGATGTCACAATAGATTTATGGAGAGAACCAACCCAGCAGCCAACGCGTTTCGCCCTATACACTTGGGCTTCTTCAGGGTGAGTAGTAAGTTCCAATAGAGGGTCAAGGGTCGTTTGTGAAATAAGTGTAAAACGCGAACGAAGGTTCAAAGAATGTAAATTGTAAGCTGGGTGTCGCGTAACTATCCCATCCCACCATCTTGACAGTTCCTGTTTTTTCAATTTTTCTAGTTTTTGAAATGTAACTTTTAGACTGTCAGTCTGCCGTGAAGTTGTGTTGGTTGTGCTTGAGCCTGTTGGATGTGTGAAAAGATCCCTTGCCAGTTCCTCACGGTTATCCTTGAATCGTGACATGTTGAAATTGAATAGGGAGTGCGTATGGGCCTTAAGAATATCTCAATCAAAACCAACTGCAGTAAGCCCAAAAGAGGAACGCATCAATCCCTAGTAGTTTCTGAGTGTTCACAATGTACATAGATGACACATAATACAATAGAGTATAGTGTGCACTACCAACAAAGTTCCTACTGCACAAAGGAACCAAAGGGGTGAGATAAAACACCCCAAATATTAAAGAACAATGAAGTCGGTTGTGCACCACCATCAATAAAAATATAAATAATAATTCAGAAGAGTCCCAGTTTGTTGAAAATATAATAACGTAGATTTTCGTAGATTTCTTCCAGAAAATGTATTTGGTCAGAGATACTTGATGTCACAATAGATTTATGGAGAGAACCAACCCAGCAACCAACGCGTTTCGCCCTATACACTTGGGCTTCTTCAGGGCGAGTAGTAAGTTCCAATAAAGGGTCAAGGGTCGTTTGTGAAATAAGTGTAAAACGCGAACGAAGGTTCAAAGAACGTAAATTGTAAGCTGGGGGTCGCGTAACTATCCCTTCCCACCATCTTGACAGTTCCTGTTTTTTCAATTTTTCTAGTTTTTGAAATTTAACTTTTAGACTGTCAGTCTGCCGTGAAGTTGTGTTGGTTGTGCTTGAGCCTGTTGGATGTGTGAAAAGATCCCTTGCCAGTTCCTCACGGTTATCCTTGAATCGTGACATGTTGAAATTGAATAGGGAGTGCGTATGGGCCTTAAGAATATCTCAATCAAAACCAAGTGCAGTAAGCCCAAAAGAGGAATGCATCAATCCCTAGTAGTTTCTGAGTGTTCACAATGTACATAGATGACACATAATACAATAGAGTATAGTGTGCACTACCAACAAAGTTCCTACTGCACAAAGGAACCAAAGGGGTGAGATAAAACACCCCAAATATTAAAGAACAATGAAGTCGGTTGTGCACAACCATCAATAAAAATATAAATAATAATTCAGAAGAGTCCCAGTTTGTTGAAAATATAAGAACGTAGATTTTCGTAGATTTCTTCCAGAAAATGTATTTGGTCAGAGATACTTGATGTCACAATAGATTTATGGAGAGAACCAACCCAGCAGCCAACGAGTTTCGCCCTATACACTTGGGCTTCTTCAGGGCGAGTAGTAAGTTCCAATATAGGGTCAAGGGTCGTTTGTGAAATAAGTGTAAAACGCGAACGAATGTTCAAAGAACGTAAATTGTAAGCGGGGGGTCGCGTAACTATCCCATCCCACCATCTTGACAGTTCCTGTTTTTTCAATTTTTCTAGTTTTTGAAATTTAACTTTTAGACTGTCAGTCTGCCGTGAAGTTGTGTTGGTTGTGCTTGAGCCTGTTGGATGCGTGAAAAGATCCCTTGCCAGTTCCTCACGGTTATCCTTGAATCGTGACATGTTGAAATTGAATAGGGAGTGCGTATGGGCCTTAAGAATATCTCAATCAAAACCAAGTGCAGTAAGCCCAAAAGAGTAACGCATCAATCCCTAGTAGTTTCTGAGTGTTCACAATGTACATAGATGACACATAATACAATAGAGTATAGTGTGCACTACCAACAAAGTTCCTACTGCACAACGGAACCAAAGGGGTGAGATAAAACACCCCAAATATTAAAGAACAATGAAGTCGGTTGTGCACCACCATCAATAAAAATATAAATAATAATTCAGAAGAGTCCCAGTTGGTTGAAAATATAATAACGTAGATTTTCGTAGATTTCTTCCAGAAAATTTATTTGGTCAGAGATACTTGATGTCACAATAGATTTATGGAGAGAACCAACCCAGCAGCCAACGCGTTTCGCCCTATACACTTGGGCTTCTTCAGGGCGAGTAGTAAGTTCCAATATAGGGTCAAGGGTCGTTTGTGAAATAAGTGTAAAACGCGAACGAAGGTTCAAAGAACGTAAATTGTAAGCTGGGGGTCGCGTAACTATCCCATCCCACCATCTTGACAGTTCCTGTTTTTTCAATTTTTCTAGTTTTTGAAATTTAACTTTTAGACTGTCAGTCTGCCGTGAAGTTGTGTTGGTTGTGCTTGAGCCTGTTGGATGTGTGAAAAGATCCCTTGCCAGTTCCTCACGGTTATCCTTGAATCGTGCCATGTTGAAATTGAATAGGGAGTGCGTATGGGCCTTAAGAATATCTCAATCAAAACCAAGTGCAGTAAGCCCAAAAGAGGAACGCATCAATCCCTAGTAGTTTCTGAGTGTTCACAATGTACATAGATGACACATAATACAATAAAGTATAGTGTGCACTACCAACAAAGTTCCTACTGCACAAAGGAACCAAAGGGGTGAGATAAAACACCCCAAATATTAAAGAACAATGAAGTCGGTTGTGCACCACCATCAATAAAAATATAAATAATAATTCAGAAGAGTCCCAGTTTGTTGAAAATATAATAACGTAGATTTTCGTAGATTTCTTCCAGAAAATTTATTTTGTCAGAGATACTTGATGTCACAATAGATTTATGGAGAGAACCAACCCAGCAGCCAACGCGTTTCGCCCTATACACTTGGGCTTCTTCAGGGCGAGTAGTAAGTTCCAATATAGGGTCAAGGGTCGTTTGTGAAATAAGTGTAAAACGCGAACGAAGGTTCAAAGAACGTAAATTGTAAGCTGGGGGTCGCGTAACTATCCCATCCCACCATCTTGACAGTTCCTGTTTTTTCAATTTTTCTAGTTTTTGAAATTGAACTTTTAGACTGTCAGTCTGCCGTGAAGTTGTGTTGGTTGTGCTTGAGCCTGTTGGATGTGTGAAAAGATCCCTTGCCAGTTCCTCACGGTTATCCTTGAATCGTGACATGTTGAAATTGAATAGGGAGTGCGTATGGGCCTTAAGAATATCTCAATCAAAACCAAGTGCAGTAAGCCCAAAAGAGGAACGCATCAATCCCTAGTAGTTTCTGAGTGTTCACAATGTACATAGATGACACATAATACAATAGAGTATAGTGTGCACTACCAACAAAGTTCCTACTGCACAAAGGAACCAAAGGGGTGAGATAAAACACCCCAAATATTAAAGAACAATGAAGTCGGTTGTGCACCACCATCAATAAAAATATAAATGATAATTCAGAAGAGTCCCAGTTTGTTGAAAATATAATAACGTAGATTTTCGTAGATTTCTTCCAGAAAATTTATTTGGTCAGAGATACTTGATGTCACAATAGATTTATGGAGAGAACCAATTCAGCAGCCAACGCGTTTCGCCCTATACACTTGGGCTTCTTCAGGGCGAGTAGTAAGTTCCAATAGAGGGTCAAGGGTCGTTTGTGAAATAAGTGTAAAACGCGAACGAAGGTTCAAAGAACGTAAATTGTAAGCTGGGGGTCGCGTAACTATCCCATCCCACCATCTTGACAGTTCCTGTTTTTTCAATTTTTCTAGTTTTTGAAATTTAACTTTTAGACTGTCAGTCTGCCGTGAAGTTGTGTTGGTTGTGCTTGAGCCTGTTGGATGTGTGAAAAGATCCCTTGCCAGTTCCTCACGGTTATCCTTGAATCGTGCCATGTTGAAATTGAATAGGGAGTGCGTATGGGCCTTAAGAATATCTCAATCAAAACCAAGTGCAGTAAGCCCAAAAGAGGAACGCATCAATCCCTAGTAGTTTCTGAGTGTTCACAATGTACATAGATGACACATAATACAATAGAGTATAGTGTGCACTACCAACAAAGTTCCTACTGCACAAACGAACCAAAGGGGTGAGATAAAACACCCCAAATATTAAAGAACAATGAAGTCGGTTGTGCACCACCATCAATAAAAATATAAATAATAATTCAGAAGAGTCCCAGTTTGTTGAAAATATAATAACGTAGATTTTCGTAGATTTCTTCCAGAAAATTTATGTGGTCAGAGATACTTGATGTCACAATAGATTTATGGAGAGAACCAACCCAGCAGCCAACGCGTTTCGCCCTATACACTTGGGCTTCTTCAGGGTGAGTAGTAAGTTCCAATATAGGGTCAAGGGTCGTTTGTGAAATAAGTGTAAAACGCGAACGAAGGTTCAAAGAACGTAAATTGTAAGCTGGGGGTCGCGTAACTATCCCATCCCACCATCTTGACAGTTCCTGTTTTTTCAATTTTTCTAGTTTTTGAAATGTAACTTTTAGACTGTCAGTCTGCCGTGAAGTTGTGTTGGTTGTGCTTGAGCCTGTTGGATGTGTGAAAAGATCCCTTGCCAGTTCCTCACGGTTATCCTTGAATCGTGACATGTTGAAATTGAATAGGGAGTGCGTATGGGCCTTAAGAATATCTCAATCAAAACCAAGTGCAGTAAGCCCAAAAGAGGAACGCATCAATCCCTAGTAGTTTCTGAGTGTTCACAATGTACATAGATGACACATAATACAATAGAGTATAGTGTGCACTACCAACAAAGTTCCTACTGCACAAAGGAACCAAAGGGGTGAGATAAAACACCCCAAATATTAAAGAACAATGAAGTCGGTTGTGCACCACCATCAATAAAAATATAAATAATAATTCAGAAGAGTCCCAGTTTGTTGAAAATATAATAACGTAGATTTTCATAGATTTCTTCCAGAAAATTTATTTGGTCAGAGATACTTGATGTCACAATAGATTTATGGAGAGAACCAACCCAGCAGCCAACGCGTTTCGCCCTATACACTTGGGCTTCTTCAGGGCGAGTAGTAAGTTCCAATATAGGGTCAAGGGTCGTTTGTGAAATAAGTGTAAAACGCGAACGAAGGTTCAAAGAACGTAAATTGTAAGCTGGGGGTCGCGTAACTATCCCATCCCACCATCTTGACAGTTCCTGTTTTTTCAATTTTTCTAGTTTTTGAAATTGAACTTTTAGACTGTCAGTCTGCCGTGAAGTTGTGTTGGTTGTGCTTGAGCCTGTTGGATGTGTGAAAAGATCCCTTGCCAGTTCCTCACGGTTATCCTTGAATCGTGACATGTTGAAATTGAATAGGGAGTGCGTATGGGCCTTAAGAATATCTCAATCAAAACCAAGTGCAGTAAGCCCAAAAGAGGAACGCATCAATCCCTAGTAGTTTCTGAGTGTTCACAATGTACATAGATGACACATAATACAATAGAGTATAGTGTGCACTACCAACAAAGTTCCTACTGCACAAAGGAACCAAAGGGGTGAGATAAAACACCCCAAATATTAAAGAACAATGAAGTCGGTTGTGCACCACCATCAATAAAAATATAAATGATAATTCAGAAGAGTCCCAGTTTGTTGAAAATATAATAACGTAGATTTTCGTAGATTTCTTCCAGAAAATTTATTTGGTCAGAGATACTTGATGTCACAATAGATTTATGGAGAGAACCAATTCAGCAGCCAACGCGTGTCGCCCTATACACTTGGGCTTCTTCAGGGCGAGTAGTAAGTTCCAATAGAGGGTCAAGGGTCGTTTGTGAAATAAGTGTAAAACGCGAACGAAGGTTCAAAGAACGTAAATTGTAAGCTGGGGGTCGCGTAACTATCCCATCCCACCATCTTGACAGTTCCTGTTTTTTCAATTTTTCTAGTTTTTGAAATTTAACTTTTAGACTGTCAGTCTGCCGTGAAGTTGTGTTGGTTGTGCTTGAGCCTGTTGGATGTGTGAAAAGATCCCTTGCCAGTTCCTCACGGTTATCCTTGAATCGTGCCATGTTGAAATTGAATAGGGAGTGCGTATGGGCCTTAAGAATATCTCAATCAAAACCAAGTGCAGTAAGCCCAAAAGAGGAACGCATCAATCCCTAGTAGTTTCTGAGTGTTCACAATGTACATAGATGACACATAATACAATAGAGTATAGTGTGCACTACCAACAAAGTTCCTACTGCACAAACGAACCAAAGGGGTGAGATAAAACACCCCAAATATTAAAGAACAATGAAGTCGGTTGTGCACCACCATCAATAAAAATATAAATAATAATTCAGAAGAGTCCCAGTTTGTTGAAAATATAATAACGTAGATTTTCGTAGATTTCTTCCAGAAAATGTATGTGGTCAGAGATACTTGATGTCACAATAGATTTATGGAGAGAACCAACCCAGCAGCCAACGCGTTTCGCCCTATACACTTGGGCTTCTTCAGGGTGAGTAGTAAGTTCCAATATAGGGTCAAGGGTCGTTTGTGAAATAAGTGTAAAACGCGAACGAAGGTTCAAAGAACGTAAATTGTAAGCTGGGGGTCGCGTAACTATCCCATCCCACCATCTTGACAGTTCCTGTTTTTTCAATTTTTCTAGTTTTTTAAATGTAACTTTTAGACTGTCAGTCTGCCGTGAAGTTGTGTTGGTTGTGCTTGAGCCTGTTGGATGTGTGAAAAGATCCCTTGCCAGTTCCTCACGGTTATCCTTGAATCGTGACATGTTGAAATTGAATAGGGAGTGCGTATGGGCCTTAAGAATATCTCAATCAAAACCAAGTGCAGTAAGCCCAAAAGAGGAACGCATCAATCCCTAGTAGTTTCTGAGTGTTCACAATGTACATAGATGACACATAATACAATAGAGTATAGTGTGCACTACCAACAAAGTTCCTACTGCACAAAGGAACCAAAGGGGTGAGATAAAACACCCCAAATATTAAAGAACAATGAAGTCGGTTGTGCACCACCATCAATAAAAATATAAATAATAATTCAGAAGAGTCCCAGTTTGTTGAAAATATAATAACGTAGATTTTCGTAGATTTCTTCCAGAAAATTTATTTGGTCAGAGATACTTGATGTCACAATAGATTTATGGAGAGAACCAACCCAGCAGCCAACGCGTTTCGCCCTATACACTTGGGCTTCTTCAGGGCGAGTAGTAAGTTCCAATATAGGGTCAAGGGTCGTTTGTGAAATAAGTGTAAAACGCGAACGAAGGTTCAAAGAACGTAAATTGTAAGCTGGGGGTCGCGTAACTATCCCATCCCACCATCTTGACAGTTCCTGTTTTTTCAATTTTTCTAGTTTTTGAAATTTAACTTTTAGACTGTCAGTCTGCCGTGAAGTTGTGTTGGTTGTGCTTGAGCCTGTTGGATGTGTGAAAAGATCCCTTGCCAGTTCCTCACGGTTATCCTTGAATCGTGACATGTTGAAATTGAATAGGGAGTGCGTGTGGGCCTTAAGAATATCTCAATCAAAACCAAGTGCAGTAAGCCCAAAAGAGGAACGCATCAATCCCTAGTAGTTTCTGAGTGTTCACAATGTACATAGATGACACATAATACAATAGAGTATAGTGTGCACTAAAAAACAAAGTTCCTACTGCACAAAGGAACCAAAGGGGTGAGATAAAACACCCCAAATATTAAAGAACAATGAAGTCGGTTGTGCACCACCATCAATAAAAATATAAATGATAATTCAGAAGAGTCCCAGTTTGTTGAAAATATAATAACGTAGATTTTCGTAGATTTCTTCCAGAAAATTTATTTGGTCAGAGATACTTGATGTCACAATAGATTTATGGAGAGAACCAACTCAGCAGCCAACGCGTTTCGCCCTAAACACTTGGGCTTCTTCAGGGCGAGTAGTAAGTTCCAATATAGGGTCAAGGGTCATTTGTGAAATAAGTGTAAAACGCGAACGAAGGTTCAAAGAACGTAAATTGTAAGCTGGGGGTCGCGTAACTATCCCATCCCACCATCTTGACAGTTCCTGTTTTTTCAATTTTTCTAGTTTTTGAAATTTAACTTTTAGACTGTCAGTCTGCCGTGAAGTTGTGTTGGTTGTGCTTGAGCCTGTTGGATGTGTGAAAAGATCCCTTGCCAGTTCCTCACGGTTATCCTTGAATCGTGACATGTTGAAATTGAATAGGGAGTGCGTATGGGCCTTAAGAATATCTCAATCAAAACCAAGTGCAGTAAGCCCAAAAGAGGAACGCATCAATCCCTTGTAGTTTCTGAGTGTTCACATTGTACATAGATGACACATAATACAATAGAGTATAGTGTGCACTACCAACAAAGTTCCTACTGCACAAAGGAACCAAAGGGGTGAGATAAAACACCCCAAATATTAAAGAACAATGAAGTCGGTTGTGCACCACCATCAATAAAAATATAAATAATAATTCAGAAGAGTCCCAGTTTGTTGAAAATATAATAACGTAGATTTTCGTAGATTTCTTCCAGAAAATTTATTTGGTCAGAGATACTTGATGTCACAATAGATTTATGGAGAGAACCAACCCAGCAGCCAACGCGTTTCGCCCTATACACTTGGGCTTCTTCAGGGCGAGTAGTAAGTTCCAATATAGGGTCAAGGGTCGTTTGTGAAATAAGTGTAAAACGCGAACGAAGGTTCAAAGAACGTAAATTGTAAGCTGGGGGTCGCGTAACTATCCCATCCCACCATCTTGACAGTTCCTGTTTTTTCAATTTTTCTAGTTTTTGAAATTTAACTTTTAGACTGTCAGTCTGCCGTGAAGTTGTGTTGGTTGTGCTTGAGCCTGTTGGATGTGTGAAAAGATCCCTTGCCAGTTCCTCACGGTTATCCTTGAATCGTGACATGTTGAAATTGAATAGGGAGTGCGTATGGGCCTTAAGAATATCTCAATCAAAACCAAGTGCAGTAAGCCCAAAAGAGGAACGCATCAATCCCTAGTAGTTTCTGAGTGTTCACAATGTACATAGATGACACATAATACAATAGAGTATAGTGTGCACTACCAACAAAGTTCCTACTGCACAAAGGAACCAAAGGGGTGAGATAAAACACCCCAAATATTAAAGAACAATGAAGTCGGTTGTGCACCACCATCAATAAAAATATAAATGATAATTCAGAAGAGTCCCAGTTTGTTGAAAATATAATAACGTAGATTTTCGTAGATTTCTTCCAGAAAATTTATTTGGTCAGAGATACTTGATGTCACAATAGATTTATGGAGAGAACCAACTCAGCAGCCAACGCGTTTCGCCCTATACACTTGGGCTTCTTCAGGGCGAGTAGTAAGTTCCAATATAGGGTCAAGGGTCGTTTGTGAAATAAGTGTAAAACGCGAACGAAGGTTCAAAGAACGTAAATTGTAAGCTGGGGGTCGCGTAACTATCCCATCCCACCATCTTGACAGTTCCTGTTTTTTCAATTTTTCTAGTTTTTGAAATTTAACTTTTAGACTGTCAGTCTGCCGTGAAGTTGTGTTGGTTGTGCTTGAGCCTGTTGGATGTGTGAAAAGATCCCTTGCCAGTTCCTCACGGTTATCCTTGAATCGTGCCATGTTGAAATTGAATAGGGAGTGCGTATGGGCCTTAAGAATATCTCAATCAAAACCAAGTGCAGTAAGCCCAAAAGAGGAACGCATCAATCCCTAGTAGTTTCTGAGTGTTCACAATGTACATAGATGACACATAATACAATAGAGTATAGTGTGCACTACCAACAAAGTTCCTACTGCACAAACGAACCAAAGGGGTGAGATAAAACACCCCAAATATTAAAGAACAATGAAGTCGGTTGTGCACCACCATCAATAAAAATATAAATAATAATTCAGAAGAGTCCCAGTTTGTTGAAAATATAATAACGTAGATTTTCGTAGATTTCTTCCAGAAAATGTATGTGGTCAGAGATACTTGATGTCACAATAGATTTATGGAGAGAACCAACCCAGCAGCCAACGCGTTTCGCCCTATACACTTGGGCTTCTTCAGGGTGAGTAGTAAGTTCCAATAGAGGGTCAAGGGTCGTTTGTGAAATAAGTGTAAAACGCGAACGAAGGTTCAAAGAATGTAAATTGTAAGCTGGGTGTCGCGTAACTATCCCATCCCACCATCTTGACAGTTCGTGTTTTTTCAATTTTTCTAGTTTTTGAAATGTAACTTTTAGACTGTCAGTCTGCCGTGAAGTTGTGTTGGTTGTGCTTGAGCCTGTTGGATGTGTGAAAAGATCCCTTGCCAGTTCCTCACGGTTATCCTTGAATCGTGACATGTTGAAATTGAATAGGGAGTGCGTATGGGCCTTAAGAATATCTCAATCAAAACCAACTGCAGTAAGCCCAAAAGAGGAACGCATCAATCCCTAGTAGTTTCTGAGTGTTCACAATGTACATAGATGACACATAATACAATAGAGTATAGTGTGCACTACCAACAAAGTTCCTACTGCACAAAGGAACCAAAGGGGTGAGATAAAACACCCCAAATATTAAAGAACAATGAAGTCGGTTGTGCACCACCATCAATAAAAATATAAATAATAATTCAGAAGAGTCCCAGTTTGTTGAAAATATAATAACGTAGATTTTCGTAGATTTCTTCCAGAAAATGTATTTGGTCAGAGATACTTGATGTCACAATAGATTTATGGAGAGAACCAACCCAGCAACCAACGCGTTTCGCCCTATACACTTGGGCTTCTTCAGGGCGAGTAGTAAGTTCCAATAAAGGGTCAAGGGTCGTTTGTGAAATAAGTGTAAAACGCGAACGAAGGTTCAAAGAACGTAAATTGTAAGCTGGGGGTCGCGTAACTATCCCATCCCACCATCTTGACAGTTCCTGTTTTTTCAATTTTTCTAGTTTTTGAAATTTAACTTTTAGACTGTCAGTCTGCCGTGAAGTTGTGTTGGTTGTGCTTGAGCCTGTTGGATGTGTGAAAAGATCCCTTGCCAGTTCCTCACGGTTATCCTTGAATCGTGACATGTTGAAATTGAATAGGGAGTGCGTATGGGCCTTAAGAATATCTCAATCAAAACCAAGTGCAGTAAGCCCAAAAGAGGAATGCATCAATCCCTAGTAGTTTCTGAGTGTTCACAATGTACATAGATGACACATAATACAATAGAGTATAGTGTGCACTACCAACAAAGTTCCTACTGCACAAAGGAACCAAAGGGGTGAGATAAAACACCCCAAATATTAAAGAACAATGAAGTCGGTTGTGCACAACCATCAATAAAAATATAAATAATAATTCAGAAGAGTCCCAGTTTGTTGAAAATATAAGAACGTAGATTTTCGTAGATTTCTTCCAGAAAATGTATTTGGTCAGAGATACTTGATGTCACAATAGATTTATGGAGAGAACCAACCCAGCAGCCAACGAGTTTCGCCCTATACACTTGGGCTTCTTCAGGGCGAGTAGTAAGTTCCAATATAGGGTCAAGGGTCGTTTGTGAAATAAGTGTAAAACGCGAACGAATGTTCAAAGAACGTAAATTGTAAGCGGGGGGTCGCGTAACTATCCCATCCCACCATCTTGACAGTTCCTGTTTTTTCAATTTTTCTAGTTTTTGAAATTTAACTTTTAGACTGTCAGTCTGCCATGAAGTTGTGTTGGTTGTGCTTGAGCCTGTTGGATGTGTGAAAAGATCCCTTGCCAGTTCCTCACGGTTATCCTTGAATCGTGACATGTTGAAATTGAATAGGGAGTGCGTATGGGCCTTAAGAATATCTCAATCAAAACCAAGTGCAGTAAGCCCAAAAGAGGAATGCATCAATCCCTAGTAGTTTCTGAGTGTTCACAATGTACATAGATGACACATAATACAATAGAGTATAGTGTGCACTACCAACAAAGTTCCTACTGCACAAAGGAACCAAAGGGGTGAGATAAAACACCCCAAATATTAAAGAACAATGAAGTCGGTTGTGCACCACCATCAATAAAAATATAAATGATAATTCAGAAGAGTCCCAGTTTGTTGAAAATATAATAACGTAGATTTTCGTAGATTTCTTCCAGAAAATTTATTTGGTCAGAGATACTTGATGTCACAATAGATTTATGGAGAGAACCAACTCAGCAGCCAACGCGTTTCGCCCTATACACTTGGGCTTCTTCAGGGCGAGTAGTAAGTTCCAATATAGGGTCAAGGGTCGTTTGTGAAATAAGTGTAAAACGCGAACGAAGGTTCAAAGAACGTAAATTGTAAGCTGGGGGTCGCGTAACTATCCCATCCCACCATCTTGACAGTTCCTGTTTTTTCAATTTTTCTAGTTTTTGAAATTTAACTTTTAGACTGTCAGTCTGCCGTGAAGTTGTGTTGGTTGTGCTTGAGCCTGTTGGATGTGTGAAAAGATCCCTTGCCAGTTCCTCACGGTTATCCTTGAATCGTGCCATGTTGAAATTGAATAGGGAGTGCGTATGGGCCTTAAGAATATCTCAATCAAAACCAAGTGCAGTAAGCCCAAAAGAGGAACGCATCAATCCCTAGTAGTTTCTGAGTGTTCACAATGTACATAGATGACACATAATACAATAGAGTATAGTGTGCACTACCAACAAAGTTCCTACTGCACAAACGAACCAAAGGGGTGAGATAAAACACCCCAAATATTAAAGAACAATGAAGTCGGTTGTGCACCACCATCAATAAAAATATAAATAATAATTCAGAAGAGTCCCAGTTTGTTGAAAATATAATAACGTAGATTTTCGTAGATTTCTTCCAGAAAATGTATGTGGTCAGAGATACTTGATGTCACAATAGATTTATGGAGAGAACCAACCCAGCAGCCAACGCGTTTCGCCCTATACACTTGGGCTTCTTCAGGGTGAGTAGTAAGTTCCAATAGAGGGTCAAGGGTCGTTTGTGAAATAAGTGTAAAACGCGAACGAAGGTTCAAAGAATGTAAATTGTAAGCTGGGTGTCGCGTAACTATCCCATCCCACCATCTTGACAGTTCCTGTTTTTTCAATTTTTCTAGTTTTTGAAATGTAACTTTTAGACTGTCAGTCTGCCGTGAAGTTGTGTTGGTTGTGCTTGAGCCTGTTGGATGTGTGAAAAGATCCCTTGCCAGTTCCTCACGGTTATCCTTGAATCGTGACATGTTGAAATTGAATAGGGAGTGCGTATGGGCCTTAAGAATATCTCAATCAAAACCAACTGCAGTAAGCCCAAAAGAGGAACGCATCAATCCCTAGTAGTTTCTGAGTGTTCACAATGTACATAGATGACACATAATACAATAGAGTATAGTGTGCACTACCAACAAAGTTCCTACTGCACAAAGGAACCAAAGGGGTGAGATAAAACACCCCAAATATTAAAGAACAATGAAGTCGGTTGTGCACCACCATCAATAAAAATATAAATAATAATTCAGAAGAGTCCCAGTTTGTTGAAAATATAATAACGTAGATTTTCGTAGATTTCTTCCAGAAAATGTATTTGGTCAGAGATACTTGATGTCACAATAGATTTATGGAGAGAACCAACCCAGCAACCAACGCGTTTCGCCCTATACACTTGGGCTTCTTCAGGGCGAGTAGTAAGTTCCAATAAAGGGTCAAGGGTCGTTTGTGAAATAAGTGTAAAACGCGAACGAAGGTTCAAAGAACGTAAATTGTAAGCTGGGGGTCGCGTAACTATCCCTTCCCACCATCTTGACAGTTCCTGTTTTTTCAATTTTTCTAGTTTTTGAAATTTAACTTTTAGACTGTCAGTCTGCCGTGAAGTTGTGTTGGTTGTGCTTGAGCCTGTTGGATGTGTGAAAAGATCCCTTGCCAGTTCCTCACGGTTATCCTTGAATCGTGACATGTTGAAATTGAATAGGGAGTGCGTATGGGCCTTAAGAATATCTCAATCAAAACCAAGTGCAGTAAGCCCAAAAGAGGAATGCATCAATCCCTAGTAGTTTCTGAGTGTTCACAATGTACATAGATGACACATAATACAATAGAGTATAGTGTGCACTACCAACAAAGTTCCTACTGCACAAAGGAACCAAAGGGGTGAGATAAAACACCCCAAATATTAAAGAACAATGAAGTCGGTTGTGCACAACCATCAATAAAAATATAAATAATAATTCAGAAGAGTCCCAGTTTGTTGAAAATATAAGAACGTAGATTTTCGTAGATTTCTTCCAGAAAATGTATTTGGTCAGAGATACTTGATGTCACAATAGATTTATGGAGAGAACCAACCCAGCAGCCAACGAGTTTCGCCCTATACACTTGGGCTTCTTCAGGGCGAGTAGTAAGTTCCAATATAGGGTCAAGGGTCGTTTGTGAAATAAGTGTAAAACGCGAACGAATGTTCAAAGAACGTAAATTGTAAGCGGGGGGTCGCGTAACTATCCCATCCCACCATCTTGACAGTTCCTGTTTTTTCATTTTTTCTAGTTTTTGAAATTTAACTTTTAGACTGTCAGTCTGCCGTAAAGTTGTGTTGGTTGTGCTTGAGCCTTTTGGATGCGTGAAAAGATCCCTTGCCAGTTCCTCACGGTTATCCTTGAATCGTGACATGTTGAAATTGAATAGGGAGTGCGTATGGGCCTTAAGAATATCTCAATCAAAACCAAGTGCAGTAAGCCCAAAAGAGTAACGCATCAATCCCTAGTAGTTTCTGAGTGTTCACAATGTACATAGATGACACATAATACAATAGAGTATAGTGTGCACTACCAACAAAGTTCCTACTGCACAACGGAACCAAAGGGGTGAGATAAAACACCCCAAATATTAAAGAACAATGAAGTCGGTTGTGCACCACCATCAATAAAAATATAAATAATAATTCAGAAGAGTCCCAGTTGGTTGAAAATATAATAACGTAGATTTTCGTAGATTTCTTCCAGAAAATTTATTTGGTCAGAGATACTTGATGTCACAATAGATTTATGGAGAGAACCAACCCAGCAGCCAACGCGTTTCGCCCTATACACTTGGGCTTCTTCAGGGCGAGTAGTAAGTTCCAATATAGGGTCAAGGGTCGTTTGTGAAATAAGTGTAAAACGCGAACGAAGGTTCAAAGAACGTAAATTGTAAGCTGGGGGTCGCGTAACTATCCCATCCCACCATCTTGACAGTTCCTGTTTTTTCAATTTTTCTAGTTTTTGAAATTTAACTTTTAGACTGTCAGTCTGCCGTGAAGTTGTGTTGGTTGTGCTTGAGCCTGTTGGATGTGTGAAAAGATCCCTTGCCAGTTCCTCACGGTTATCCTTGAATCGTGCCATGTTGAAATTGAATAGGGAGTGCGTATGGGCCTTAAGAATATCTCAATCAAAACCAAGTGCAGTAAGCCCAAAAGAGGAACGCATCAATCCCTAGTAGTTTCTGAGTGTTCACAATGTACATAGATGACACATAATACAATAAAGTATAGTGTGCACTACCAACAAAGTTCCTACTGCACAAAGGAACCAAAGGGGTGAGATAAAACACCCCAAATATTAAAGAACAATGAAGTCGGTTGTGCACCACCATCAATAAAAATATAAATAATAATTCAGAAGAGTCCCAGTTTGTTGAAAATATAATAACGTAGATTTTCGTAGATTTCTTCCAGAAAATTTATTTTGTCAGAGATACTTGATGTCACAATAGATTTATGGAGAGAACCAACCCAGCAGCCAACGCGTTTCGCCCTATACACTTGGGCTTCTTCAGGGCGAGTAGTAAGTTCCAATATAGGGTCAAGGGTCGTTTGTGAAATAAGTGTAAAACGAGAACGAAGGTTCAAAGAACGTAAATTGTAAGCTGGGGGTCGCGTAACTATCCCATCCCACCATCTTGACAGTTCCTGTTTTTTCAATTTTTCTAGTTTTTGAAATTGAACTTTTAGACTGTCAGTCTGCCGTGAAGTTGTGTTGGTTGTGCTTGAGCCTGTTGGATGTGTGAAAAGATCCCTTGCCAGTTCCTCACGGTTATCCTTGAATCGTGACATGTTGAAATTGAATAGGGAGTGCGTATGGGCCTTAAGAATATCTCAATCAAAACCAAGTGCAGTAAGCCCAAAAGAGGAACGCATCAATCCCTAGTAGTTTCTGAGTGTTCACAATGTACATAGATGACACATAATACAATAGAGTATAGTGTGCACTACCAACAAAGTTCCTACTGCACAAAGGAACCAAAGGGGTGAGATAAAACACCCCAAATATTAAAGAACAATGAAGTCGGTTGTGCACCACCATCAATAAAAATATAAATGATAATTCAGAAGAGTCCCAGTTTGTTGAAAATATAATAACGTAGATTTTCGTAGATTTCTTCCAGAAAATTTATTTGGTCAGAGATACTTGATGTCACAATAGATTTATGGAGAGAACCAATTCAGCAGCCAACGCGTTTCGCCCTATACACTTGGGCTTCTTCAGGGCGAGTAGTAAGTTCCAATAGAGGGTCAAGGGTCGTTTGTGAAATAAGTGTAAAACGCGAACGAAGGTTCAAAGAACGTAAATTGTAAGCTGGGGGTCGCGTAACTATCCCATCCCACCATCTTGACAGTTCCTGTTTTTTCAATTTTTCTAGTTTTTGAAATTTAACTTTTAGACTGTCAGTCTGCCGTGAAGTTGTGTTGGTTGTGCTTGAGCCTGTTGGATGTGTGAAAAGATCCCTTGCCAGTTCCTCACGGTTATCCTTGAATCGTGCCATGTTGAAATTGAATAGGGAGTGCGTATGGGCCTTAAGAATATCTCAATCAAAACCAAGTGCAGTAAGCCCAAAAGAGGAACGCATCAATCCCTAGTAGTTTCTGAGTGTTCACAATGTACATAGATGACACATAATACAATAGAGTATAGTGTGCACTACCAACAAAGTTCCTACTGCACAAACGAACCAAAGGGGTGAGATAAAACACCCCAAATATTAAAGAACAATGAAGTCGGTTGTGCACCACCATCAATAAAAATATAAATAATAATTCAGAAGAGTCCCAGTTTGTTGAAAATATAATAACGTAGATTTTCGTAGATTTCTTCCAGAAAATTTATGTGGTCAGAGATACTTGATGTCACAATAGATTTATGGAGAGAACCAACCCAGCAGCCAACGCGTTTCGCCCTATACACTTGGGCTTCTTCAGGGTGAGTAGTAAGTTCCAATATAGGGTCAAGGGTCGTTTGTGAAATAAGTGTAAAACGCGAACGAAGGTTCAAAGAACGTAAATTGTAAGCTGGGGGTCGCGTAACTATCCCATCCCACCATCTTGACAGTTCCTGTTTTTTCAATTTTTCTAGTTTTTGAAATGTAACTTTTAGACTGTCAGTCTGCCGTGAAGTTGTGTTGGTTGTGCTTGAGCCTGTTGGATGTGTGAAAAGATCCCTTGCCAGTTCCTCACGGTTATCCTTGAATCGTGACATGTTGAAATTGAATAGGGAGTGCGTATGGGCCTTAAGAATATCTCAATCAAAACCAAGTGCAGTAAGCCCAAAAGAGGAACGCATCAATCCCTAGTAGTTTCTGAGTGTTCACAATGTACATAGATGACACATAATACAATAGAGTATAGTGTGCACTACCAACAAAGTTCCTACTGCACAAAGGAACCAAAGGGGTGAGATAAAACACCCCAAATATTAAAGAACAATGAAGTCGGTTGTGCACCACCATCAATAAAAATATAAATAATAATTCAGAAGAGTCCCAGTTTGTTGAAAATATAATAACGTAGATTTTCATAGATTTCTTCCAGAAAATTTATTTGGTCAGAGATACTTGATGTCACAATAGATTTATGGAGAGAACCAACCCAGCAGCCAACGCGTTTCGCCCTATACACTTGGGCTTCTTCAGGGCGAGTAGTAAGTTCCAATATAGGGTCAAGGGTCGTTTGTGAAATAAGTGTAAAACGCGAACGAAGGTTCAAAGAACGTAAATTGTAAGCTGGGGGTCGCGTAACTATCCCATCCCACCATCTTGACAGTTCCTGTTTTTTCAATTTTTCTAGTTTTTGAAATTGAACTTTTAGACTGTCAGTCTGCCGTGAAGTTGTGTTGGTTGTGCTTGAGCCTGTTGGATGTGTGAAAAGATCCCTTGCCAGTTCCTCACGGTTATCCTTGAATCGTGACATGTTGAAATTGAATAGGGAGTGCGTATGGGCCTTAAGAATATCTCAATCAAAACCAAGTGCAGTAAGCCCAAAAGAGGAACGCATCAATCCCTAGTAGTTTCTGAGTGTTCACAATGTACATAGATGACACATAATACAATAGAGTATAGTGTGCACTACCAACAAAGTTCCTACTGCACAAAGGAACCAAAGGGGTGAGATAAAACACCCCAAATATTAAAGAACAATGAAGTCGGTTGTGCACCACCATCAATAAAAATATAAATGATAATTCAGAAGAGTCCCAGTTTGTTGAAAATATAATAACGTAGATTTTCGTAGATTTCTTCCAGAAAATTTATTTGGTCAGAGATACTTGATGTCACAATAGATTTATGGAGAGAACCAATTCAGCAGCCAACGCGTGTCGCCCTATACACTTGGGCTTCTTCAGGGCGAGTAGTAAGTTCCAATAGAGGGTCAAGGGTCGTTTGTGAAATAAGTGTAAAACGCGAACGAAGGTTCAAAGAACGTAAATTGTAAGCTGGGGGTCGCGTAACTATCCCATCCCACCATCTTGACAGTTCCTGTTTTTTCAATTTTTCTAGTTTTTGAAATTTAACTTTTAGACTGTCAGTCTGCCGTGAAGTTGTGTTGGTTGTGCTTGAGCCTGTTGGATGTGTGAAAAGATCCCTTGCCAGTTCCTCACGGTTATCCTTGAATCGTGCCATGTTGAAATTGAATAGGGAGTGCGTATGGGCCTTAAGAATATCTCAATCAAAACCAAGTGCAGTAAGCCCAAAAGAGGAACGCATCAATCCCTAGTAGTTTCTGAGTGTTCACAATGTACATAGATGACACATAATACAATAGAGTATAGTGTGCACTACCAACAAAGTTCCTACTGCACAAACGAACCAAAGGGGTGAGATAAAACACCCCAAATATTAAAGAACAATGAAGTCGGTTGTGCACCACCATCAATAAAAATATAAATAATAATTCAGAAGAGTCCCAGTTTGTTGAAAATATAATAACGTAGATTTTCGTAGATTTCTTCCAGAAAATTTATGTGGTCAGAGATACTTGATGTCACAATAGATTTATGGAGAGAACCAACCCAGCAGCCAACGCGTTTCGCCCTATACACTTGGGCTTCTTCAGGGTGAGTAGTAAGTTCCAATATAGGGTCAAGGGTCGTTTGTGAAATAAGTGTAAAACGCGAACGAAGGTTCAAAGAACGTAAATTGTAAGCTGGGGGTCGCGTAACTATCCCATCCCACCATCTTGACAGTTCCTGTTTTTTCAATTTTTCTAGTTTTTGAAATGTAACTTTTAGACTGTCAGTCTGCCGTGAAGTTGTGTTGGTTGTGCTTGAGCCTGTTGGATGTGTGAAAAGATCCCTTGCCAGTTCCTCACGGTTATCCTTGAATCGTGACATGTTGAAATTGAATAGGGAGTGCGTATGGGCCTTAAGAATATCTCAATCAAAACCAAGTGCAGTAAGCCCAAAAGAGGAACGCATCAATCCCTAGTAGTTTCTGAGTGTTCACAATGTACATAGATGACACATAATACAATAGAGTATAGTGTGCACTACCAACAAAGTTCCTACTGCACAAAGGAACCAAAGGGGTGAGATAAAACACCCCAAATATTAAAGAACAATGAAGTCGGTTGTGCACCACCATCAATAAAAATATAAATAATAATTCAGAAGAGTCCCAGTTTGTTGAAAATATAATAACGTAGATTTTCGTAGATTTCTTCCAGAAAATTTATTTGGTCAGAGATACTTGATGTCACAATAGATTTATGGAGAGAACCAACCCAGCAGCCAACGCGTTTCGCCCTATACACTTGGGCTTCTTCAGGGCGAGTAGTAAGTTCCAATATAGGGTCAAGGGTCGTTTGTGAAATAAGTGTAAAACGCGAACGAAGGTTCAAAGAACGTAAATTGTAAGCTGGGGGTCGCGTAACTATCCCATCCCACCATCTTGACAGTTCCTGTTTTTTCAATTTTTCTAGTTTTTGAAATTTAACTTTTAGACTGTCAGTCTGCCGTGAAGTTGTGTTGGTTGTGCTTGAGCCTGTTGGATGTGTGAAAAGATCCCTTGCCAGTTCCTCACGGTTATCCTTGAATCGTGACATGTTGAAATTGAATAGGGAGTGCGTGTGGGCCTTAAGAATATCTCAATCAAAACCAAGTGCAGTAAGCCCAAAAGAGGAACGCATCAATCCCTAGTAGTTTCTGAGTGTTCACAATGTACATAGATGACACATAATACAATAGAGTATAGTGTGCACTACCAACAAAGTTCCTACTGCACAAAGGAACCAAAGGGGTGAGATAAAACACCCCAAATATTAAAGAACAATGAAGTCGGTTGTGCACCACCATCAATAAAAATATAAATGATAATTCAGAAGAGTCCCAGTTTGTTGAAAATATAATAACGTAGATTTTCGTAGATTTCTTCCAGAAAATTTATTTGGTCAGAGATACTTGATGTCACAATAGATTTATGGAGAGAACCAACTCAGCAGCCAACGCGTTTCGCCCTATACACTTGGGCTTCTTCAGGGCGAGTAGTAAGTTCCAATATAGGGTCAAGGGTCATTTGTGAAATAAGTGTAAAACGCGAACGAAGGTTCAAAGAACGTAAATTGTAAGCTGGGGGTCGCGTAACTATCCCATCCCACCATCTTGACAGTTCCTGTTTTTTCAATTTTTCTAGTTTTTGAAATTTAACTTTTAGACTGTCAGTCTGCCGTGAAGTTGTGTTGGTTGTGCTTGAGCCTGTTGGATGTGTGAAAAGATCCCTTGCCAGTTCCTCACGGTTATCCTTGAATCGTGACATGTTGAAATTGAATAGGGAGTGCGTATGGGCCTTAAGAATATCTCAATCAAAACCAAGTGCAGTAAGCCCAAAAGAGGAACGCATCAATCCCTTGTAGTTTCTGAGTGTTCACATTGTACATAGATGACACATAATACAATAGAGTATAGTGTGCACTACCAACAAAGTTCCTACTGCACAAAGGAACCAAAGGGGTGAGATAAAACACCCCAAATATTAAAGAACAATGAAGTCGGTTGTGCACCACCATCAATAAAAATATAAATAATAATTCAGAAGAGTCCCAGTTTGTTGAAAATATAATAACGTAGATTTTCGTAGATTTCTTCCAGAAAATTTATTTGGTCAGAGATACTTGATGTCACAATAGATTTATGGAGAGAACCAACCCAGCAGCCAACGCGTTTCGCCCTATACACTTGGGCTTCTTCAGGGCGAGTAGTAAGTTCCAATATAGGGTCAAGGGTCGTTTGTGAAATAAGTGTAAAACGCGAACGAAGGTTCAAAGAACGTAAATTGTAAGCTGGGGGTCGCGTAACTATCCCATCCCACCATCTTGACAGTTCCTGTTTTTTCAATTTTTCTAGTTTTTGAAATTTAACTTTTAGACTGTCAGTCTGCCGTGAAGTTGTGTTGGTTGTGCTTGAGCCTGTTGGATGTGTAAAAAGATCCCTTGCCAGTTCCTCACGGTTATCCTTGAATCGTGCCATGTTGAAATTGAATAGGGAGTGCGTATGGGCCTTAAGAATATCTCAATCAAAACCAAGTGCAGTAAGCCCAAAAGAGGAACGCATCAATCCCTAGTAGTTTCTGAGTGTTCACAATGTACATAGATGACACATAATCCAATAGAGTATAGTGTGCACTACCAACAAAGTTCCTACTGCACAAACGAACCAAAGGGGTGAGATAAAACACCCCAAATATTAAAGAACAATGAAGTCGGTTGTGCACCACCATCAATAAAAATATAAATAATAATTCAGAAGAGTCCCAGTTTGTTGAAAATATAATAACGTAGATTTTCGTAGATTTCTTCCAGAAAATTTATGTGGTCAGAGATACTTGATGTCACAATAGATTTATGGAGAGAACCAACCCAGCAGCCAACGCGTTTCGCCCTATACACTTGGGCTTCTTCAGGGTGAGTAGTAAGTTCCAATATAGGGTCAAGGGTCGTTTGTGAAATAAGTGTAAAACGCGAACGAAGGTTCAAAGAACGTAAATTGTAAGCTGGGGGTCGCGTAACTATCCCATCCCACCATCTTGACAGTTCCTGTTTTTTCAATTTTTCTAGTTTTTGAAATGTAACTTTTAGACTGTCAGTCTGCCGTGAAGTTGTGTTGGTTGTGCTTGAGCCTGTTGGATGTGTGAAAAGATCCCTTGCCAGTTCCTCACGGTTATCCTTGAATCGTGACATGTTGAAATTGAATAGGGAGTGCGTATGGGCCTTAAGAATATCTCAATCAAAACCAAGTGCAGTAAGCCCAAAAGAGGAACGCATCAATCCCTAGTAGTTTCTGAGTGTTCACAATGTACATAGATGACACATAATACAATAGAGTATAGTGTGCACTACCAACAAAGTTCCTACTGCACAAAGGAACCAAAGGGGTGAGATAAAACACCCCAAATATTAAAGAACAATGAAGTCGGTTGTGCACCACGATCAATAAAAATATAAATGATAATTCAGAAGAGTCCCAGTTTGTTGAAAATATAATAACGTAGATTTTCGTAGATTTCTTCCAGAAAATTTATTTGGTCAGAGATACTTGATGTCACAATAGATTTATGGAGAGAACCAATTCAGCAGCCAACGCGTTTCGCCCTATACACTTGGGCTTCTTCAGGGCGAGTAGTAAGTTCCAATAGAGGGTCAAGGGTCGTTTGTGAAATAAGTGTAAAACGCGAACGAAGGTTCAAAGAACGTAAATTGTAAGCTGGGGGTCGCGTAACTATCCCATCCCACCATCTTGACAGTTCCTGTTTTTTCAATTTTTCTAGTTTTTGAAATTTAACTTTTAGACTGTCAGTCTGCCGTGAAGTTGTGTTGGTTGTGCTTGAGCCTGTTGGATGTGTGAAAAGATCCCTTGCCAGTTCCTCACGGTTATCCTTGAATCGTGCCATGTTGAAATTGAATAGGGAGTGCGTATGGGCCTTAAGAATATCTCAATCAAAACCAAGTGCAGTAAGCCCAAAAGAGGAACGCATCAATCCCTAGTAGTTTCTGAGTGTTCACAATGTACATAGATGACACATAATACAATAGAGTATAGTGTGCACTACCAACAAAGTTCCTACTGCACAAACGAACCAAAGGGGTGAGATAAAACACCCCAAATATTAAAGAACAATGAAGTCGGTTGTGCACCACCATCAATAAAAATATAAATAATAATTCAGAAGAGTCCCAGTTTGTTGAAAATATAATAACGTAGATTTTCGTAGATTTCTTCCAGAAAATTTATGTGGTCAGAGATACTTGATGTCACAATAGATTTATGGAGAGAACCAACCCAGCAGCCAACGCGTTTCGCCCTATACACTTGGGCTTCTTCAGGGTGAGTAGTAAGTTCCAATATAGGGTCAAGGGTCGTTTGTGAAATAAGTGTAAAACGCGAACGAAGGTTCAAAGAACGTAAATTGTAAGCTGGGGGTCGCGTAACTATCCCATCCCACCATCTTGACAGTTCCTGTTTTTTCAATTTTTCTAGTTTTTGAAATGTAACTTTTAGACTGTCAGTCTGCCGTGAAGTTGTGTTGGTTGTGCTTGAGCCTGTTGGATGTGTGAAAAGATCCCTTGCCAGTTCCTCACGGTTATCCTTGAATCGTGACATGTTGAAATTGAATAGGGAGTGCGTATGGGCCTTAAGAATATCTCAATCAAAACCAAGTGCAGTAAGCCCAAAAGAGGAACGCATCAATCCCTAGTAGTTTCTGAGTGTTCACAATGTACATAGATGACACATAATACAATAGAGTATAGTGTGCACTACCAACAAAGTTCCTACTGCACAAAGGAACCAAAGGGGTGAGATAAAACACCCCAAATATTAAAGAACAATGAAGTCGGTTGTGCACCACCATCAATAAAAATATAAATAATAATTCAGAAGAGTCCCAGTTTGTTGAAAATATAATAACGTAGATTTTCGTAGATTTCTTCCAGAAAATTTATTTGGTCAGAGATACTTGATGTCACAATAGATTTATGGAGAGAACCAACCCAGCAGCCAACGCGTTTCGCCCTATACACTTGGGCTTCTTCAGGGCGAGTAGTAAGTTCCAATATAGGGTCAAGGGTCGTTTGTGAAATAAGTGTAAAACGCGAACGAAGGTTCAAAGAACGTAAATTGTAAGCTGGGGGTCGCGTAACTATCCCATCCCACCATCTTGACAGTTCCTGTTTTTTCAATTTTTCTAGTTTTTGAAATTTAACTTTTAGACTGTCAGTCTGCCGTGAAGTTGTGTTGGTTGTGCTTGAGCCTGTTGGATGTGTGAAAAGATCCCTTGCCAGTTCCTCACGGTTATCCTTGAATCGTGACATGTTGAAATTGAATAGGGAGTGCGTGTGGGCCTTAAGAATATCTCAATCAAAACCAAGTGCAGTAAGCCCAAAAGAGGAACGCATCAATCCCTAGTAGTTTCTGAGTGTTCACAATGTACATAGATGACACATAATACAATAGAGTATAGTGTGCACTAAAAAACAAAGTTCCTACTGCACAAAGGAACCAAAGGGGTGAGATAAAACACCCCAAATATTAAAGAACAATGAAGTCGGTTGTGCACCACCATCAATAAAAATATAAATGATAATTCAGAAGAGTCCCAGTTTGTTGAAAATATAATAACGTAGATTTTCGTAGATTTCTTCCAGAAAATTTATTTGGTCAGAGATACTTGATGTCACAATAGATTTATGGAGAGAACCAACTCAGCAGCCAACGCGTTTCGCCCTATACACTTGGGCTTCTTCAGGGCGAGTAGTAAGTTCCAATATAGGGTCAAGGGTCGTTTGTGAAATAAGTGTAAAACGCGAACGAAGGTTCAAAGAACGTAAATTGTAAGCTGGGGGTCGCGTAACTATCCCATCCCACCATCTTGACAGTTCCTGTTTTTTCAATTTTTCTAGTTTTTGAAATTTAACTTTTAGACTGTCAGTCTGCCGTGAAGTTGTGTTGGTTGTGCTTGAGCCTGTTGGATGTGTGAAAAGATCCCTTGCCAGTTCCTCACGGTTATCCTTGAATCGTGACATGTTGAAATTGAATAGGGAGTGCGTATGGGCCTTAAGAATATCTCAATCAAAACCAAGTGCAGTAAGCCCAAAAGAGGAACGCATCAATCCCTTGTAGTTTCTGAGTGTTCACATTGTACATAGATGACACATAATACAATAGAGTATAGTGTGCACTACCAACAAAGTTCCTACTGCACAAAGGAACCAAAGGGGTGAGATAAAACACCCCAAATATTAAAGAACAATGAAGTCGGTTGTGCACCACCATCAATAAAAATATAAATAATAATTCAGAAGAGTCCCAGTTTGTTGAAAATATAATAACGTAGATTTTCGTAGATTTCTTCCAGAAAATTTATTTGGTCAGAGATACTTGATGTCACAATAGATTTATGGAGAGAACCAACCCAGCAGCCAACGCGTTTCGCCCTATACACTTGGGCTTCTTCAGGGCGAGTAGTAAGTTCCAATATAGGGTCAAGGGTCGTTTGTGAAATAAGTGTAAAACGCGAACGAAGGTTCAAAGAACGTAAATTGTAAGCTGGGGGTCGCGTAACTATCCCATCCCACCATCTTGACAGTTCCTGTTTTTTCAATTTTTCTAGTTTTTGAAATTTAACTTTTAGACTGTCAGTCTGCCGTGAAGTTGTGTTGGTTGTGCTTGAGCCTGTTGGATGTGTGAAAAGATCCCTTGCCAGTTCCTCACGGTTATCCTTGAATCGTGCCATGTTGAAATTGAATAGGGAGTGCGTATGGGCCTTAAGAATATCTCAATCAAAACCAAGTGCAGTAAGCCCAAAAGAGGAACGCATCAATCCCTAGTAGTTTCTGAGTGTTCACAATGTACATAGATGACACATAATCCAATAGAGTATAGTGTGCACTACCAACAAAGTTCCTACTGCACAAACGAACCAAAGGGGTGAGATAAAACACCCCAAATATTAAAGAACAATGAAGTCGGTTGTGCACCACCATCAATAAAAATATAAATAATAATTCAGAAGAGTCCCAGTGTGTTGAAAATATAATAACGTAGATTTTCGTAGATTTCTTCCAGAAAATTTATGTGGTCAGAGATACTTGATGTCACAATAGATTTATGGAGAGAACCAACCCAGCAGCCAACGCGTTTCGCCCTATACACTTGGGCTTCTTCAGGGTGAGTAGTAAGTTCCAATATAGGGTCAAGGGTCGTTTGTGAAATAAGTGTAAAACGCGAACGAAGGTTCAAAGAACGTAAATTGTAAGCTGGGGGTCGCGTAACTATCCCATCCCACCATCTTGACAGTTCCTGTTTTTTCAATTTTTCTAGTTTTTGAAATGTAACTTTTAGACTGTCAGTCTGCCGTGAAGTTGTGTTGGTTGTGCTTGAGCCTGTTGGATGTGTGAAAAGATCCCTTGCCAGTTCCTCACGGTTATCCTTGAATCGTGACATGTTGAAATTGAATAGGGAGTGCGTATGGGCCTTAAGAATATCTCAATCAAAACCAAGTGCAGTAAGCCCAAAAGAGGAACGCATCAATCCCTAGTAGTTTCTGAGTGTTCACAATGTACATAGATGACACATAATACAATAGAGTATAGTGTGCACTACCAACAAAGTTCCTACTGCACAAAGGAACCAAAGGGGTGAGATAAAACACCCCAAATATTAAAGAACAATGAAGTCGGTTGTGCACCACCATCAATAAAAATATAAATAATAATTCAGAAGAGTCCCAGTTTGTTGAAAATATAATAACGTAGATTTTCGTAGATTTCTTCCAGAAAATTTATTTGGTCAGAGATACTTGATGTCACAATAGATTTATGGAGAGAAGCAACCCAGCAGCCAACGCGTTTCGCCCTATACACTTGGGCTTCTTCAGGGCGAGTAGTAAGTTCCAATATAGGGTCAAGGGTCGTTTGTGAAATAAGTGTAAAACGCGACCGAAGGTTCAAAGAACGTAAATTGTAAGCTGGGGGTCGCGTAACTATCCCATCCCACCATCTTGACAGTTCCTGTTTTTTCAATTTTTCTAGTTTTTGAAATTGAACTTTTAGACTGTCAGTCTGCCGTGAAGTTGTGTTGGTTGTGCTTGAGCCTGTTGGATGTGTGAAAAGATCCCTTGCCAGTTCCTCACGGTTATCCTTGAATCGTGACATGTTGAAATTGAATAGGGAGTGCGTATGGGCCTTAAGAATATCTCAATCAAAACCAAGTGCAGTAAGCCCAAAAGAGGAACGCATCAATCCCTAGTAGTTTCTGAGTGTTCACAATGTACATAGATGACACATAATACAATAGAGTATAGTGTGCACTACCAACAAAGTTCCTACTGCACAAAGGAACCAAAGGGGTGAGATAAAACACCCCAAATATTAAAGAACAATGAAGTCGGTTGTGCACCACCATCAATAAAAATATAAATGATAATTCAGAAGAGTCCCAGTTTGTTGAAAATATAATAACGTAGATTTTCGTAGATTTCTTCCAGAAAATTTATTTGGTCAGAGATACTTGATGTCACAATAGATTTATGGAGAGAACCAATTCAGCAGCCAACGCGTTTCGCCCTATACACTTGGGCTTCTTCAGGGCGAGTAGTAAGTTCCAATAGAGGGTCAAGGGTCGTTTGTGAAATAAGTGTAAAACGCGAACGAAGGTTCAAAGAACGTAAATTGTAAGCTGGGGGTCGCGTAACTATCCCATCCCACCATCTTGACAGTTCCTGTTTTTTCAATTTTTCTAGTTTTTGAAATGTAACTTTTAGACTGTCAGTCTGCCGTGAAGTTGTGTTGGTTGTGCTTGAGCCTGTTGGATGTGTGAAAAGATCCCTTGCCAGTTCCTCACGGTTATCCTTGAATCGTGCCATGTTGAAATTGAATAGGGAGTGCGTATGGGCCTTAAGAATATCTCAATCAAAACCAAGTGCAGTAAGCCCAAAAGAGGAACGCATCAATCCCTAGTAGTTTCTGAGTGTTCACAATGTACATAGATGACACATAATACAATAGAGTATAGTGTGCACTACCAACAAAGTTCCTACTGCACAAACGAACCAAAGGGGTGAGATAAAACACCCCAAATATTAAAGAACAATGAAGTCGGTTGTGCACCACCATCAATAAAAATATAAATGATAATTCAGAAGAGTCCCAGTTTGTTGAAAATATAATAACGTAGATTTTCGTAGATTTCTTCCAGAAAATTTATTTGGTCAGAGATACTTGATGTCACAATAGATTTATGGAGAGTACCAACCCAGCAGCCAACGAGTTTCGCCCTATACACTTGGGCTTCTTCAGGGCGAGTAGTAAGTTCCAATATAGGGTCAAGGGTCGTTTGTGAAATAAGTGTAAAACGCGAACGAAGGTTCAAAGAACGTAAATTGTAAGCTGGGGGTCGCGTAACTATCCCATCCCACCATCTTGACAGTTCCTGTTTTTTCAATTTTTCTAGTTTTTGAAATGTAACTTTTAGACTGTCAGTCTGCCGTGAAGTTGTGTTGGTTGTGCTTGAGCCTGTTGGATGTGTGAAAAGATCCCTTGCCAGTTCCTCACGGTTATCCTTGAATCGTGACATGTTGAAATTGAATACGGAGTGCGTATGGGCCTTAAGAATATCTCAATCAAAACCAAGTGCAGTAAGCCCAAAAGAGGAACGCATCAATCCCTAGTAGTTTCTGAGTGTTCACAATGTACATAGATGACACATAATACAATAGAGTATAGTGTGCACTACCAACAAAGTTCCTACTGCACAAAGGAACCAAAGGGGTGAGATAAAACACCCCAAATATTAAAGAACAATGAAGTCGGTTGTGCACCACCATCAATAAAAATATAAATAATAATTCAGAAGAGTCCCAGTTTGTTGAAAATATAATAACGTAGATTTTCGTAGATTTCTTCCAGAAAATTTATTTGGTCAGAGATACTTGATGTCACAATAGATTTATGGAGAGAACCAACCCAGCAGCCAACGCGTTTCGCCCTATACACTTGGGCTTCTTCAGGGCGAGTAGTAAGTTCCAATATAGGGTCAAGGGTCGTTTGTGAAATAAGTGTAAAACGCGAACGAAGGTTCAAAGAACGTAAATTGTAAGCTGGGGGTCGCGTAACTATCCCATCTGACCATCTTGACAGTTCCTGTTTTTTCAATTTTTCTAGTTTTTGAAATTTAACTTTTAGACTGTCAGTCTGCCGTGAAGTTGTGTTGGTTGTGCTTGAGCCTGTTGGATGTGTGAAAAGATCCCTTGCCAGTTCCTCACGGTTATCCTTGAATCGTGACATGTTGAAATTGAATAGGGAGTGCGTATGGGCCTTAAGAATATCTCAATCAAAACCAAGTGCAGTAAGCCCAAAAGAGGAACGCATCAATCCCTAGTAGTTTCTGAAAGTTCACAATGTACATAGATGACACATAATACAATAGAGTATAGTGTGCACTAAAAAACAAAGTTCCTACTGCACAAAGGAACCAAAGGGGTGAGATAAAACACCCCAAATATTAAAGAACAATGAAGTCGGTTGTGCACCACCATCAATAAAAATATAAATGATAATTCAGAAGAGTCCCAGTTTGTTGAAAATATAATAACGTAGATTTTCGTAGATTTCTTCCAGAAAATTTATTTGCTCAGAGATACTTGATGTCACAATAGATTTATGGAGAGAACCAACTCAGCAGCCAACGCGTTTCGCCCTATACACTTGGGCTTCTTCAGGGCGAGTAGTAAGTTCCAATATAGGGTCAAGGGTCGTTTGTGAAATAAGTGTAAAACGCGAACGAAGGTTCAAAGAACGTAAATTGTAAGCTGGGGGTCGCGTAACTATCCCATCCCACCATCTTGACAGTTCCTGTTTTTTCAATTTTTCTAGTTTTTGAAATTTAACTTTTAGACTGTCAGTCTGCCGTGAAGTTGTGTTGGTTGTGCTTGAGCCTGTTGGATGTGTGAAAAGATCCCTTGCCAGTTCCTCACGGTTATCCTTGAATCGTGACATGTTGAAATTGAATAGGGAGTGCGTATGGGCCTTAAGAATATCTCAATCAAAACCAAGTGCAGTAAGCCCAAAAGAGAAACGCATCAATCCCTTGTAGTTTCTGAGTGTTCACATTGTACATAGATGACACATAATACAATAGAGTATAGTGTGCACTACCAACAAAGTTCCTACTGCACAAAGGAACCAAAGGGGTGAGATAAAACACCCCAAATATTAAAGAACAATGAAGTCGGTTGTGCACCACCATCAATAAAAATATAAATAATAATTCAGAAGAGTCCCAGTTTGTTGAAAATATAATAACGTAGATTTTCGTAGATTTCTTCCAGAAAATTTATTTGGTCAGAGATACTTGATGTCACAATAGATTTATGGAGAGAACCAACCCAGCAGCCAACGCGTTTCGCCCTATACACTTGGGCTTCTTCAGGGCGAGTAGTAAGATCCAATATAGGGTCAAGGGTCGTTTGTGAAATAAGTGTAAAACGCGAACGAAGGTTCAAAGAACGTAAATTGTAAGCTGGGGGTCGCGTAACTATCCCATCCCACCATCTTGACAGTTCCTGTTTTTTCAATTTTTCTAGTTTTTGAAATTTAACTTTTAGACTGTCAGTCTGCCGTGAAGTTGTGTTGGTTGTGCTTGAGCCTGTTGGATGTGTGAAAAGATCCCTTGCCAGTTCCTCACGGTTATCCTTGAATCGTGACATGTTGAAATTGAATAGGGAGTGTGTATGGGCCTTAAGAATATCACAATCAAAACCAAGTGCAGTAAGCCCAAAAGAGGAACGCATCAATCCCTAGTAGTTTCTGAGTGTTCACAATGTACATAGATAACACATAATACAATAGAGTATAGTGTGCACTACCAACAAAGTTCCTACTGCACAAAGGAACCAAAGGGGTGAGATAAAACACCCCAAATATTAAAGAACAATGAAGTCGGTTGTGCACCACCATCAATAAAAATATAAATAATAATTCAGAAGAGTCCCAGTTTGTTGAAAATATAAGAACGTAGATTTTCGTAGATTTCTTCCAGAAAATTTATTTGGTCAGAGATACTTGATGTCACAATAGATTTATGGAGAGAACCAACCCAGCAGCCAACGCGTTTCGCCCTATACACTTGGGCTTCTTCAGGGCGAGTAGTAAGTTCCAATATAGGGTCAAGGGTCGTTTGTGAAATAAGTGTAAAACGCGAACGAAGGTTCAAAGAATGTAAATTGTAAGCTGGGGGTCGCGTAACTATCCCATCCCACCATCTTGACAGTTCCTGTTTTTTCAATTTTTCTAGTTTTTGAAATTTAACTTTTAGACTGTCAGTCTGCCGTGAAGTTGTGTTGGTTGTGCTTGAGCCTGTTGGATGTGTGAAAAGATCCCTTGCCAGTTCCTCACGGTTATCCTTGAATCGTGACATGTTGAAATTGAATAGGGAGTGCGTATGGGCCTTAAGAATATCTCAATCAAAACCAAGTGCAGTAAGCCCAAAAGAGGAACGCATCAATCCCTAGTAGTTTCTGAGTGTTCACAATGTACATAGATGACACATAATACAATAGAGTATAGTGTGCACTACCAACAAAGTTCCTACTGCACAAAGGAACCAAAGGGGTGAGATAAAACACCCCAAATATTAAAGAACAATGAAATCGGTTGTGCACCACCATCAATAAAAATATAAATAATAATTCAGAAGAGTCCCAGTTTGTTGAAAATAAAATAACGTAGATTTTCATAGATTTCTTCCAGAAAATTTATTTGGTCAGAGATACTTGATGTCACAATAGATTTATGGAGAGAACCAACCCAGCAGCCAACGCGTTTCGCCCTATACACTTGGGCTTCTTCAGGGCGAGTAGTAAGTTCCAATATAGGGTCAAGGGTCGTTTGTGAAATAAGTGTAAAACGCGAACGAAGGTTCAAAGAACGTAAATTGTAAGCTGGGGGTCGCGTAACTATCCCATCCCACCATCTTGACAGTTCCTGTTTTTTCAATTTTTCTAGTTTTTGAAATTTAACTTTTAGACTGTCAGTCTGCCGTGAAGTTGTGTTGGTTGTGCTTGAGCCTGTTGGATGTGTGAAAAGATCCCTTGCCAGTTCCTCACGGTTATCCTTGAATCGTGACATGTTGAAATTGAATAGGGAGTGTGTATGGGCCTTAAGAATATCACAATCAAAACCAAGTGCAGTAAGCCCAAAAGAGGAACGCATCAATCCCTAGTAGTTTCTGAGTGTTCACAATGTACATAGATAACACATAATACAATAGAGTATAGTGTGCACTACCAACAAAGTTCCTACTGCACAAAGGAACCAAAGGGGTGAGATAAAACACCCCAAATATTAAAGAACAATGAAGTCGGTTGTGCACCACCATCAATAAAAATATAAATAATAATTCAGAAGAGTCCCAGTTTGTTGAAAATATAAGAACGTAGATTTTCGTAGATTTCTTCCAGAAAATTTATTTGGTCAGAGATACTTGATGTCACAATAGATTTATGGAGAGAACCAACCCAGCAGCCAACGCGTTTCGCCCTATACACTTGGGCTTCTTCAGGGCGAGTAGTAAGTTCCAATATAGGGTCAAGGGTCGTTTGTGAAATAAGTGTAAAACGCGAACGAAGGTTCAAAGAATGTAAATTGTAAGCTGGGGGTCGCGTAACTATCTCATCCCACCATCTTGACAGTTCCTGTTTTTTCAATTTTTCTAGTTTTTGAAATTTAACTTTTAGACTGTCAGTCTGCCGTGAAGTTGTGTTGGTTGTGCTTGAGCCTGTTGGATGTGTGAAAAGATCCCTTGCCAGTTCCTCACGGTTATCCTTGAATCGTGACATGTTGAAATTGAATAGGGAGTGCGTATGGGCCTTAAGAATATCTCAATCAAAACCAAGTGCAGTAAGCCCAAAAGAGGAACGCATCAATCCCTAGTAGTTTCTGAGTGTTCACAATGTACATAGATGACACATAATACAATAGAGTATAGTGTGCACTACCAACAAAGTTCCTACTGCACAAAGGAACCAAAGGGGTGAGATAAAACACCCCAAATATTAAAGAACAATGAAGTCGGTTGTGCACCACCATCAATAAAAATATAAATAATAATTCAGAAGAGTCCCAGTTTGTTGAAAATATAATAACGTAGATTTTCATAGATTTCTTCCAGAAAATTTATTTGGTCAGAGATACTTGATGTCACAATAGATTTATGGAGAGAACCAACCCAGCAGCCAACGCGTTTCGCCCTATATACTTGGGCTTCTTCAGGGCGAGTAGTAAGTTCCAATATAGGGTCAAGGGTCTTTTGTGAAATAAGTGTAAAACGCGAACGAAGGTTCAAAGAACGTAAATTGTAAGTTGGGGGTCGCGTAACTATCCCATCCCACCATCTTGACAGTTCCTGTTTTTTCAATTTTTCTAGTTTTTGAAATTTAACTTTTAGATTGTCAGTCTGCCGTGAAGTTGTGTTGGTTGTGCTTGAGCCTGTTGGATGTGTGAAAAGATCCCTTGCCAGTTCCTCACGGTTATCCTTGAATCGTGACATGTTGAAATTGAATAGGGAGTGCGTATGGCCCTTAAGAATATCTCAATCAAAACCAAGTGCAGTAAGCCCAAAAGAGTAACGCATCAATCCCTAGTAGTTTCTGAGTGTTCACAATGTACATAGATGACACATAATACAATAGAGTATAGTGTGCACTACCAACAAAGTTCCTACTGCACAAAGGAACCAAAGGGGTGAGATAAAACACCCCAAATATTAAAGAACAATGAAGTCGGTTGTGCACCACCATCAATAAAAATATAAATAATAATTCAGAAGAGTCCCAGTTTGTTGAAAATATAAGAACGTAGATTTTCGTAGATTTCTTCCAGAAAATTTATTTGGTCAGAGATACTTGATGTCACAATAGATTTATGGAGAGAACCAACCCAGCAGCCAACGCGTTTCGCCCTATACACTTGGGCTTCTTCAGGGCGAGTAGTAAGTTCCAATATAGGGTCAAGGGTCGTTTGTGAAATAAGTGTAAAACGCGAACGAAGGTTCAAAGAACGTAAATTGTAATCTGGGGGTCGCGTAACTATCCCATCCCACCATCTTGACAGTTCCTGTTTTTTCAATTTTTCTAGTTTTTGAAATTTAACTTTTAGACTGTCAGTCTGCCGTGAAGTTGTGTTGGTTGTGCTTGAGCCTGTTGGATGTGTGAAAAGATCCCTTGCCAGTTCCTCACGGTTATCCTTGAATCGTGACATGTTGAAATTGAATAGGGAGTGCGTATGGGCCTTAAGAATATCTCAATCAAAACCAAGTGCAGTAAGCCCAAAAGAGGAACGCATCAATCCCTAGTAGTTTCTGAGTGTTCACATTGTACATAGATGACACATAATACAATAGAGTATAGTGTGCACTACCAACAAAGTTCCTACTGCACAAAGGAACCAAAGGGGTGAGATAAAACACCCCAAATATTAAAGAACAATGAAGTCGGTTGTGCACCACCATCAATAAAAATATAAATAATAATTCAGAAGAGTCCCAGTTTGTTGAAAATAAAATAACGTAGATTTTCATAGATTTCTTCCAGAAAATTTATTTGGTCAGAGATACTTGATGTCACAATAGATTTATGGAGAGAACCAACCCAGCAGCCAACGCGTTTCGCCCTATACACTTGGGCTTCTTCAGGGCGAGTAGTAAGTTCCAATATAGGGTCAAGGGTCGTTTGTGAAATAAGTGTAAAACGCGAACGAAGGTTCAAAGAACATAAATTGTAAGCTGGGGGTCGCGTAACTATCCCATCCCACCATCTTGACAGTTCCTGTTTTTTCAATTTTTCTAGTTTTTGAAATTTAACTTTTAGACTGTCAGTCTGCCGTGAAGTTGTGTTGGTTGTGCTTGAGCCTGTTGGATGTGTGAAAAGATCCCTTGCCAGTTCCTCACGGTTATCCTTGAATCGTGACATGTTGAAATTGAATAGGGAGTGCGTATGGGCCTTAAGAATATCTCAATCAAAACCAAGTGCAGTAAGCCCAAAAGAGTAACGCATCAATCCCTAGTAGTTTCTGAGTGTTCACAATGTACATAGATGACACATAATACAATAGAGTATAGTGTGCACTACCAACAAAGTTCCTACTGCACAAAGGAACCAAAGGGGTGAGATAAAACACCCCAAATATTAAAGAACAATGAAGTCGGTTGTGCACCACCATCAATAAAAATATAAATAATAATTCAGAAGAGTCCCAGTTTGTTGAAAATATAATAACGTAGATTTTCGTAGATTTCTCCCAGAAAATTTATTTGGTCAGAGATACTTGATGTCACAATAGATTTATGGAGAGAACCAACCCAGCAGCCAACGCGTTTCGCCCTATACACTTGGGCTTCTTCAGGGCGAGTAGTAAGTTCCAATATAGGGTCAAGGTTCGTTTGTGAAATAAGTGTAAAACGCGAACGAAGGTTCAAAGAACGTAAATTGTAAGCTGGGGGTCGCGTAACTATCCCATCCCACCATCTTGACAGTTCCTGTTTTTTCAATTTTTCTAGTTTTTGAAATTTAACTTTTAGACTGTCAGTCTGCCGTGAAGTTGTGTTGGTTGTGCTTGAGCCTGTTGGATGTGTGAAAAGATCCCTTGCCAGTTCCTCACGGTTATCCTTGAATCGTGCCATGTTGAAATTGAATAGGGAGTGCGTATGGGCCTTAATAATATCTCAATCAAAACCAAGTGCATTAAGCCCGAAAGAGGAACGCATCAATCTCTAGTAGTTTCTGAGTGTTCACAATGTACATAGATGACACATAATACAATAGAGTATAGTGTGCACTACCAACAAAGTTCCTACTGCACAAACGAACCAAAGGGGTGAGATAAAACACCCCAAATATTAAAGAACAATGAAGTCGGTTGTGCACCACCATCAATAAAAATATAAATAATAATTCAGAAGAGTCCCAGTTTGTTGAAAATATAATAACGTAGATTTTCGTAGATTTCTTCCAGAAAATGTATGTGGTCAGAGATACTTGATGTCACAATAGATTTATGGAGAGAACCAACCCAGCAGCCAACGCGTTTCGCCCTATACACTTGGGCTTCTTCATGGTGAGTAGTAAGTTCCAATATAGGGTCAAGGGTCGTTTGTGAAATAAGTGTAAAACGCGAACGAAGGTTCAAAGAACGTAAATTGTAAGCTGGGGGTCGCGTAACTATCCCATCCCACCATCTTGACAGATCCTGTTTTTTCAATTTTTCTAGTTTTTGAAATGTAACTTTTAGACTGTCAGTCTGCCGTGAAGTTGTGTTGGTTGTGCTTGAGCCTGTTGGATGTGTGAAAAGATCCCTTGCCAGTTCCTCACGGTTATCCTTGAATCGTGACATGTTGAAATTGAATAGGGAGTGCGTATGGGCCTTAAGAATATCTCAATCAAAACCAAGTGCAGTAAGCCCAAAAGAGGAATGCATCAATCCCTAGTAGTTTCTGAGTGTTCACAATGTACATAGATGACACATAATACAATAGAGTATAGTGTGCACTACCAACAAAGTTCCTACTGCACAAAGGAACCAAAGGGGTGAGATAAAACACCCCAAATATTAAAGAACAATGAAGTCGGTTGTGCACCACCATCAATAAAAATATAAATGATAATTCAGAAGAGTCCCAGTTTGTTGAAAATATAATAACGTAGATTTTCGAAGATTTCTTCCAGAAAATGTATGTGGTCAGAGATACTTGATGTCACAATAGATTTATGGAGAGAACCAACTCAGCAGCCAACGCGTTTCGCCCTATACACTTGGGCTTCTTCAGGGCGAGTAGTAAGTTCCAATATAGGGTCAAGGGTCGTTTGTGAAATAAGTGTAAAACGCGAACGAAGGTTCAAAGAACGTAAATTGTAAGCTGGGGGTCGCGTAACTATCCCATCCCACCATCTTGACAGTTCCTGTTTTTTCAATTTTTCTAGTTTTTGAAATTTAACTTTTAGACTGTCAGTCTGCCGTGAAGTTGTGTTGGTTGTGCTTGAGCCTGTTGGATGTGTGAAAAGATCCCTTGCCAGTTCCTCACGGTTATCCTTGAATCGTGACATGTTGAAATTGAATAGGGAGTGCGTATGGGCCTTAAGAATATCTCAATCAAAACCAAGTGCAGTAAGCCCAAAAGGGTAACGCATCAATCCCTAGTAGTTTCTGAGTGTTCACAATGTACATAGATGACACATAATACAATAGAGTATAGTGTGCACTACCAACAAAGTTCCTACTGCACAAAGGAACCAAAGGGGTGAGATAAAACACCCCAAATATTAAAGAACAATGAAGTCGGTTGTGCACCACCATCAATAAAAATATAAATAATAATTCAGAAGAGTCCCAGTTTGTTGAAAATATAAGAACGTAGATTTTCGTAGATTTCTTCCAGAAAATTTATTTGGTCAGAGATACTTGATGTCACAATAGATTTATGGAGAGAACCAACCCAGCAGCCAACGCGTTTCGCCCTATACACTTGGGCTTCTTCAGGGCGAGTAGTAAGTTCCAATATAGGGTCAAGGGTCGTTTGTGAAATAAGTGTAAAACGCGAACGAAGGTTCAAAGAACGTAAATTGTAATCTGGGGGTCGCGTAACTATCCCATCCCACCATCTTGACAGTTCCTGTTTTTTCAATTTTTCTAGTTTCTGAAATTTAACTTTTAGACTGTCAGTCTGCCGTGAAGTTGTGTTGGTTGTGCTTGAGCCTGTTGGATGTGTGAAAAGATCCCTTGCCAGTTCCTCACGGTTATCCTTGAATCGTGACATGTTGAAATTGAATAGGGAGTGCGTATGGGCCTTAAGAATATCTCAATCAAAACCAAGTGCAGTAAGCCCAAAAGAGTAACGCATCAATCCCTAGTAGTTTCTGAGTGTTCACAATGTACATAGATGACACATAATACAATAGAGTATAGTGTGCACTACCAACAAAGTTCCTACTGCACAAAGGAACCAAAGGGGTGAGATAAAACACCCCAAATATTAAAGAACAATGAAGTCGGTTGTGCACCACCATCAATAAAAATATAAATAATAATTCAGAAGAGTCCCAGTTTGTTGAAAATATAAGAACGTAGATTTTCGTAGATTTCTTCCAGAAAATTTATTTGGTCAGAGATACTTGATGTCACAATAGATTTATGGAGAGAACCAACCCAGCAGCCAACGCGTTTCGCCCTATACACTTGGGCTTCTTCAGGGCGAGTAGTAAGTTCCAATATAGGGTCAAGGGTCGTTTGTGAAATAAGTGTAAAACGCGAACGAAGGTTCAAAGAACGTAAATTGTAATCTGGGGGTCGCGTAACTATCCCATCCCACCATCTTGACAGTTCCTGTTTTTTCAATTTTTCTAGTTTTTGAAATTTAACTTTTAGACTGTCAGTCTGCCGTGAAGTTGTGTTGGTTGTGCTTGAGCCTGTTGGATGTGTGAAAAGATCCCTTGCCAGTTCCTCACGGTTATCCTTGAATCGTGACATGTTGAAATTGAATAGGGAGTGCGTATGGGCCTTAAGAATATCTCAATCAAAACCAAGTGCAGTAAGCCCAAAAGAGGAACGCATCAATCCCTAGTAGTTTCTGAGTGTTCACAATGTACATAGATGACACATAATACAATTGAGTATAGTGTGCACTACCAACAAAGTTCCTACTGCACAAAGGAACCAAAGGGGTGAGATAAAACACCCCAAATATTAAAGAACAATGAAATCGGTTGTGCACCACCATCAATAAAAATATAAATAATAATTCAGAAGAGTCCCAGTTTGTTGAAAATAAAATAACGTAGATTTTCATAGATTTCTTCCAGAAAATTTATTTGGTCAGAGATACTTGATGTCACAATAGATTTATGGAGAGAACCAACCCAGCAGCCAACGCGTTTCGCCCTATACACTTGGGCTTCTTCAGGGCGAGTAGTAAGTTCCAATATAGGGTCAAGGGTCGTTTGTGAAATAAGTGTAAAACGCGAACGAAGGTTCAAAGAACATAAATTGTAAGCTGGGGGTCGCGTAACTATCCCATCCCACCATCTTGACAGTTCCTGTTTTTTCAATTTTTCTAGTTTTTGAAATTTAACTTTTAGACTGTCAGTCTGCCGTGAAGTTGTGTTGGTTGTGCTTGAGCCTGTTGGATGTGTGAAAAGATCCCTTGCCAGTTCCTCACGGTTATCCTTGAATCGTGACATGTTGAAATTGAATAGGGAGTGCGTATGGGCCTTAAGAATATCTCAATCAAAACCAAGTGCAGTAAGCCCAAAAGAGTAACGCATCAATCCCTAGTAGTTTCTGACTGTTCACAATGTACATAGATGACACATAATACAATAGAGTATAGTGTGCACTACCAACAAAGTTCCTACTGCACAAAGGAACCAAAGGGGTGAGATAAAACACCCCAAATATTAAAGAACAATGAAGTCGGTTGTGCACCACCATCAATAAAAATATAAATAATAATTCAGAAGAGTCCCAGTTTGTTGAAAATATAATAACGTAGATTTTTGTAGATTTCTTCCAGAAAATTTATTTGGTCAGAGATACTTGATGTCACAATAGATTTATGGAGAGAACCAACCCAGCAGCCAACGCGTTTCGCCCTATACACTTGGGCTTCTTCAGGGCGAGTAGTAAGTTCCAATATAGGGTCAAGGGTCGTTTGTGAAATAAGTGTAAAACGCGAACGAAGGTTCAAAGAACGTAAATTGTAAGCTGGGGGTCGCGTAACTATCCCATCCCACCATCTTGACAGTTCCTGTTTTTTCAATTTTTCTAGTTTTTGAAATTTAACTTTTAGACTGTCAGTCTGCCGTGAAGTTGTGTTGGTTGTGCTTGAGCCTGTTGGATGTGTGAAAAGATCCCTTGCCAGTTCCTCATGGTTATCCTTGAATCGTGCCATGTTGAAATTGAATAGGGAGTGCGTATGGGCCTTAAGAATATCTCAATCAAAACCAAGTGCAGTAAGCCCAAAAGAGGAACGCATCAATCCCTAGTAGTTTCTGAGTGTTCACAATGTACATAGATGACACATAATACAATAGAGTATAGTGTGCACTACCAACAAAGTTCCTACTGCACAAAGGAACCAAAGGGGTGAGATAAAACACCCCAAATATTAAAGAACAATGAAGTCGGTTGTGCACCACCATCAATAAAAATATAAATAATAATTCAGAAGAGTCCCAGTTTGTTGAAAATATGAGAACGTAGATTTTCGTAGATTTCTTCCAGAAAATTTATTTGGTCAGAGATACTTGATGTCACAATAGATTTATGGAGAGAACCAACCCAGCAGCCAACGCGTTTCGCCCTATACACTTGGGCTTCTTCAGGGCGAGTAGTAAGTTCCAATATAGGGTCAAGGGTCGTTTGTGAAATAAGTGTAAAACGCGAACGAAGGTTCAAAGAACGTAAATTGTAAGCTGGGGGTCGCGTAACTATCCCATCCCACCATCTTGACAGTTCCTGTTTTTTCAATTTTTCTAGTTTTTGAAATTTAACTTTTAGACTGTCAGTCTGCCGTGAAGTTGTGTTGGTTGTGCTTGAGCCTGTTGGATGTGTGAAAATATCCCTTGCCAGTTCCTCACGGTTATCCTTGAATCGTGACATGTTGAAATTGAATAGGGAGTGTGTATGGGCCTTAAGAATATCACAATCAAAACCAAGTGCAGTAAGCCCAAAAGAGGAACGCATCAATCCCTAGTAGTTTCTGAGTGTTCACAATGTACATAGATAACACATAATACAATAGAGTATAGTGTGCACTACCAACAAAGTTCCTACTGCACAAAGGAACCAAAGGGGTGAGATAAAACACCCCAAATATTAAAGAACAATGAAGTCGGTTGTGCACCACCATCAATAAAAATATAAATAATAATTCAGAAGAGTCCCAGTTTGTTGAAAATATAAGAACGTAGATTTTCGTAGATTTCTTCCAGAAAATTTATTTGGTCAGAGATACTTGATGTCACAATAGATTTATGGAGAGAACCAACCCAGCAGCCAACGCGTTTCGCCCTATACACTTGGGCTTCTTCAGGGCGAGTAGTAAGTTCCAATATAGGGTCAAGGGTCGTTTGTGAAATAAGTGTAAAACGCGAACGAAGGTTCAAAGAATGTAAATTGTAAGCTGGGGGTCGCGTAACTATCTCATCCCACCATCTTGACAGTTCCTGTTTTTTCAATTTTTCTAGTTTTTGAAATTTAACTTTTAGACTGTCAGTCTGCCGTGAAGTTGTGTTGGTTGTGCTTGAGCCTGTTGGATGTGTGAAAAGATCCCTTGCCAGTTCCTCACGGTTATCCTTGAATCGTGACATGTTGAAATTGAATAGGGAGTGCGTATGGGCCTTAAGAATATCTCAATCAAAACCAAGTGCAGTAAGCCCAAAAGAGGAACGCATCAATCCCTAGTAGTTTCTGAGTGTTCACAATGTACATAGATGACACATAATACAATAGAGTATAGTGTGCACTACCAACAAAGTTCCTACTGCACAAAGGAACCAAAGGGGTGAGATAAAACACCCCAAATATTAAAGAACAATGAAGTCGGTTGTGCACCACCATCAATAAAAATATAAATAATAATTCAGAAGAGTCCCAGTTTGTTGAAAATATAATAACGTAGATTTTCATAGATTTCTTCCAGAAAATTTATTTGGTCAGAGATACTTGATGTCACAATAGATTTATGGAGAGAACCAACCCAGCAGCCAACGCGTTTCGCCCTATATACTTGGGCTTCTTCAGGGCGAGAAGTAAGTTCCAATATAGGGTCAAGGGTCTTTTGTGAAATAAGTGTAAAACGCGAACGAAGGTTCAAAGAACGTAAATTGTAAGTTGGGGGTCGCGTAACTATCCCATCCCACCATCTTGACAGTTCCTGTTTTTTCAATTTTTCTAGTTTTTGAAATTTAACTTTTAGATTGTCAGTCTGCCGTGAAGTTGTGTTGGTTGTGCTTGAGCCTGTTGGATGTGTGAAAAGATCCCTTGCCAGTTCCTCACGGTTATCCTTGAATCGTGACATGTTGAAATTGAATAGGGAGTGCGTATGGCCCTTAAGAATATCTCAATCAAAACCAAGTGCAGTAAGCCCAAAAGAGTAACGCATCAATCCCTAGTAGTTTCTGAGTGTTCACAATGTACATAGAAGACACATAATACAATAGAGTATAGTGTGCACTACCAACAAAGTTCCTACTGCACAAAGGAACCAAAGGGGTGAGATAAAACACCCCAAATATTAAAGAACAATGAAGTCGGTTGTGCACCACCATCAATAAAAATATAAATAATAATTCAGAAGAGTCCCAGTTTGTTGAAAATATAAGAACGTAGATTTTCGTAGATTTCTTCCAGAAAATTTATTTGGTCAGAGATACTTGATGTCACAATAGATTTATGGAGAGAACCAACCCAGCAGCCAACGCGTTTCGCCCTATACACTTGGGCTTCTTCAGGGCGAGTAGTAAGTTCCAATATAGGGTCAAGGGTCGTTTGTGAAATAAGTGTAAAACGCGAACGAAGGTTCAAAGAACGTAAATTGTAATCTGGGGGTCGCGTAACTATCCCATCCCACCATCTTGACAGTTCCTGTTTTTTCAATTTTTCTAGTTTTTGAAATTTAACTTTTAGACTGTCAGTCTGCGGTGAAGTTGTGTTGGTTGTGCTTGAGCCTGTTGGATGTGTGAAAAGATCCCTTGCCAGTTCCTCACGGTTATCCTTGAATCGTGACATGTTGAAATTGAATAGGGAGTGCGTATGGGCCTTAAGAATATCTCAATCAAAACCAAGTGCAGTAAGCCCAAAAGAGGAACGCATCAATCCCTAGTAGTTTCTGAGTGTTCACAATGTACATAGATGACACATAATACAATAGAGTATAGTGTGCACTACCAACAAAGTTCCTACTGCACAAAGGAACCAAAGGGGTGAGATAAAACACCCCAAATATTAAAGAACAATGAAGTCGGTTGTGCACCACCATCAATAAAAATATAAATAATAATTCAGAAGAGTCCCAGTTTGTTGAAAATAAAATAACGTAGATTTTCATAGATTTCTTCCAGAAAATTTATTTGGTCAGAGATACTTGATGTCACAATAGATTTATGGAGAGAACCAACCCAGCAGCCAACGCGTTTCGCCCTATACACTTGGGCTTCTTCAGGGCGAGTAGTAAGTTCCAATATAGGGTCAAGGGTCGTTTGTGAAATAAGTGTAAAACGCGAACGAAGGTTCAAAGAACATAAATTGTAAGCTGGGGGTCGCGTAACTATCCCATCCCACCATCTTGACAGTTCCTGTTTTTTCAATTTTTCTAGTTTTTGAAATTTAACTTTTAGACTGTCAGTCTGCCGTGAAGTTGTGTTGGTTGTGCTTGAGCCTGTTGGATGTGTGAAAAGATCCCTTGCCAGTTCCTCACGGTTATCCTTGAATCGTGACATGTTGAAATTGAATAGGGAGTGCGTATGGGCCTTAAGAATATCTCAATCAAAACCAAGTGCAGTAAGCCCAAAAGAGTAACGCATCAATCCCTAGTAGTTTCTGAGTGTTCACAATGTACATAGATGACACATAATACAATAGAGTATAGTGTGCACTACCAACAAAGTTCCTACTGCACAAAGGAACCAAAGGGGTGAGATAAAACACCCCAAATATTAAAGAACAATGAAGTCGGTTGTGCACCACCATCAATAAAAATATAAATAATAATTCAGAAGAGTCCCAGTTTGTTGAAAATATAATAACGTAGATTTTCGTAGATTTCTCCCAGAAAATTTATTTGGTCAGAGATACTTGATGTCACAATAGATTTATGGAGAGAACCAACCCAGCAGCCAACGCGTTTCGCCCTATACACTTGGGCTTCTTCAGGGCGAGTAGTAAGTTCCAATATAGGGTCAAGGGTCGTTTGTGAAATAAGTGTAAAACGCGAACGAAGGTTCAAAGAACGTAAATTGTAAGCTGGGGGTCGCGTAACTATCCCATCCCACCATCTTGACAGTTCCTGTTTTTTCAATTTTTCTAGTTTTTGAAATTTAACTTTTAGACTGTCAGTCTGCCGTGAAGTTGTGTTGGTTGTGCTTGAGCCTGTTGGATGTGTGAAAAGATCCCTTGCCAGTTCCTCACGGTTATCCTTGAATCGTGCCATGTTGAAATTGAATAGGGAGTGCGTATGGGCCTTAAGAATATCTCAATCAAAACCAAGTGCAATAAGCCCGAAAGAGGAATGCATCAATCTCTAGTAGTTTCTGAGTGTTCACAATGTACATAGATGACACATAATACAATAGAGTATAGTGTGCACTACCAACAAAGTTCCTACTGCACAAACGAACCAAAGGGGTGAGATAAAACACCCCAAATATTAAAGAACAATGAAGTCGGTTGTGCACCACCATCAATAAAAATATAAATAATAATTCAGAAGAGTCCCAGTTTGTTGAAAATATAATAACGTAGATTTTCGTAGATTTCTTCCAGAAAATGTATGTGGTCAGAGATACTTGATGTCACAATAGATTTATGGAGAGAACCAACCCAGCAGCCAACGCGTTTCGCCCTATACACTTGGGCTTCTTCATGGTGAGTAGTAAGTTCCAATATAGGGTCAAGGGTCGTTTGTGAAATAAGTGTAAAACGCGAACGAAGGTTCAAAGAACGTAAATTGTAAGCTGGGGGTCGCGTAACTATCCCATCCCACCATCTTGACAGTTCCTGTTTTTTCTAGTTTTTGAAATGTAACTTTTAGACTGTCAGTCTGCCGTGAAGTTGTGTTGGTTGTGCTTGAGCCTGTTGGATGTGTGAAAAGATCCCTTGCCAGTTCCTCACGGTTATCCTTGAATCGTGACATGTTGAAATTGAATAGGGAGTGCGTATGGGCCTTAAGAATATCTCAATCAAAACCAAGTGCAGTAAGCCCAAAAGAGGAATGCATCAATCCCTAGTAGTTTCTGAGTGTTCACAATGTACATAGATGACACATAATACAATAGAGTATAGTGTGCACTACCAACAAAGTTCCTACTGCACAACGGAACCAAAGGGGTGAGATAAAACACCCCAAATATTAAAGAACAATGAAGTCGGTTGTGCACAACCATCAATAAAAATATAAATAATAATTCAGAAGAGTCCCAGTTTGTTGAAAATATAAGAACGTAGATTTTCGTAGATTTCTTCCAGAAAATGTATTTGGTCAGAGATACTTGATGTCACAATAGATTTATGGAGAGAACCAACCCAGCAGCCAACGCGTTTCGCCCTATACACTTGGGCTTCTTCAGGGCGAGTAGTAAGTTCCAATATAGGGTCAAGGGTAGTTTGTGAAATAAGTGTAAAACGCGAACGAAGGTTCAAAGAACGTAAATTGTAAGCTGGGGGTCGCGTAACTATCCCATCCCACCATCTTGACAGTTCCTGTTTTTTCAATTTTTCTAGTTTTTGAAATTTAACTTTTAGACTGTCAGTCTGCCGTGAAGTTGTGTTGGTTGTGCTTGAGCCTGTTGGATGTGTGAAAAGATCCCTTGCCAGTTCCTCACGGTTATCCTTGAATCGTGACATGTTGAAATTGAATAGGGAGTGCGTATGGGCCTTAAGAATATCTCAATCAAAACCAAGTGCAGTAAGCCCAAAAGAGTAACGCATCAATCCCTAGTAGTTTCTGAGTGTTCACAATGTACATAGATGACACATAATACAATAGAGTATAGTGTGCACTACCAACAAAGTTCCTACTGCACAACGGAACCAAAGGGGTGAGATAAAACACCCCAAATATTAAAGAACAATGAAGTCGGTTGTGCACCACCATCAATAAAAATATAAATAATAATTCAGAAGAGTCCCAGTTTGTTGAAAATATAATAACGTAGATTTTCGTAGATTTCTTCCAGAAAATTTATTTGGTCAGAGATACTTGATGTCACAATAGATTTATGGAGAGAACCAACCCAGCAGCCAACGCGTTTCGCCCTATACACTTGGGCTTCTTCAAGGCGAGTAGTAAGTTCCAATATAGGGTCAAGGGTCGTTTGTGAAATAAGTGTAAAACGCGAACGAAGGTTCAAAGAACGTAAATTGTAAGCTGGGGGTCGCGTAACTATCCCATCCCACCATCTTGACAGTTCCTGTTTTTTCAATTTTTCTAGTTTTTGAAATTTAACTTTTAGACTGTCAGTCTGCGGTGAAGTTGTGTTGGTTGTGCTTGAGCCTGTTGGATGTGTGAAAAGATCCCTTGCCAGTTCCTCACGGTTATCCTTGAATCGTGACATGTTGAAATTGAATAGGGAGTGCGTATGGGCCTTAAGAATATCTCAATCAAAACCAAGTGCAGTAAGCCCAAAAGAGGAACGCATCAATCCCTAGTAGTTTCTGAGTGTTCACAATGTACATAGATGACACATAATACAATAGAGTATAGTGTGCACTACCAACAAAGTTCCTACTGCACAAAGGAACCAAAGGGGTGAGATAAAACACCCCAAATATTAAAGAACAATGAAGTCGGTTGTGCACCACCATCAATAAAAATATAAATAATAATTCAGAAGAGTCCCAGTTTGTTGAAAATAAAATAACGTAGATTTTCATAGATTTCTTCCAGAAAATTTATTTGGTCAGAGATACTTGATGTCACAATAGATTTATGGAGAGAACCAACCCAGCAGCCAACGCGTTTCGCCCTATACACTTGGGCTTCTTCAGGGCGAGTAGTAAGTTCCAATATAGGGTCAAGGGTCGTTTGTGAAATAAGTGTAAAACGCGAACGAAGGTTCAAAGAACATAAATTGTAAGCTGGGGGTCGCGTAACTATCCCATCCCACCATCTTGACAGTTCCTGTTTTTTCAATTTTTCTAGTTTTTGAAATTTAACTTTTAGACTGTCAGTCTGCCGTGAAGTTGTGTTGGTTGTGCTTGAGCCTGTTGGATGTGTGAAAAGATCCCTTGCCAGTTCCTCACGGTTATCCTTGAATCGTGACATGTTGAAATTGAATAGGGAGTGCGTATGGGCCTTAAGAATATCTCAATCAAAACCAAGTGCAGTAAGCCCAAAAGAGTAACGCATCAATCCCTAGTAGTTTCTGAGTGTTCACAATGTACATAGATGACACATAATACAATAGAGTATAGTGTGCACTACCAACAAAGTTCCTACTGCACAAAGGAACCAAAGGGGTGAGATAAAACACCCCAAATATTAAAGAACAATGAAGTCGGTTGTGCACCACCATCAATAAAAATATAAATAATAATTCAGAAGAGTCCCAGTTTGTTGAAAATATAATAACGTAGATTTTCGTAGATTTCTCCCAGAAAATTTATTTGGTCAGAGATACTTGATGTCACAATAGATTTATGGAGAGAACCAACCCAGCAGCCAACGCGTTTCGCCCTATACACTTGGGCTTCTTCAGGGCGAGTAGTAAGTTCCAATATAGGGTCAAGGGTCGTTTGTGAAATAAGTGTAAAACGCGAACGAAGGTTCAAAGAACGTAAATTGTAAGCTGGGGGTCGCGTAACTATCCCATCCCACCATCTTGACAGTTCCTGTTTTTTCAATTTTTCTAGTTTTTGAAATTTAACTTTTAGACTGTCAGTCTGCCGTGAAGTTGTGTTGGTTGTGCTTGAGCCTGTTGGATGTGTGAAAAGATCCCTTGCCAGTTCCTCACGGTTATCCTTGAATCGTGCCATGTTGAAATTGAATAGGGAGTGCGTATGGGCCTTAAGAATATCTCAATCAAAACCAAGTGCAATAAGCCCGAAAGAGGAACGCATCAATCTCTAGTAGTTTCTGAGTGTTCACAATGTACATAGATGACACATAATACAATAGAGTATAGTGTGCACTACCAACAAAGTTCCTACTGCACAAACGAACCAAAGGGGTGAGATAAAACACCCCAAATATTAAAGAACAATGAAGTCGGTTGTGCACCACCATCAATAAAAATATAAATAATAATTCAGAAGAGTCCCAGTTTGTTGAAAATATAATAACGTAGATTTTCGTAGATTTCTTCCAGAAAATGTATGTGGTCAGAGATACTTGATGTCACAATAGATTTATGGAGAGAACCAACCCAGCAGCCAACGCGTTTCGCCCTATACACTTGGGCTTCTTCATGGTGAGTAGTAAGTTCCAATATAGGGTCAAGGGTCGTTTGTGAAATAAGTGTAAAACGCGAACGAAGGTTCAAAGAACGTAAATTGTAAGCTGGGGGTCGCGTAACTATCCCATCCCACCATCTTGACAGTTCCTGTTTTTTCAATTTTTCTAGTTTTTGAAATGTAACTTTTAGACTGTCAGTCTGCCGTGAAGTTGTGTTGGTTGTGCTTGAGCCTGTTGGATGTGTGAAAAGATCCCTTGCCAGTTCCTCACGGTTATCCTTGAATCGTGACATGTTGAAATTGAATAGGGAGTGCGTATGGGCCTTAAGAATATCTCAATCAAAACCAAGTGCAGTAAGCCCAAAAGAGGAATGCATCAATCCCTAGTAGTTTCTGAGTGTTCACAATGTACATAGATGACACATAATACAATAGAGTATAGTGTGCACTACCAACAAAGTTCCTACTGCACAAAGGAACCAAAGGGGTGAGATAAAACACCCCAAATATTAAAGAACAATGAAGTCGGTTGTGCACAACCATCAATAAAAATATAAATAATAATTCAGAAGAGTCCCAGTTTGTTGAAAATATAAGAACGTAGATTTTCGTAGATTTCTTCCAGAAAATGTATTTGGTCAGAGATACTTGATGTCACAATAGATTTATGGAGAGAACCAACCCAGCAGCCAACGCGTTTCGCCCTATACACTTGGGCTTCTTCAGGGCGAGTAGTAAGTTCCAATATAGGGTCAAGGGTAGTTTGTGAAATAAGTGTAAAACGCGAACGAAGGTTCAAAGAACGTAAATTGTAAGCTGGGGGTCGCGTAACTATCCCATCCCACCATCTTGACAGTTCCTGTTTTTTCAATTTTTCTAGTTTTTGAAATTTAACTTTTAGACTGTCAGTCTGCCGTGAAGTTGTGTTGGTTGTGCTTGAGCCTGTTGGATGTGTGAAAAGATCCCTTGCCAGTTCCTCACGGTTATCCTTGAATCGTGACATGTTGAAATTGAATAGGGAGTGCGTATGGGCCTTAAGAATATCTCAATCAAAACCAAGTGCAGTAAGCCCAAAAGAGTAACGCATCAATCCCTAGTAGTTTCTGAGTGTTCACAATGTACATAGATGACACATAATACAATAGAGTATAGTGTGCACTACCAACAAAGTTCCTACTGCACAACGGAACCAAAGGGGTGAGATAAAACACCCCAAATATTAAAGAACAATGAAGTCGGTTGTGCACCACCATCAATAAAAATATAAATAATAATTCAGAAGAGTCCCAGTTTGTTGAAAATATAATAACGTAGATTTTCGTAGATTTCTTCCAGAAAATTTATTTGGTCAGAGATACTTGATGTCACAATAGATTTATGGAGAGAACCAACCCAGCAGCCAACGCGTTTCGCCCTATACACTTGGGCTTCTTCAGGGCGAGTAGTAAGTTCCAATATAGGGTCAAGGGTCGTTTGTGAAATAAGTGTAAAACGCGAACGAAGGTTCAAAGAACGTAAATTGTAAGCTGGGGGTCGCGTAACTATCCCATCCCACCATCTTGACAGTTCCTGTTTTTTCAATTTTTCTAGTTTTTGAAATTTAACTTTTAGACTGTCAGTCTGCCGTGAAGTTGTGTTGGTTGTGCTTGAGCCTGTTGGATGTGTGAAAAGATCCCTTGCCAGTTCCTCACGGTTATCCTTGAATCGTGACATGTTGAAATTGAATAGGGAGTGCGTATGGGCCTTAAGAATATCTCAATCAAAACCAAGTGCAGTAAGCCCAAAAGAGGAACGCATCAATCCCTAGTAGTTTCTGAATGTTCACAATGTACATAGATGACACATAATACAATAGAGTATAGTGTGCACTACCAACAAAGTTCCTACTGCACAAAGGAACCAAAGGGGTGAGATAAAACACCCCAAATATTAAAGAACAATGAAGTCGGTTGTGCACCACCATCAATAAAAATATAAATAATAATTCAGAAGAGTCCCAGTTTGTTGAAAATAAAATAACGTAGATTTTCATAGATTTCTTCCAGAAAATTTATTTGGTCAGAGATACTTGATGTCACAATAGATTTATGGAGAGAACCAACCCAGCAGCCAACGCGTTTCGCCCTATACACTTGGGCTTCTTCAGGGCGCGTAGTAAGTTCCAATATAGGGTCAAGGGTCGTTTGTGAAATAAGTGTAAAACGCGAACGAAGGTTCAAAGAACATAAATTGTAAGCTGGGGGTCGCGTAACTATCCCATCCCACCATCTTGACAGTTCCTGTTTTTTAAATTTTTCTAGTTTTTGAAATTTAACTTTTAGACTGTCAGTCTGCCGTGAAGTTGTGTTGGTTGTGCTTGAGCCTGTTGGATGTGTGAAAAGATCCCTTGCCAGTTCCTCACGGTTATCCTTGAATCGTGACATGTTGAAATTGAATAGGGAGTGCGTATGGGCCTTAAGAATATCTCAATCAAAACCAAGTGCAGTAAGCCCAAAAGAGGAACGCATCAAATCTAGTAGTTTCTGAGTGTTCACAATGTACATAGATGACACATAATACAATAGAGTATAGTGTGCACTACCAACAAAGTTCCTACTGCACAAAGGAACCAAAGGGGTGAGATAAAACACCCCAAATATTAAAGAACAATGAAGTCGGTTGTGCACCACCATCAATAAAAATATAAATAATAATTCAGAAGAGTCCCAGTTTGTTGAAAATATAATAACGTAGATTTTCGTAGATTTCTTCCAGAAAATTTATTTGGTCAGAGATACTTGATGTCACAATAGATTTATGGAGAGAACCAACCCAGCAGCCAACGCGTTTCGCCGTATATACTTGGGCTTCTTCAGGGCGAGTAGTAAGTTCCAATATAGGGTCAAGGGTCTTTTGTGAAATAAGTGTAAAACGCGAACGAAGGTTCAAAGAACGTAAATTGTAAGCTGGGGGTCGCGTAACTATCCCATCCCACCATCTTGACAGTTCCTGTTTTTTCAATTTTTCTAGTTTTTGAAATTTAACTTTTAGACTGTCAGTCTGCCGTGAAGTTGTGTTGGTTGTGCTTGAGCCTGTTGGATGTGTGAAAAGATCCCTTGCCAGTTCCTCACGGTTATCCTTGAATCGTGACATGTTGAAATTGAATAGGGAGTGCGTATGGGCCTTAAGAATATCTCAATCAAAATCAAGTGCAGTAAGCCCAAAAGAGGAACGCATCAATCCCTAGTAGTTTCTGAGTGTTCACAATGTACATAGATGACACATAATACAATAGAGTATAGTGTGCACTACCAACAAAGTTCCTACTGCACAAAGGAACCAAAGGGGTGAGATAAAACACCCCAAATATTAAAGAACAATGAAGTCGGTTGTGCACCACCATCAATAAAAATATAAATAATAATTCAGAAGAGTCCCAGTTTGTTGAAAATATAATAACGTAGATTTTCGAAGATTTCTTCCAGAAAATTTATGTGGTCAGAGATACTTAATGTCACAATAGATTTATGGAGAGAACCAACCCAGCAGCCAACGCGTTTCTCCCTATACACTTGGGCTTCTTCAGGGCGAGTAGTAAGTTCCAATATAGGGTCAAGGGTCGTTTGTGAAATAAGTGTAAAACGCGAACGAAGGTTCAAAGAACGTAAATTGTAAGCTGGGGGTCGCGTAACTATCCCATCCCACCATCTTGACAGTTCCTGTTTTTTCAATTTTTCTAGTTTTTGAAATTTAACTTTTAGACTGTCAGTCTGCCGTGAAGTTGTGTTGGTTGTGCTTGAGCCTGTTGGATGTGTGAAAAGATCCCTTGCCAGTTCCTCACGGTTATCCTTGAATCGTGACATGTTGAAATTGAATAGGGAGTGCGTATGGGCCTTAAGAATATCTCAATCAAAACCAAGTGCAGTAAGCCCAAAAGAGTAACGCATCAATCCCTAGTAGTTTCTGAGTGTTCACAATGTACATAGATGACACATAATACAATAGAGTATAGTGTGCACTACCAACAAAGTTCCTACTGCACAAAGGAACCAAAGGGGTGAGATAAAACACCCCAAATATTAAAGAACAATGAAGTCGGTTGTGCACCACCATCAATAAAAATATAAATAATAATTCAGAAGAGTCCCAGTTTGTTGAAAATATAATAACGTAGATTTTCGTAGATTTCTCCCAGAAAATTTATTTGGTCAGAGATACTTGATGTCACAATAGATTTATGGAGAGAACCAACCCAGCAGCCAACGCGTTTCGCCCTATACACTTGGGCTTCTTCAGGGCGAGTAGTAAGTTCCAATATAGGGTCAAGGGTCGTTTGTGAAATAAGTGTAAAACGCGAACGAAGGTTCAAAGAACGTAAATTGTAAGCTGGGGGTCGCGTAACTATCCCATCCCACCATCTTGACAGTTCCTGTTTTTTCAATTTTTCTAGTTTTTGAAATTTAACTTTTAGACTGTCAGTCTGCCGTGAAGTTGTGTTGGTTGTGCTTGAGCCTGTTGGATGTGTGAAAAGATCCCTTGCCAGTTCCTCACGGTTATCCTTGAATCGTGCCATGTTGAAATTGAATAGGGAGTGCGTATGGGCCTTAAGAATATCTCAATCAAAACCAAGTGCAGTAAGCCCGAAAGAGGAACGCATCAATCTCTAGTAGTTTCTGAGTGTTCACAATGTACATAGATGACACATAATACAATAGAGTATAGTGTGCACTACCAACAAAGTTCCTACTGCACAAACGAACCAAAGGGGTGAGATAAAACACCCCAAATATTAAAGAACAATGAAGTCGGTTGTGCACCACCATCAATAAAAATATAAATAATAATTCAGAAGAGTCCCAGTTTGTTGAAAATATAATAACGTAGATTTTCGTAGATTTCTTCCAGAAAATTTATGTGGTCAGAGATACTTGATGTCACAATAGATTTATGGAGAGAACCAACCCAGCAGCCAACGCGTTTCGCCCTATACACTTGGGCTTCTTCAGGGTGAGTAGTAAGTTCCAATATAGGGTCAAGGGTCGTTTGTGAAATAAGTGTAAAACGCGAACGAAGGTTCAAAGAACGTAAATTGTAAGCTGGGGGTCGCGTAACTATCCCATCCCACCATCTTGACAGTTCCTGTTTTTTCAATTTTTCTAGTTTTTGAAATGTAACTTTTAGACTGTCAGTCTGCCGTGAAGTTGTGTTGGTTGTGCTTGAGCCTGTTGGATGTGTGAAAAGATCCCTTGCCAGTTCCTCACGGTTATCCTTGAATCGTGACATGTTGAAATTGAATAGGGAGTGCGTATGGGCCTTAAGAATATCTCAATCAAAACCAAGTGCAGTAAGCCCAAAAGAGGAATGCATCAATCCCTAGTAGTTTCTGAGTGTTCACAATGTACATAGATGACACATAATACAATAGAGTATAGTGTGCACTACCAACAAAGTTCCTACTGCACAAAGGAACCAAAGGGGTGAGATAAAACACCCCAAATATTAAAGAACAATGAAGTCGGTTGTGCACAACCATCAATAAAAATATAAATAATAATTCAGAAGAGTCCCAGTTTGTTGAAAATATAAGAACGTAGATTTTCGTAGATTTCTTCCAGAAAATGTATTTGGTCAGAGATACTTGATGTCACAATAGATTTATGGAGAGAACCAACCCAGCAGCCAACGCGTTTAGCCCTATACACTTGGGCTTCTTCAGGGCGAGTAGTAAGTTCCAATATAGGGTCAAGGGTCGTTTGTGAAATAAGTGTAAAACGCGAACGAAGGTTCAAAGAACGTAAATTGTAAGCTGGGGGTCGCGTAACTATCCCATCCCACCATCTTGACAGTTCCTGTTTTTTCAATTTTTCTAGTTTTTGAAATTTAACTTTTAGACTGTCAGTCTGCTGTGAAGTTGTGTTGGTTGTGCTTGAGCCTGTTGGATGTGTGAAAAGATCCCTTGCCAGTTCCTCACGGTTATCCTTGAATCGTGACATGTTGAAATTGAATAGGGAGTGCGTATGGGCCTTAAGAATATCTCAATCAAAACCAAGTGCAGTAAGCCCAAAAGAGTAACGCATCAATCCCTAGTAGTTTCTGAGTGTTCACAATGTACATAGATGACACATAATACAATAGAGTATAGTGTGCACTACCAACAAAGTTCCTACTGCACAACGGAACCAAAGGGGTGAGATAAAACACCCCAAATATTAAAGAACAATGAAGTCGGTTGTGCACCACCATCAATAAAAATATAAATAATAATTCAGAAGAGTCCCAGTTTGTTGAAAATATAATAACGTAGATTTTCGTAGATTTCTTCCAGAAAATTTATTTGGTCAGAGATACTTGATGTCACAATAGATTTATGGAGAGAACCAACCCAGCAGCCAACGCGTTTCGCCCTATACACTTGGGCTTCTTCAGGGCGAGTAGTAAGTTCCAATATAGGGTCAAGGGTCGTTTGTGAAATAAGTGTAAAACGCGAACGAAGGTTCAAAGAACGTAAATTGTAAGCTGGGGGTTGCGTAACTATCCCATCCCACCATCTTGACAGTTCCTGTTTTTTCAATTTTTCTAGTTTTTGAAATTTAACTTTTAGACTGTCAGTCTGCCGTGAAGTTGTGTTGGTTGTGCTTGAGCCTGTTGGATGTGTGAAAAGATCCCTTGCCAGTTCCTCACGGTTATCCTTGAATCGTGCCATGTTGAAATTGTATAGGGAGTGCGTATGGGCCTTAAGAATATCTCAATCAAAACCAAGTGCAGTAAGCCCAAAAGAGGAACGCATCAATCCCTAGTAGTTTCTGAGTGTTCACAATGTACATAGATGACACATAATACAATAAAGTATAGTGTGCACTACCAACAAAGTTCCTACTGCACAAAGGAACCAAAGGGGTGAGATAAAACACCCCAAATATTAAAGAACAATGAAGTCGGTTGTGCACCACCATCAATAAAAATATAAATAATAATTCAGAAGAGTCCCAGTTTGTTGAAAATATAATAACGTAGATTTTCGTAGATTTCTTCCAGAAAATTTATTTGGTCAGAGATACTTGATGTCACAATAGATTTATGGAGAGAACCAACCCAGCAGCCAACGCGTTTCGCCCTATACACTTGGGCTTCTTCAGGGCGAGTAGTAAGTTCCAATATAGGGTCAAGGGTCGTTTGTGAAATAAGTGTAAAACGCGAACGAAGGTTCAAAGAACGTAAATTGTAAGCTGGGGGTCGCGTAACTATCCCATCCCACCATCTTGACAGTTCCTGTTTTTTCAATTTTTCTAGTTTTTGAAATTGAACTTTTAGACTGTCAGTCTGCCGTGAAGTTGTGTTGGTTGTGCTTGAGCCTGTTGGATGTGTGAAAAGATCCCTTGCCAGTTCCTCACGGTTATCCTTGAATCGTGACATGTTGAAATTGAATAGGGAGTGCGTATGGGCCTTAAGAATATCTCAATCAAAACCAAGTGCAGTAAGCCCAAAAGAGGAACGCATCAATCCCTAGTAGTTTCTGAGTGTTCACAATGTACATAGATGACACATAATACAATAGAGTATAGTGTGCACTACCAACAAAGTTCCTACTGCACAAAGGAACCAAAGGGGTGAGATAAAACACCCCAAATATTAAAGAACAATGAAGTCGGTTGTGCACCACCATCAATAAAAATATAAATAATAATTCAGAAGAGTCCCAGTTTGTTGAAAATATAATAACGTAGATTTTCGTAGATTTCTTCCAGAAAATGTATTTGGTCAGAGATACTTGATGTCACAATAGATTTATGGAGAGAACCAACTCAGCAGCCAACGCGTTTCGCCCTATACACTTGGGCTTCTTCAGGGCGAGTAGTAAGTTCCAATAAAGGGTCAAGGGTCGTTTGTGAAATAAGTGTAAAACGCGAACGAAGGTTCAAAGAACGTAAATTGTAAGCTGGGGGTCGCGTAACTATCCCATCCCACCATCTTGACAGTTCCTGTTTTTTCAATTTTTCTAGTTTTTGAAATTTAACTTTTAGACTGTCAGTCTGCCGTGAAGTTGTGTTGGTTGTGCTTGAGCCTGTTGGATGTGTGAAAAGATCCCTTGCCAGTTCCTCACGGTTATCCTTGAATCGTGCCATGTTGAAATTGAATAGGGAGTGCGTATGGGCCTTAAGAATATCTCAATCAAAACCAAGTGCAGTAAGCCCAAAAGAGGAACGCATCAATCCCTAGTAGTTTCTGAGTGTTCACAATGTACATAGATGACACATAATACAATAGAGTATAGTGTGCACTACCAACAAAGTTCCTACTGCACAAACGAACCAAAGGGGTGAGATAAAACACCCCAAATATTAAAGAACAATGAAGTTGGTTGTGCACCACCATCAATAAAAATATAAATAATAATTCAGAAGAGTCCCAGTTTGTTGAAAATATAATAACGTAGATTTTCGTAGATTTCTTCCAGAAAATTTATGTGCTCAGAGATACTTGATGTCACAATAGATTTATGGAGAGAACCAACCCAGCAGCCAACGCGTTTCGCCCTATACACTTGGGCTTCTTCAGGGTGAGTAGTAAGTTCCAATATAGGGTCAAGGGTCGTTTGTGAAATAAGTGTAAAACGCGAACGAAGGTTCAAAGAACGTAAATTGTAAGCTGGGGGTCGCGTAACTATCCCATCCCACCATCTTGACAGTTCCTGTTTTTTCAATTTTTCTAGTTTTTGAAATGTAACTTTTAGACTGTCAGTCTGCCGTGAAGTTGTGTTGGTTGTGCTTGAGCCTGTTGGATGTGTGAAAAGATCCCTTGCCAGTTCCTCACGGTTATCCTTGAATCGTGACATGTTGAAATTGAATAGGGAGTGCGTATGGGCCTTAAGAATATCTCAATCAAAACCAAGTGCAGAAAGCCCAAAAGAGGAACGCATCAATCCCTAGTAGTTTCTGAGTGTTCACAATGTACATAGATGACACATAATACAATAGAGTATAGTGTGCACTACCAACAAAGTTCCTACTGCACAAAGGAACCAAAGGGGTGAGATAAAACACCCCAAATATTAAAGAACAATGAAGTCGGTTGTGCACCACCATCAATAAAAATATAAATAATAATTCAGAAGAGTCCCAGTTTGTTGAAAATATAATAACGTAGATTTTCGTAGATTTCTTCCAGAAAATGTATTTGGTCAGAGATACTTGATGTCACAATAGATTTATGGAGAGAACCAACCCAGCAGCCAACGCGTTTCGCCCTATACACTTGGGCTTCTTCAGGGCGAGTAGTAAGTTCCAATATAGGGTCAAGGGTCGTTTGTGAAATAAGTGTAAAACGCGAACGAAGGTTCAAAGAACGTAAATTGTAAGCTGGGGGTCGTGTAACTATCCCATCCCACCATCTTGACAGTTCCTGTTTTTTCAATTTTTCTAGTTTTTGAAATTTAACTTTTAGACTGTCAGTCTGCCGTGAAGTTGTGTTGGTTGTGCTTGAGCCTGTTGGATGTGTGAAAAGTTCCCTTGCCAGTTCCTCACGGTTATCCTTGAATCGTGACATGTTGAAATTGAATAGGGAGTGCGTATGGGCCTTAAGAATATCTCAATCAAAACCAAGTGCAGTAAGCCCAAAAGAGGAACGCATCAATCCCTAGTAGTTTCTGAGTGTTCACAATGTACATAGATGACACATAATACAATAGAGTATAGTGTGCACTAAAAAACAAAGTTCCTACTGCACAAAGGAACCAAAGGGGTGAGATAAAACACCCCAAATATTAAAGAACAATGAAGTCGGTTGTGCACCACCATCAATAAAAATATAAAGAATAATTCAGAAGAGTCCAAGTTTGTTGAAAATATAATAACGTAGATTTTCGAAGATTTCTTCCAGAAAATGTATGTGGTCAGAGATACTTGATGTCACAATAGATTTATGGAGAGAACCAACCCAGCAGCCAACGCGTTTCGCCCTATACACTTGGGCTTCTTCAGGGCGAGTAGTAAGTTCCAATATAGGGTCAAGGGTCGTTTGTGAAATAAGTGTAAAACGCGAACGAAGGTTCAAAGAACGTAAATTGTAAGCTGGGGGTCGCGTAACTATCCCATCCCACCATCTTGACAGTTCCTGTTTTTTCAATTTTTCTAGTTTTTGAAATGTAACTTTTAGACTGTCAGTCTGCCGTGAAGTTGTGTTGGTTGTGCTTGAGCCTGTTGGATGTGTCAAAAGATCCCTTGCCAGTTCCTCACGGTTATCCTTGAATCGTGACATGTTGAAATTGAATAGGGAGTGCGTATGGGCCTTAAGAATATCCCAATCAAAACCAAGTGCAGTAAGCCCAAAAGAGTAACGCATCAATCCCTAGTAGTTTCTGAGTGTTCACAATGTACATAGATGACACATAATACAATAGAGTATAGTGTGCACTACCAACAAAGTTCCTACTGCACAAAGGAACCAAAGGGGTGAGATAAAACACCCCAAATATTAAAGAACAATGAAGTCGGTTGTGCACCACCATCAATAAAATTATAAATAATAATTCAGAAGAGTCCCAGTTTGTTGAAAATATAAGAACGTAGATTTTCGTAGATTTCTTCCAGAAAATTTATTTGGTCAGAGATACTTGATGTCACAATAGATTTATGGAGAGAACCAACCCAGCAGCCAACTTGTTTCGCCCTATACACTTGGGCTTCTTCAGGGCGAGTAGTAAGTTCCAATATAGGGTCAAGGGTCGTTTGTGAAATAAGTGTAAAACGCGAACGAAGGTTCAAAGAACGTAAATTGTAAGCTGGGGGTCACGTAACTATCCCATCCCACCATCTTGACAGTTCCTGTTTTTTCAATTTTTCTAGTTTTTGAAATTTAACTTTTAGACTGTCAGTCTGCCGTGAAGTTGTGTTGGTTGTGCTTGAGCCTGTTGGATGTGTGAAAAGATCCCTTGCCAGTTCCTCACGGTTATCCTTGAATCGTGACATGTTGAAATTGAATAGGGAGTGCGTATGGGCCTTAAGAATATCTCAATCAAAACCAAGTGCAGTCAGCCCAAAAGAGGAACGCATCAATCCCTAGTAGTTTCTGAGTGTTCACAATGTACATAGATGACACATAATACAATAGAGTATAGTGTGCACTACCAACAAAGTTCCTACTGCACAAAGGAACCAAAGGGGTGAGATAAAACACCCCAAATATTAAAGAACAATGAAGTCGGTTGTGCACCACCATCAATAAAAATATAAATAATAATTCAGAAGAGTCCCAGTTTGTTGAAAATAAAATAACGTAGATTTTCATAGATTTCTTCCAGAAAATTTATTTGGTCAGAGATACTTGATGTCACAATAGATTTATGGAGAGAACCAACCCAGCAGCCAACGCGTTTCGCCCTATACACTTGGGCTTCTTCAGGGCGAGTAGTAAGTTCCAATATAGGGTCAAGGGTCGTTTGTGAAATAAGTGTAAAACGCGAACGAAGGTTCAAAGAACATAAATTGTAAGCTGGGGGTCGCGTAACTATCCCATCCCACCATCTTGACAGTTCCTGTTTTTTCAATTTTTCTAGTTTTTGAAATTGAACTTTTAGACTGTCAGTCTGCCGTGAAGTTGTGTTGGTTGTGCTTGAGCCTGTTGGATGTGTGAAAAGATCCCTTGCCAGTTCCTCACGGTTATCCTTGAATCGTGACATGTTGAAATTGAATAGGGAGTGTGTATGGGCCTTAAGAATATCTCAATCAAAACCAAGTGCAGTAAGCCCAAAAGAGTAACGCATCAATCCCTAGTAGTTTCTGAGTGTTCACAATGTACATAGATGACACATAATACAATAGAGTATAGTGTGCACTACCAACAAAGTTCCTACTGCACAAAGGAACCAAAGGGGTGAGATAAAACACCCCAAATATTAAAGAACAATGAAGTCGGTTGTGCACCACCATCAATAAAAATATAAATAATAATTCAGAAGAGTCCCAGTTTGTTGAAAATATAATAACGTAGATTTTCGTAGATTTCTTCCAGAAAATTTATTTGGTCAGAGATACTTGATGTCACAATAGATTTATGGAGAGAACCAACCCAGCAGCCAACGCGTTTCGCCCTATACACTTGGGCTTCTTCAGGGCGAGTAGTAAGTTCCAATATAGGGTCAAGGGTCGTTTGTGAAATAAGTGTAAAACGCGAACGAAGGTTCAAAGAACGTAAATTGTAAGCTGGGGGTCGCGTAACTATCCCATCCCACCATCTTGACAGTTCCTGTTTTTTCAATTTTTCTAGTTTTTGAAATTTAACTTTTAGACTGTCAGTCTGCCGTGAAGTTGTGTTGGTTGTGCTTGAGCCTGTTGGATGTGTGAAAAGATCCCTTGCCAGTTCCTCACGGTTATCCTTGAATCGTGCCATGTTGAAATTGAATAGGGAGTGCGTATGGGCCTTAAGAATATCTCAATCAAAACCAAGTGCAGTAAGCCCAAAAGAGGAACGCATCAATCTCTAGTAGTTTCTGAGTGTTCACAATGTACATAGATGACACATAATACAATAGAGTATAGTGTGCACTACCAACAAAGTTCCTACTGCACAAACGAACCAAAGGGGTGAGATAAAACACCCCAAATATTAAAGAACAATGAAGTCGGTTGTGCACCACCATCAATAAAAATATAAATAATAATTCAGAAGAGTCCCAGTTTGTTGAAAATATAATAACGTAGATTTTCGTAGATTTCTTCCAGAAAATTTATGTGGTCAGAGATACTTGATGTCACAATAGATTTATGGAGAGAACCAACCCAGCAGCCAACGCGTTTCGCCCTATACACTTGGGCTTCTTCAGGGTGAGTAGTAAGTTCCAATATAGGGTCAAGGGTCGTTTGTGAAATAAGTGTAAAACGCGAACGAAGGTTCAAAGAACGTAAATTGTAAGCTGGGGGTCGCGTAACTATCCCATCCCACCATCTTGACAGTTCCTGTTTTTTCAATTTTTCTAGTTTTTGAAATGTAACTTTTAGACTGTCAGTCTGCCGTGAAGTTGTGTTGGTTGTGCTTGAGCCTGTTGGATGTGTGAAAAGATCCCTTGCCAGTTCCTCACGGTTATCCTTGAATCGTGACATGTTGAAATTGAATAGGGAGTGCGTATGGGCCTTAAGAATATCTCAATCAAAACCAAGTGCAGTAAGCCCAAAAGAGGAACGCATCAATCCCTAGAAGTTTCTGAGTGTTCACAATGTACATAGATGACACATAATACAATAGAGTATAGTGTGCACTACCAACAAAGTTCCTACTGCACAAAGGAACCAAAGGGGTGAGATAAAACACCCCAAATATTAAAGAACAATGAAGTCGGTTGTGCACCACCATCAATAAAAATATAAATGATAATTCAGAAGAGTCCCAGTTTGTTGAAAATATAATAACGTAGATTTTCGTAGATTTCTTCCAGAAAATGTATTTGGTCAGAGATACTTGATGTCACAATAGATTTATGGAGAGAACCAACTCAGCAGCCAACGCGTTTCGCCCTATACACTTGGGCTTCTTCAGGGCGAGTAGTAAGTTCCAATATAGGGTCAAGGGTCGTTTGTGAAATAAGTGTAAAACGCGAACGAAGGTTCAAAGAATGTAAATTGTAAGCTGGGGGTCGCGTAACTATCCCATCCCACCATCTTGACAGTTCCTGTTTTTTAAATTTTTCTAGTTTTTGAAATTTAACTTTTAGACTGTCAGTCTGCCGTGAAGTTGTGTTGGTTGTGCTTGAGCCTGTTGGATGTGTGAAAAGATCCCTTGCCAGTTCCTCACGGTTATCCTTGAATCGTGACATGTTGAAATTGAATAGGGAGTGCGTATGGGCCTTAAGAATATCTCAATCAAAACCAAGTGCAGTAAGCCCAAAAGAGGAACGCATCAATCCCTTGTAGTTTCTGAGTGTTCACATTGTACATAGATGACACATAATACAATAGAGTATAGTGTGCACTACCAACAAAGTTCCTACTGCACAAAAGAACCAAAGGGGTGAGATAAAACACCCCAAATATTAAAGAACAATGAAGTCGGTTGTGCACCACCATCAATAAAAATATAAATAATAATTCAGAAGAGTCCCAGTTTGTTGAAAATATAATACCGTAGATTTTCGTAGATTTCTTCCAGAAAATTTATGTGGTGAGAGATACTTGATGTCACAATAGATTTATGGAGAGAACCAACCCAGCAGCCAACGCGTTTAGCCCTATACACTTGGGCTTCTTCAGGGCGAGTAGTAAGTTCCAATATAGGGTCAAGGGTCGTTTGTGAAATAAGTGTAAAACGCGAACTAAGGTTCAAAGAACGTAAATTGTAAGCTGGGGGTCGCGTAACTATCCCATCCCACCATCTTGACAGTTCCTGTTTTTTCAATTTTTCTAGTTTTTGAAATTTAACTTTTAGACTGTCAGTCTGCCGTGAAGTTGTGTTGGTTGTGCTTGAGCCTGTTGGATGTGTGAAAAGATCCCTTGCCAGTTCCTCACGGTTATCCTTGAATCGTGACATGTTGAAATTGAATAGGGAGTGTGTATGGGCCTTAAGAATATCTCAATCAAAACCAAGTGCAGTAAGCCCAAAAGAGGAACGCATCAATCCCTAGTAGTTTCTGAGTGTTCACAATGTACATAGATGACACATAATACAATAGAGTATAGTGTGCACTACCAACAAAGTTCCTACTGCACAAAGGAACCAAAGGGGTGAGATAAAACACCCCAAATATTAAAGAACAATGAAGTCGGTTGTGCACCACCATCAATAAAAATATAAATAATAATTCAGAAGAGTCCCAGTTTGTTGAAAATGTAAGAACGTAGATTTTCGTAGATTTCTTCCAGAAAATTTATTTGGTCAGAGATACTTGATGTCACAATAGATTTATGGAGAGAACCAACCCAGCAGCCAACGCGTTTCGCCCTATACACTTGGGCTTCTTCAGGGCGAGTAGTAAGTTCCAATATAGGGTCAAGGGTCGTTTGTGAAATAAGTGTAAAACGCGAACGAAGGTTCAAAGAACGTAAATTGTAAGCTGGGGGTCGCGTAACTATCCCATCCCACCATCTTGACAGTTCCTGTTTTTTCAATTTTTCTAGTTTTTGAAATTTAACTTTTAGACTGTCAGTCTGCCGTGAAGTTGTGTTGGTTGTGCTTGAGCCTGTTGGATGTGTGAAAAGATCCCTTGCCAGTTCCTCACGGTTATCCTTGAATCGTGACATGTTGAAATTGAATAGGGAGTGCGTATGGGCCTTAAGAATATCTCAATCAAAACCAAGTGCAGTAAGCCCAAAAGAGTAACGCATCAATCCCTAGTAGTTTCTGAGTGTTCACAATGTACATAGATGACACATAATACAATAGAGTATAGTGTGCACTACCAACAAAGTTCCTACTGCACAAAGGAACCAAAGGGGTGAAATAAAACAGCCCAAATATTAAAGAACAATGAAGTCGGTTGTGCACCACCATCAATAAAAATATAAATAATAATTCAGAAGAGTCCCAGTTTGTTGAAAATATAATAACATAGATTTTCGTAGATTTCTTCCAGAAAATTTATTTGGTCAGAGATACTTGATGTCACAATAGATTTATGGAAAGAACCAACCCAGCAGCCAACGCGTTCCGCCCTATATACTTGGGCTTCTTCAGGGCGAGTAGTAAGTTCCAATATAGGGTCAAGGGTCGTTTGTGAAATAAGTGTAAAACGCGAACGAAGGTTCAAAGAACGTAAATTGTAAGCTGGGGGTCGCGTAACTATCCCATCCCACCATCTTGACAGTTCCTGTTTTTTCAATTTTTCTAGTTTTTGAAATTTAACTTTTAGACTGTCAGTCTGCCGTGAAGTTGTGTTGGTTGTGCTTGAGCCTGTTGGATGTGTGAAAAGATCCCTTGCCAGTTCCTCACGGTTATCCTTGAATCGTGACATGTTGAAATTGAATAGGGAGTGCGTATGGGCCTTAAGAATATCTCAATCAAAACCAAGTGCAGTAAGCCCAAAAGAGGAATGCATCAATCCCTAGTAGTTTCTGAGTGTTCACAATGTACATAGATGACACATAATACAATAGAGTATAGTGTGCACTACCAACAAAGTTCCTACTGCACAAAGGAACCAAAGGGGTGAGATAAAACACCCCAAATATTAAAGAACAATGAAGTCGGTTGTGCACCACCATCAATAACAATATAAATAATAATTCAGAAGAGTCCCAGTTTGTTGAAAATATAAGAACGTAGATTTTCGTAGATTTCTTCCAGAAAATGTATTTGGTCAGAGATACTTGATGTCACAATAGATTTATGGAGAGAACCAACCCAGCAGCCAACGAGTTTCGCCCTATACACTTGGGCTTCTTCAGGGCGAGTAGTAAGTTCCAATATAGGGTCAAGGGTCGTTTGTGAAATAAGTGTAAAACGCGAACGAAGGTTCAAAGAACGTAAATTGTAAGCTGGGGGTCGCGTAACTATCCCATCCCACCATCTTGACAGTTCCTGTTTTTTCAATTTTTCTAGTTTTTGAAATTTAACTTTTAGACTGTCAGTCTGCCGTGAAGTTGTGTTGGTTGTGCTTGAGCCTGTTGGATGTGTGAAAAGATCCCTTGCCAGTTCCTCACGGTTATCCTTGAATCGTGACATGTTGAAATTGAATAGGGAGTGCGTATGGGCCTTAAGAATATCTCAATCAAAACCAAGTGCAGTAAGCCCAAAAGAGGAACGCATCAATCCCTAGTAGTTTCTGAGTGTTCACAATGTACATAGATGACGCATAATACAATAGAGTATAGTGTGCACTACCAACAAAGTTCCTACTGCACAAAGGAACCAAAGGGGTGAGATAAAACACCCCAAATGTTAAAGAACAATGAAGTCGGTTGTACACCACCATCAATAAAAATATAAATACTGTAATAATTCAGAAGAGTCCCAGTTTGTTGAAAATATAATAACATAGATTTTCGTAGATTTCTTCCAGAAAATTTATTTGGTCAGAGATACTTGATGTCACAATAGATTTATGGAGAGAACCAACCCAGCAGCCAACGCGTTTCGCCCTATACACTTGGGCTTCTTCAGGGCGAGTAGTAAGTTCCAATATAGGGTCAAGGGTCGTTTGTGAAATAAGTGTAAAACGCGAACGAAGGTTCAAAGAATGTAAATTGTAAGCTGGGGGTCGCGTAACTATCCCATCCCACCATCTTGACAGTTCCTGTTTTTTAAATTTTTCTAGTTTTTGAAATTTAACTTTTAGACTGTCAGTCTGCCGTGAAGTTGTGTTGGTTGTGCTTGAGACTGTTGGATGTGTGAAAAGATCCCTTACCAGTTCCTCACGGTTATCCTTGAATCGTGACATGTTGAAATTGAATAGGGAGTGCGTATGGGCCTTAAGAATATCTCAATCAAAACCAAGTGCAGTAAGCCCAAAAGAGGAACGCATCAATCCCTAGTAGTTTCTGAGTGTTCACAATGTACATAGATGACACATAATACAATAGAGTATAGTGTGCACTACCAACAAAGTTCCTACTGCACAAAGGAACCAAAGGGGTGAGATAAAACACCCCAAATATTAAAGAACAATGAAGTCGGTTGTGCACCACCATCAATAAAAATATAAATAATAATTCAGAAGAGTCCCAGTTTGTTGAAAATATAATAACGTAGATTTTCGTAGATTTCTTCCAGAAAATTTATTTGGTCAGAGATACTTGATGTCACAATAGATTTATGGAGAGAACCAACCCAGCAGCCAACGCGTTTCGCCCTATTCACTTGGGCTTCTTCAGGGCGAGTAGTAAGTTCCAATAAAGGGTCAAGGGTCGTTTGTGAAATAAGTGTAAAACGCGAACGAAGGTTCAAAGAACGTAAATTGTAAGCTGGGGGTCGCGTAACTATCCCATCCCACCATCTTGACAGTTCCTGTTTTTTCAATTTTTCTAGTTTTTGAAATTTAACTTTTAGACTGTCAGTCTGCCGTGAAGTTGTGTTGGTTGTGCTTGAGCCTGTTGGATGTGTGAAAAGATCCCTTGCCAGTTCCTCACGGTTATCCTTGAATCGTGACATGTTGAAATTGAATAGGGAGTGCGTATGGGCCTTAAGAATATCTCAATCAAAATCAAGTGCAGTAAGCCCAAAAGAGGAACGCATCAATCCCTAGTAGTTTCTGAGTGTTCACAATGTACATAGATGACACATAATACAATAGAGTATAGTGTGCACTACCAACAAAGTTCCTACTGCACAAAGGAACCAAAGGGGTGAGATAAAACACCCCAAATATTAAAGAACAATGAAGTCGGTTGTGCACCACCATCAATAAAAATATAAATAATAATTCAGAAGAGTCCCAGTTTGTTGAAAATATAATAACGTAGATTTTCGAAGATTTCTTCCAGAAAATTTATGTGGTCAGAGATACTTAATGTCACAATAGATTTATGGAGAGAACCAACCCAGCAGCCAACGCGTTTCTCCCTATACACTTGGGCTTCTTCAGGGCGAGTAGTAAGTTCCAATATAGGGTCAAGGGTCGTTTGTGAAATAAGTGTAAAACGCGAACGAAGGTTCAAAGAACGTAAATTGTAAGCTGGGGGTCGCGTAACTATCCCATCCCACCATCTTGACAGTTCCTGTTTTTTCAATTTTTCTAGTTTTTGAAATTTAACTTTTAGACTGTCAGTCTGCCGTGAAGTTGTGTTGGTTGTGCTTGAGCCTGTTGGATGTGTGAAAAGATCCCTTGCCAGTTCCTCACGGTTATCCTTGAATCGTGACATGTTGAAATTGAATAGGGAGTGCGTATGGGCCTTAAGAATATCTCAATCAAAACCAAGTGCAGTAAGCCCAAAAGAGTAACGCATCAATCCCTAGTAGTTTCTGAGTGTTCACAATGTACATAGATGACACATAATACAATAGAGTATAGTGTGCACTACCAACAAAGTTCCTACTGCACAAAGGAACCAAAGGGGTGAGATAAAACACCCCAAATATTAAAGAACAATGAAGTCGGTTGTGCACCACCATCAATAAAAATATAAATAATAATTCAGAAGAGTCCCAGTTTGTTGAAAATATAAGAACGTAGATTTTCGTAGATTTCTTCCAGAAAATTTATTTGGTCAGAGATACTTGATGTCACAATAGATTTATGGAGAGAACCAACCCAGCAGCCAACGCGTTTCGCCCTATACACTTGGGCTTCTTCAGGGCGAGTAGTAAGTTCCAATATAGGGTCAAGGGTCGTTTGTGAAATAAGTGTAAAACGCGAACGAAGGTTCAAAGAACGTAAATTGTAAGCTGGGGGTCGCGTAACTATCCCATCCCACCATCTTGACAGTTCCTGTTTTTTCAATTTTTCTAGTTTTTGAAATTTAACTTTTAGACTGTCAGTCTGCCGTGAAGTTGTGTTGGTTGTGCTTGAGCCTGTTGGATGTGTGAAAAGATCCCTTGCCAGTTCCTCACGGTTATCCTTGAATCGTGACATGTTGAAATTGAATAGGGAGTGCGTATGGGCCTTAAGAATATCTCAATCAAAACCAAGTGCAGTAAGCCCAAAAGAGGAACGCATCAATCCCTAGTAGTTTCTGAGTGTTCACAATGTACATAGATGACACATAATACAATAGAGTATAGTGTGCACTACCAACAAAGTTCCTTCTGCACAAAGGAACCAAAGGGGTGAGATAAAACACCCCAAATATTAAAGAACAATGAAGTCGGTTGTGCACCACCATCAATAAAAATATAAATAATAATTCAGAAGAGTCCCAGTTTGTTGAAAATATAATAACGTAGATTTTCGTAGATTTCTTCCAGAAAATTTATTTGGTCAGAGATACTTGATGTCACAATAGATTTATGGAGAGAACCAACCCAGCAGCCAACGCGTTTCGCCCTATACACTTGGGCTTCTTCAGGGCGAGTAGTAAGTTCCAATATAGGGTCAAGGGTCGTTTGTGAAATAAGTGTAAAACGCGAACGAAGGTTCAAAGAACGTAAATTGTAAGCTGGGGGTCGCGTAACTATCCCATCCCACCATCTTGACAGTTCCTGTTTTTTCAATTTTTCTAGTTTTTGAAATTTAACTTTTAGACTGTCAGTCTGCCGTGAAGTTGTGTTGGTTGTGCTTGAGCCTGTTGGATGTGTGAAAAGATCCCTTGCCAGTTCCTCACGGTTATCCTTGAATCGTGACATGTTGAAATTGAATAGGGAGTGCGTATGGGCCTTAAGAATATCTCAATCAAAACCAAGTGCAGTAAGCCCAAAAGAGGAACGCATCAATCCCTAGTAGTTTCTGAGTGTTCACAATGTACATAGATGACACATAATACAATAGAGTATAGTGTGCACTACCAACAAAGTTCCTTCTGCACAAAGGAACCAAAGGGGTGAGATAAAACACCCCAAATATTAAAGAACAATGAAGTCGGTTGTGCACCACCATCAATAAAAATATAAATAATAATTCAGAAGAGTCCCAGTTTGTTGAAAATATAATAACGTAGATTTTCGTAGATTTCTTCCAGAAAATTTATGTGGTCAGAGATACTTGATGTCACAATAGATTTATGGAGAGAACCAACCCAGCAGCCAACGCGTTTCGCCCTATACACTTGGGCTTCTTCAGGGTGAGTAGTAAGTTCCAATATAGGGTCAAGGGTCGTTTGTGAAATAAGTGTAAAACGCGAACGAAGGTTCAAAGAACGTAAATTGTAAGCTGGGGGTCGCGTAACTATCCCATCCCACCATCTTGACAGTTCCTGTTTTTTCAATTTTTCTAGTTTTTGAAATGTAACTTTTAGACTGTCAGTCTGCCGTGAAGTTGTGTTGGTTGTGCTTGAGCCTGTTGGATGTGTGAAAAGATCCCTTGCCAGTTCCTCACGGTTATCCTTGAATCGTGACATGTTGAAATTGAATAGGGAGTGCGTATGGGCCTTAAGAATATCTCAATCAAAACCAAGTGCAGTAAGCCCAAAAGAGGAACGCATCAATCCCTAGAAGTTTCTGAGTGTTCACAATGTACATAGATGACACATAATACAATAGAGTATAGTGTGCACTACCAACAAAGTTCCTACTGCACAAAGGAACCAAAGGGGTGAGATAAAACACCCCAAATATTAAAGAACAATGAAGTCGGTTGTGCACCACCATCAATAAAAATATAAATAATAATTCAGAAGAGTCCCAGTTTGTTGAAAATATAATAACGTAGATTTTCGTAGATTTCTTCCAGAAAATTTATTTGGTCAGAGATACTTGATGTCACAATAGATCTATGGAGAGAACCAACCCAGCAGCCAACGCGTTTCGCCCTATACACTTGGGCTTCTTCAGGGCGAGTAGTAAGTTCCAATATAGGGTCAAGGGTCGTTTGTGAAATAAGTGTAAAACGCGAACGAAGGTTCAAAGAACGTAAATTGTAAGCTGGGGGTCGCGTAACTATCCCATCCCACCATCTTGACAGTTCCTGTTTTTTCAATTTTTTTAGTTTTTGAAATTTAACTTTTAGACTGTCAGTCTGCCGTGAAGTTGTGTTGGTTGTGCTTGAGCCTGTTGGATGTGTGAAAAGATCCCTTGCCAGTTCCTCACGGTTATCCTTGAATCGTGACATGTTGAAATTGAATAGGGAGTGCGTATGGGCCTTAAGAATATCTCAATCAAAACCAAGTGCAGTAAGCCCAAAAGAGGAACGCATCAATCCCTAGTAGTTTCTGAGTGTTCACAATGTACATAGATGACACATAATGCAATAGAGTATAGTGTGCACTACCAACAAAGTTCCTACTGCACAAAGGAACCAAAGGGGTGAGATAAAACACCCCAAATATTAAAGAACAATGAAGTCGGTTGTGCACCACCATCAATAAAAATATAAATGATAATTCAGAAGAGTCCCAGTTTGTTGAAAATATAATAACGTAGATTTTCGTAGATTTCTTCCAGAAAATTTATTTGGTCAGAGATACTTGATGTCACAATAGATTTATGGAGAGAACCAACTCAGCAGCCAACGCGTTTCGCCCTATACACTTGGGCTTCTTCAGGGCGAGTAGTAAGTTCCAATATAGGGTCAAGGGTCGTTTGTGAAATAAGTGTAAAACGCGAACGAAGGTTCAAAGAACGTAAATTGTAAGCTGGGGGTCGCGTAACTATCCCATCCCACCATCTTGACAGTTCCTGTTTTTTCAATTTTTCTAGTTTTTGAAATTTAACTTTTAGACTGTCAGTCTGCCGTGAAGTTGTGTTGATTGTGCTTGAGCCTGTTGGATGTGTGAAAAGATCCCTTGCCAGTTCCTCACGGTTATCCTTGAATCGTGACATGTTGAAATTGAATAGGGAGTGTGTATGGGCCTTAAGAATATCTCAATCAAAACCAAGTGCAGTAAGCCCAAAAGAGGAACGCATCAATCCCTAGTAGTTTCTGAGTGTTCACAATGTACATAGATGACACATAATACAATAGAGTATAGTGTGCACTACCAACAAAGTTCCTACTGCACAAAGGAACCAAAGGGGTGAGATAAAACACCCCAAATATTAAAGAACAATGAAGTCGGTTGTGCACCACCATCAATAAAAATATAAATAATAATTCAGAAGAGTCCCAGTTTGTTGAAAATATAAGAACGTAGATTTTCGTAGATTTCTTCCAGAAAATGTATTTGGTCAGAGATACTTGATGTCACAATAGATTTATGGAGAGAACCAACCCAGCAGCCAACGCGTTTCGCCCTATACACTTGGGCTTCTTCAGGGCGAGTAGTAAGTTCCAATATAGGGTCAAGGGTCGTTTGTGAAATAAGTGTAAAACGCGAACGAAGGTTCAAAGAACGTAAATTGTAAGCTGGGGGTCGCGTAACTATCCCATCCCACCATCTTGACAGTTCCTGTTTTTTCAATTTTTCTAGTTTTTGAAATTTAACTTTTAGACTGTCAGTCTGCCGTGAAGTTGTGTTGGTTGTGCTTGAGCCTGTTGGATGTGTGAAAAGATCCCTTGCCAGTTCCTCACGGTTATCCTTGAATCGTGACATGTTGAAATTGAATAGGGAGTGCGTATGGGCCTTAAGAATATCTCAATCAAAACCAAGTGCAGTAAGCCCAAAAGCGTAACGCATCAATCCCTAGTAGTTTCTGAGTGTTCACAATGTACATAGATGACACATAATACAATAGAGTATAGTGTGCACTACCAACAAAGTTCCTACTGCACAAAGGAACCAAAGGGGTGAAATAAAACAGCCCAAATATTAAAGAACAATGAAGTCGGTTGTGCACCACCATCAATAAAAATATAAATAATAATTCAGAAGAGTCCCAGTTTGTTGAAAATATAATAACATAGATTTTCGTAGATTTCTTCCAGAAAATTTATTTGGTCAGAGATACTTGATGTCACAATAGATTTATGGAGAGAACCAACCCAGCAGCCAACGCGTTCCGCCCTATATACTTGGGCTTCTTCAGGGCGAGTAGTAAGTTCCAATATAGGGTCAAGGGTCGTTTGTGAAATAAGTGTAAAACGCGAACGAAGGTTCAAAGAACGTAAATTGTAAGCTGGGGGTCGCGTAACTATCCCATCCCACCATCTTGACAGTTCCTGTTTTTTCAATTTTTCTAGTTTTTGAAATTTAACATTTAGACTGTCAGTCTGCCGTGAAGTTGTGTTGGTTGTGCTTGAGCCTGTTGGATGTGTGAAAAGATCCCTTGCCAGTTCCTCACGGTTATCCTTGAATCGTGACATGTTGAAATTGAATAGGGAGTGCGTATGGGCCTTAAGAATATCTCAATCAAAACCAAGTGCAGTAAGCCCAAAAGAGGAATGCATCAATCCCTAGTAGTTTCTGAGTGTTCACAATGTACATAGATGACACATAATACAATAGAGTATAGTGTGCACTACCAACAAAGTTCCTACTGCACAAAGGAACCAAAGGGGTGAGATAAAACACCCCAAATATTAAAGAACAATGAAGTCGGTTGTACACCACCATCAATAAAAATATAAATAATAATTCAGAAGAGTCCCAGTTTGTTGAAAATATAATAACGTAGATTTTCGTAGATTTCTTCCAGAAAATTTATTTGGTCAGAGATACTTGATGTCACAATAGATTTATGGAGAGAACCAACCCAGCAGCCAACGCGTTTCGCCCTATACACTTGGGCTTCTTCAGGGCGAGTAGTAAGTTCCGATATAGGGTCAAGGGTCGTTTGTGAAATAAGTGTAAAACGCGAACGAATGTTCAAAGAACGTAAATTGTAAGCTGGGGGTTGCGTAACTATCCCATCCCACCATCTTGACAGTTCCTGTTTTTTCAATTTTTCTAGTTTTTGAAATTTAACTTTTAGACTGTCAGTCTGCCGTGAAGTTGTGTTGGTTGTGCTTGAGCCTGTTGGATGTGTGAAAAGATCCCTTGCCAGTTCCTCACGGTTATCCTTGAATCGTGACATGTTGAAATTGAATAGGGAGTGCGTATGGGCCTTAAGAATATCTCAATCAAAACCAAGTGCAGTAAGCCCAAAAGAGGAACGCATCAATCCCTAGTAGTTTCTGAGTGTTCACAATGTACATAGATGACACATAAAACAATAGAGTATAGTGTGCACTACCACCAAAGTTCCTACTGCACAAAGGAACCAAAGGGGTGAGATAAAACACCCCAAATATTAAAGAACAATGAAGTCGGTTGTGCACCACCATCAATAAAAATATAAATAATAATTCAGAAGAGTCCCAGTTTGTTGAAAATATAATAACGTAGATTTTCGTAGATTTCTTCCAGAAAATTTATTTGGTCAGAGATACTTGATGTCACAATAGATTTATGGAGAGAATCAACCCAGCAGCCAACGCGTTTCGCCCTATACACTTGGGCTTCTTCAGGGCGAGTAGTAAGTTCCAATATAGGGTCAAGGGTCGTTTGTGAAATAAGTGTAAAACGCGAACGAAGGTTCAAAGAACGTAAATTGTAAGCTGGGGGTCGCGTAACTATCCCATCCCACCATCTTGACAGTTCCTGTTTCTTCAATTTTTCTAGTTTTTGAAATTTAACTTTTAGACTGTCAGTCTGCCGTGAAGTTGTGTTGGTTGTGCTTGAGCCTGTTGGATGTGTGAAAAGATCCCTTGCCAGTTCCTCACGGTTATCCTTGAATCGTGACATGTTGAAATTGAATAGGGAGTGCATATGGGCCTTAAGAATATCTCAATCAAAACCAAGTGCAGTAAGCCCAAAAGAGGAACGCATCAATCCCTAGTAGTTTCTGAGTGTTCACAATGTACATAGATGACACATAATACAATACAGTATAGTGTGCACTACCAACAAAGTTCCTACTGCACAAAGGAACCAAAGGGGTGAGATAAAACACCCCAAATATTAAAGAACAATGAAGTCGGTTGTGCACCACTATCAATAAAAATATAAATAATAATTCAGAAGAGTCCCAGTTTGTTCAAAATATAATAACGTAGATTTTCGTAGATTTCTTCCAGAAAATGTATTTGGTCAGAGATACTTGATGTCACAATAGATTTATGGAGAGAACCAACCCAGCAGCCAACGCGTTTCGCCCTATACACTTGGGCTTCTTCAGGGCGAGTAGTAAGTTCCAATACAGGGTCAAGGGTCGTTTGTGAAATAAGTGTAAAACGCGAATGAAGGTTCAAAGAACGTAAATTGTAAGCTGGGGGTCGCGTAACTATCCCATCCCACCATCTTGACAGTTCCTGTTTTTTCAATTTTTCTAGTTTTTGAAATTTAACTTTTAGACTATCAGTCTGCCGTGAAGTTGTGTTGGTTGTGCTTGAGCCTGTTGGATGTGTGAAAAGATCCCTTGCCAGTTCCTCACGGTTATCCTTGAATCGTGACATGTTGAAATTGAATAGGGAGTGTGTATGGGCCTTAAGAATATCTCAATCAAAACCAAGTGCAGTAAGCCCAAAAGAGGAACGCATCAATCCCTAGTAGTTTCTGAGTGTTCACAATGTACATAGATGACACATAATACAATAGAGTATAGTGTGCACTACCAACAAAGTTCCTACTGCACAAAGGAACCAAAGGGGTGAGATAAAACACCCCAAATATTAAAGAACAATGAAGTCGGTTGTGCACCACCATCAATAAAAATATAAATAATAATTCAGAAGAGTCCCAGTTTGTTGAAAATATAAGAACGTAGATTTTCGTAGATTTCTTCCAGAAAATTTATTTGGTCAGAGATACTTGATGTCACAATAGATTTATGGAGAGAACCAACCCAGCAGCCAACGCATTTCGCCCTATACACTTGGGCTTCTTCAGGGCGAGTAGTAAGTTCCAATATAGGGTCAAGGGTCGTTTGTGAAATAAGTGTAAAACGCGAACGAAGGTTCAAAGAACGTAAATTGTAAGCTGGGGGTCACGTAACTATCCCATCCCACCATCTTGACAGTTCCTGTTTTTTCAATTTTTCTAGTTTTTGAAATTTAACTTTTAGACTGTCAGTCTGCCGTGAAGTTGTGTTGGTTGTGCTTGAGCCTGTTGGATGTGTGAAAAGATCCCTTGCCAGTTCCTCACGGTTATCCTTGAATCGTGACATGTTGAAATTGAATAGGGAGTGCGTATGGGCCTTAAGAATATCTCAATCAAAACCAAGTGCAGTAAGCCCAAAAGAGGAACGCATCAATCCCTAGTAGTTTCTGAGTGTTCACAATGTACATAGATGACACATAATACAATAGAGTATAGTGTGCACTACCAACAAAGTTCCTACTGCACAAAGGAACCAAAGGGTTGAGATAAAACACCCCAAATATTAAAGAACAATGAAGTCGGTTGTGCACCACCATCAATAAAAATATAAATAATAATTCAGAAGAGTCCCAGTTTGTTGAAAATATAAGAACGTAGATTTTCGTAGATTTCTTCCAGAAAATGTATTTGGTCAGAGATACTTGATGTCACAATAGATTTATGGAGAGAACCAACCCAGCAGCCAACGCGTTTCGCCCTATACACTTGGGCTTCTTCAGGGCGAGTAGTAAGTTCCAATATAGGGTCAAGGGTCGTTTGTGAAATAAGTGTAAAACGCGAACGAAGGTTCAAAGAACGTAAATTGTAAGCTGGGGGTCGCGTAACTATCCCATCCCACCATCTTGACAGTTCCTGTTTTTTCAATTTTTCTAGTTTTTTAAATTTAACTTTTAGACTGTCAGTCTGCCGTGAAGTTGTGTTGGTTGTGCTTGAGCCTGTTGGATGTGTGAAAAGATCCCTTGTCAGTTCCTCACGGTTATCCTTGAATCGTGACATGTTGAAATTGAATAGGGAGTGCGTATGGGCCTTAAGAATATCTCAATCAAAACCAAGTGCAGTAAGCCCAAAAGAGGAACGCATCAATCCCTAGTAGTTTCTGAGTGTTCACAATGTACATAGATGACACATAATACAATAGAGTATAGTGTGCACTACCAACAAAGTTCCTACTGCACAAAGGAACCAAAGGGGTGAGATAAAACACCCCAAATATTAAAGAACATTGAAGTCGGTTGTGCACCACCATCAATAAAAATATAAATAATAATTCAGAAGAGTCCCTGTTTGTTGAAAATATAATAACGTGGATTTTCGAAGATTTCTTCCAGAAAATTTATGTGGTCAGAGATACTTGATGTCACAATAGATTTATGGAGAGAACCAACCCAGCAGCCAACGCGTTTTGCCCTATACACTTGGGCTTCTTCAGGGCGAGTAGTAAGTTCCAATATAGGGTCAAGGGTCGTTTGTGAAATAAGTGTAAAACGCGAACGAAGGTTCAAAGAACGTAAATTGTAAGCTGGGGGTCGCGTAACTATCCCATCCCACCATCTTGACAATTCCTGTTTTTTCAATTTTTCTAGTTTTTGAAATTTAACTTTTAGACTGTCAGTCTGCCGTGAAGTTGTGTTGGTTGTGCTTGAGCCTGTTGGATGTGTGAAAAGATCCCTTGCCAGTTCCTCACGGTTATCCTTGAATCGTGCCATGTTGAAATTGAATAGGGAGTGCGTATGGGCCTTAAGAATATCTCAATCAAAACCAAGTGCAGTAAGCCCAAAAGAGGAACGCATCAATCTCTAGTAGTTTCTGAGTGTTCACAATGTACATAGATGACACATAATACAATAGAGTATAGTGTGCACTACCAACAAAGTTCCTACTGCACAAACGAACCAAAGGGGTGAGATAAAACACCCCAAATATTAAAGAACAATGAAGTCGGTTGTGCACCACCATCAATAAAAATATAAATAATAATTCAGAAGAGTCCCAGTTTGTTGAAAATATAATAACGTAGATTTTCGTAGATTTCTTCCAGAAAATTTATGTGGTCAGAGATACTTGATGTCACAATAGATTTATGGAGAGAACCAACCCAGCAGCCAACGCGTTTCGCCTTATACACTTGGGCTTCTTCAGGGTGAGTAGTAAGTTCCAATATAGGGTCAAGTGTCGTTTGTGAAATAAGTGTAAAACGCGAACGAAGGTTCAAAGAACGTAAATTGTAAGCTGGGGGTCGCGTAACTATCCCATCCCACCATCTTGACAGTTCCTGTTTTTTCAATTTTTCTAGTTTTTGAAATGTAACTTTTAGACTGTCAGTCTGCCGTGAAGTTGTGTTGGTTGTGCTTGAGCCTGTTGGATGTGTGAAAAGATCCCTTGCCAGTTCCTCACGGTTATCCTTGAATCGTGACATGTTGAAATTGAATAGGGAGTGCGTATGGGCCTTAAGAATATCTCAATCAAAACCAAGTGCAGTAAGCCCAAAAGAGGAACGCATCAATCCCTAGAAGTTTCTGAGTGTTCACAATGTACATAGATGACACATAATACAATAGAGTATAGTGTGCACTACCAACAAAGTTCCTACTGCACAAAGGAACCAAAGGGGTGAGATAAAACACCCCAAATATTAAAGAACAATGAAGTCGGTTGTGCACCACCATCAATAAAAATATAAATAATAATTCAGAAGAGTCCCAGTTTGTTGAAAATATAATAACGTAGATTTTCGTAGATTTCTTCCAGAAAATTTATTTGGTCAGAGATACTTGATGTCACAATAGATCTATGGAGAGAACCAACCCAGCAGCCAACGCGTTTCGCCCTATACACTTGGGCTTCTTCAGGGCGAGTAGTAAGTTCCAATATAGGGTCAAGGGTCGTTTGTGAAATAAGTGTAAAACGCGAACGAAGGTTCAAAGAACGTAAATTGTAAGCTGGGGGTCGCGTAACTATCCCATCCCACCATCTTGACAGTTCCTGTTTTTTCAATTTTTCTAGTTTTTGAAATTTAACTTTTAGACTGTCAGTCTGCCGTGAAGTTGTGTTGGTTGTGCTTGAGCCTGTTGGATGTGTGAAAAGATCCCTTGCCAGTTCCTCACGGTTATCCTTGAATCGTGACATGTTGAAATTGAATAGGGAGTGCGTATGGGCCTTAAGAATATCTCAATCAAAACCAAGTGCAGTAAGCCCAAAAGAGGAACGCATCAATCCCTAGTAGTTTCTGAGTGTTCACAATGTACATAGATGACACATAATACAATAGAGTATAGTGTGCACTACCAACAAAGTTCCTACTGCACAAAGGAACCAAAGGGGTGAGATAAAACACCCCAAATATTAAAGAACAATGAAGTCGGTTGTGCACCACCATCAATAAAAATATAAATGATAATTCAGAAGAGTCCCAGTTTGTTGAAAATATAATAACGTAGATTTTCGTAGATTTCTTCCAGAAAATTTATTTGGTCAGAGATACTTGATGTCACAATAGATTTATGGAGAGAACCAACTCAGCAGCCAACGCGTTTCGCCATATACACTTGGGCTTCTTCAGGGCGAGTAGTAAGTTCCAATATAGGGTCAAGGGTCGTTTGTGAAATAAGTGTAAAACGCGAACGAAGGTTCAAAGAACGTAAATTGTAAGCTGGGGGTCGCGTAACTATCCTATCCCACCATCTTGACAGTTCCTGTTTTTTCAATTTTTCTAGTTTTTGAAATTTAACTTTTAGACTCTCAGTCTGCCGTGAAGTTGTGTTGGTTGTGCTTGAGCCTGTTGGATGTGTGAAAAGATCCCTTGCCAGTTCCTCACGGTTATCCTTGAATCGTGACATGTTGAAATTGAATAGGGAGTGCGTATGGGCCTTAAGAATATCTCAATCAAAACCAAGTGCAGTAAGCCCAAAAGAGGAACGCATCAATCCCTTGTAGTTTCTGAGTGTTCACATTGTACATAGATGACACATAATACAATAGAGTATAGTGTGCACTACCAACAAAGTTCCTACTGCACAAAGGAACCAAAGGGGTGAGATAAAACACCCCAAATATTAAAGAACAATGAAGTCGGTTGTGCACCACCATCAATAAAAATATAAATAATAATTCAGAAGAGTCCCAGTTTGTTGAAAATATAATACCGTAGATTTTCGTAGATTTCTTCCAGAAAATTTATTTGGTCAGAGATACTTGATGTCACAATAGATTTATGGAGAGAACCAACCCAGCAGCCAACGCGTTTAGCCCTATACACTTGGGCTTCTTCAGGGCGAGTAGTAAGTTCCAATATAGGGTCAAGGGTCGTTTGTGAAATAAGTGTAAAACGCGAACTAAGGTTCAAAGAACGTAAATTGTAAGCTGGGGGTCGCGTAACTATCCCATCCCACCATCTTGACAGTTCCTGTTTTTTCAATTTTTCTAGTTTTTGAAATTTAACTTTTAGACTTTCAGTCTGCCGTGAAGTTGTGTTGGTTGTGCTTGAGCCTGTTGGATGTGTGAAAAGATCCCTTGCCAGTTCCTCACGGTTATCCTTGAATCGTGACATGTTGAAATTGAATAGGGAGTGTGTATGGGCCTTAAGAATATCTCAATCAAAACCAAGTGCAGTAAGCCCAAAAGAGGAACGCATCAATCCCTAGTAGTTTCTGAGTGTTCACAATGTACATAGATGACACATAATACAATAGAGTATAGTGTGCACTACCAACAAAGTTCCTACTGCACAAAGGAACCAAAGGGGTGAAATAAAACAGCCCAAATATTAAAGAACAATGAAGTCGGTTGTGCACCACCATCAATAAAAATATAAATAATAATTCAGAAGAGTCCCAGTTTGTTGAAAATATAATAACATAGATTTTCGTAGATTTCTTCCAGAAAATTTATTTGGTCAGAGATACTTGATGTCACAATAGATTTATGGAGAGAACCAACCCAGCAGCCAACGCGTTCCGCCCTATATACTTGGGCTTCTTCAGGGCGAGTAGTAAGTTCCAATATAGGGTCAAGGGTCGTTTGTGAAATAAGTGTAAAACGCGAACGAAGGTTCAAAGAACGTAAATTGTAAGCTGGGGGTCGCGTAACTATCCCATCCCACCATCTTGACAGTTCCTGTTTTTTCAATTTTTCTAGTTTTTGAAATTTAACTTTTAGACTGTCAGTCTGCCGTGAAGGTGTTTTGGTTGTGCTTGAGCCTGTTGGATGTGTGAAAAGATCCCTTGCCAGTTCCTCACGGTTATCCTTGAATCGTGACATGTTGAAATTGAATAGGGAGTGCGTATGGGCCTTAAGAATATCTCAATCAAAACCAAGTGCAGTAAGCCCAAAAGAGGAATGCATCAATCCCTAGTAGTTTCTGAGTGTTCACAATGTACATAGATGACACATAATACAATAGAGTATAGTGTGCACTACCAACAAAGTTCCTACTGCACAAAGGAACCAAAGGGGTGAGATAACACACCCCAAATATTAAAGAACAATGAAGTCGGTTGTACACCACCATCAATAAAAATATAAATAATAATTCAGAAGAGTCCCAGTTTGTTGAAAATATAATAACGTAGATTTTCGTAGATTTCTTCCAGAAAATTTATTTGGTCAGAGATACTTGATGTCACAATAGATTTATGGAGAGAACCAACCCAGCAGCCAACGCGTTTCGCCCTATACACTTGGGCTTCTTCAGGGCGAGTAGTAAGTTCCGATATAGGGTCAAGGGTCGTTTGTGAAATAAGTGTAAAACGCGAACGAATGTTCAAAGAACGTAAATTGTAAGCTGGGGGTTGCGTAACTATCCCATCCCACCATCTTGACAGTTCCTGTTTTTTCAATTTTTCTAGTTTTTGAAATTTAACTTTTAGACTGTCAGTCTGCCGTAAAGTTGTGTTGGTTGTGCTTGAGCCTGTTGGATGTGTGAAAAGATCCCTTGCCAGTTCCTCACGGTTATCCTTGAATCGTGACATGTTGAAATTGAATAGGGAGTGCGTATGGGCCTTAAGAATATCTCAATCAAAACCAAGTGCAGTAAGCCCAAAAGAGGAACGCATCAATCCCTAGTAGTTTCTGAGTGTTCACAATGTACATAGATGACACATAATACAATAGAGTATAGTGTGCACTACCAACAAAGTTCCTACTGCACAAAGGAACCAAAGGGGTGAGATAAAACACACAAAATATTAAAGAACAATGAAGTCGGTTGTGCACCACCATCAATAAAAATATAAATAATAATTCAGAAGAGTCCCAGTTTGTTGAAAATATAATAACGTAGATTTTCGTAGATTTCTTCCAGAAAATTTATTTGGTCAGAGATACTTGATGTCACAATAGATTTATGGAGAGAATCAACCCAGCAGCCAACGCGTTTCGCCCTATACACTTGGGCTTCTTCAGGGCGAGTAGTAAGTTCCAATATAGGGTCAAGGGTCGTTTTTGAAATAAGTGTAAAACGCGAACGAAGGTTCAAAGAACGTAAATTGTAAGCTGGGGGTCGCGTAACTATCCCATCCCACCATCTTGACAGTTCCTGTTTTTTCAATTTTTCTAGTTTTTGAAATTTAACTTTTAGACTGTCAGTCTGCCGTGAAGTTGTGTTGGTTGTGCTTGAGCCTGTTGGATGTGTGAAAAGATCCCTTGCCAGTTCCTCACGGTTATCCTTGAATCGTGACATGTTGAAATTGAATAGGGAGTGCGTATGGGCCTTAAGAATATCTCAATCAAAACCAAGTGCAGTAAGCCCAAAAGAGGAACGCATCAATCCCTAGTAGTTTCTGAGTGTTCACAATGTACATAGATGACACATAATACAATAGAGTATAGTGTGCACTACCAACAAAGTTCCTACTGCACAAAGGAACCAAAGGGGTGAGATAAAACACCCCAAATATTAAAGAACAATGAAGTCGGTTGTGCACCACTATCAATAAAAATCTAAATAATAATTCAGAAGAGTCCCAGTTTGTTGAAAATATAATAACGTAGATTTTCGTAGATTTCTTCCAGAAAATGTATTTGGTCAGAGATACTTGATGTCACAATAGATTTATGGAGAGAACCAACCCAGCAGCCAACGCGTTTCGCCCTATACACTTGGGCTTCTTCAGGGCGAGTAGTAAGTTCCAATACAGGGTCAAGGGTCGTTTGTGAAATAAGTGTAAAACGCGAATGAAGGTTCAAAGAACGTAAATTGTAAGCTGGGGGTCGCGTAACTATCCCATCCCACCATCTTGACAGTTCCTGTTTTTTCAATTTTTCTAGTCTTTGAAATTTAACTTTTAGACTGTCAGTCTGCCGTGAAGTTGTGTTGGTTGTGCTTGAGCCTGTTGGATGTGTGAAAAGATCCCTTGCCAGTTCCTCACGGTTATCCTTGAATCGTGACATGTTGAAATTGAATAGGGAGTGTGTATGGGCCTTAAGAATATCTCAATCAAAACCAAGTGCAGTAAGCCCAAAAGAGGAACGCATCAATCCCTAGTAGTTTCTGAGTGTTCACAATGTACATAGATGACACATAATACAATAGAGTATAGTGTGCACTACCAACAAAGTTCCTACTGCACAAAGGAACCAAAGGGGTGAGATAAAACACCCCAAATATTAAAGAACAATGAAGTCGGTTGTGCACCACCATCAATAAAAATATAAATAATAATTCAGAAGAGTCCCAGTTTGTTGAAAATATAAGAACGTAGATTTTCATAGATTTCTTCCAGAAAATTTATTTGGTCAGAGATACTTGATGTCACAATAGATTTATGGAGAGAACCAACCCAGCAGCCAACGCGTTTCGCCCTATACACTTGGGCTTCTTCAGGGCGAGTAGTAAGTTCCAATATAGGGTCAAGGGTCGTTTGTGAAATAAGTGTAAAACGCGAACGAAGGTTCAAAGAACGTAAATTGTAAGCTGGGGGTCACGTAACTATCCCATCCCACCATCTTGACAGTTCCTGTTTTTTCAATTTTTCTAGTTTTTGAAATTTAACTTTTAGACTGTCAGTCTGCCGTGAAGTTGTGTTGGTTGTGCTTGAGCCTGTTGGATGTGTGAAAAGATCCCTTGCCAGTTCCTCACGGTTATCCTTGAATCGTGACATGTTGAAATTGAATAGGGAGTGCGTATGGGCCTTAAGAATATCTCAATCAAAACCAAGTGCAGTAAGCCCAAAAGAGGAACGCATCAATCCCTAGTAGTTTCTGAGTGTTCACAATGTACATAGATGACACATAATACAATAGAGTATAGTGTGCACTACCAACAAAGTTCCTACTGCACAAAGGAACCAAAGGGTTGAGATAAAACACCCCAAATATTAAAGAACAATGAAGTCGGTTGTGCACCACCATCAATAAAAATATAAATAATAATTCAGAAGAGTCCCAGTTTGTTGAAAATATAAGAACGTAGATTTTCGTAGATTTCTTCCAGAAAATGTATTTGGTCAGAGATACTTGATGTCACAATAGATTTATGGAGAGAACCAACCCAGCAGCCAACGCGTTTCGCCCTATACACTTGGGCTTCTTCAGGGCGAGTAGTAAGTTCCAATATAGGGTCAAGGGTCGTTTGTGAAATAAGTGTAAAACGCGAACGAAGGTTCAAAGAACGTAAATTGTAAGCTGGGGGTCGCGTAACTATCCCATCCCACCATCTTGACAGTTCCTGTTTTTTCAATTTTTCTAGTTTTTGAAATTTAACTTTTAGACTGTCAGTCTGCCGTGAAGTTGTGTTGGTTGTGCTTGAGCCTGTTGGATGTGTGAAAAGATCCCTTGTCAGTTCCTCACGGTTATCCTTGAATCGTGACATGTTGAAATTGAATAGGGAGTGCGTATGGGCCTTAAGAATATCTCAATCAAAACCAAGTGCAGTAAGCCCAAAAGAGGAACGCATCAATCCCTAGTAGTTTCTGAGTGTTCACAATGTACATAGATGACACATAATACAATAGAGTATAGTGTGCACTACCAACAAAGTTCCTACTGCACAAAGGAACCAAAGGGGTGAGATAAAACACCCCAAATATTAAAGAACAATGAAGTCGGTTGTGCACCACCATCAATAAAAATATAAATAATAATTCAGAAGAGTCCCAGTTTGTTGAAAATATAATAACGTGGATTTTCGAAGATTTCTTCCAGAAAATGTATGTGGTCAGAGATACTTGATGTCACAATAGATTTATGGAGAGAACCAACCCAGCAGCCAACGCGTTTTGCCCTATACACTTGGGCTTCTTCAGGGCGAGTAGTAAGTTCCAATATAGGGTCAAGGGTCGTTTGTGAAATAAGTGTAAAACGCGAACGAAGGTTCAAAGAACGTAAATTGTAAGCTGGGGGTCGCGTAACTATCCCATCCCACCATCTTGACAGTTCCTGTTTTTTCAATTTTTCTAGTTTTTGAAATTTAACTTTTAGACTGTCAGTCTGCCGTGAAGTTGTGTTGGTTGTGCTTGAGCCTGTTGGATGTGTGAAAAGATCCCTTGCCAGTTCCTCACGGTTATCCTTGAATCGTGACATGTTGAAATTGAATAGGGAGTGCGTATGGGCCTTAAGAATATCTCAATCAAAACCAAGTGCAGTAAGCCCAAAAGAGTAACGCATCAATCCCTAGTAGTTTCTGAGTGTTCACAATGTACTTAGATGACACATAATACAATAGAGTATAGTGTGCACTACCAACAAAGTTCCTACTGCACAAAGGAACCAAAGGGGTGAGATAAAACACCCCAAATATTAAAGAACAATGAAGTCGGTTGTGCACCACCATCAATAAAAATATAAATAATAATTCAGAAGAGTCCCAGTTTGTTGAAAATATAATAACGTAGATTTTCGAAGATTTCTTCCAGAAAATTTATGTGGTCAGAGATACTTGATGTCACAATAGATTTATGGAGAGAACCAACCCAGCAGCCAACGCGTTTCGCCCTATACACTTGGGCTTCTTCAGGGCGAGTAGTAAGTTCCAATATAGGGTCAAGGGTCGTTTGTGAAATAAGTGTAAAACGCGAACGAAGGTTCAAAGAACGTAAATTGTAAGCTGGGGGTCGCGTAACTATCCCATCCCACCATCTTGACAGTTCCTGTTTTTTCAATTTTTCTAGTTTTTGAAATTTAACTTTTAGACTGTCAGTCTGCCGTGAAGTTGTGTTGGTTGTGCTTGAGCCTGTTGGATGTGTGAAAAGATCCCTTGCCAGTTCCTCACGGTTATCCTTGAATCGTGACATGTTGAAATTGAATAGGGAGTGCGTATGGGCCTTAAGAATATCTCAATCAAAACCAAGTGCAGTAAGCCCAAAAGAGTAACGCATCAATCCCTAGTAGTTTCTGAGTGTTCACAATGTACATAGATGACACATAATACAATAGAGTATAGTGTGCACTACCAACAAAGTTCCTAATGCACCAAGGAACCAAAGGGGTGAGATAAAACACCCCAAATATTAAAGAACAATGAAGTCGGTTGTGCACCACCATCAATAAAAATATAAATAATAATTCAGAAGAGTCCCAGTTTGTTGAAAATATAAGAACGTAGATTTTCGTAGATTTCTTCCAGAAAATTTATTTGGTCAGAGATACTTGATGTCACAATAGATTTATGGAGAGAACCAACCCAGCAGCCAACGCGTTTCGCCCTATACACTTGGGCTTCTTCAGGGCGAGTAGTAAGTTCCAATATAGGGTCAAGGGTCGTTTGTGAAATAAGTGTAAAACGCGAACGAAGGTTCAAAGAACGTAAATTGTAAGCTGGGGGTCGCGTAACTATCCCATCCCACCATCTTGACAGTTCCTGTTTTTTCAATTTTTCTAGTTTTTGAAATTTAACTTTTAGACTGTCAGTCTGCCGTGAAGTTGTGTTGGTTGTGCTTGAGCCTGTTGGATGTGTGAAAAGATCCCTTGCCAGTTCCTCACGGTTATCCTTGAATCGTGACATGTTGAAATTGAATAGGGAGTGCGTATGGGCCTTAAGAATATCTCAATCAAAACCAAGTGCAGTAAGCCCAAAAGAGGAACGCATCAATCCCTAGTAGTTTCTGAGTGTTCACAATGTACATAGATGACACATAATACAATAGAGTATAGTGTGCACTACCAACAAAGTTCCTACTGCACAAAGGAACCAAAGGGGTGAGATAAAACACCCCAAATATTAAAGAACAATGAAGTCGGTTGTGCACCACCATCAATAAAAATATAAATAATAATTCAGAAGAGTCCCAGTTTGTTGAAAATAAAATAACGTAGATTTTCATAGATTTCTTCCAGAAAATTTATTTGGTCAGAGATACTTGATGTCACAATAGATTTATGGAGAGAACCAACCCAGCAGCCAACACGTTTCGCCCTATACACTTGGGCTTCTTCAGGGCGAGTAGTAAGTTCCAATATAGGGTCAAGGGTCGTTTGTGAAATAAGTGTAAAACGCGAACGAAGGTTCAAAGAACATAAATTGTAAGCTGGGGGTCGCGTAACTATCCCATCCCACCATCTTGACAGTTCCTGTTTTTTCAATTTTTCTAGTTTTTGAAATTTAACTTTTAGACTGTCAGTCTGCCGTGAAGTTGTGTTGGTTGTGCTTGAGCCTGTTGGATGTGTGAAAAGATCCCTTGCCAGTTCCTCACGGTTATCCTTGAATCGTGACATGTTGAAATTGAATAGGGAGTGCGTATGGGCCTTAAGAATATCTCAATCAAAACCAAGTGCAGTAAGCCCAAAAGAGTAACGCATCAATCCCTAGTAGTTTCTGAGTGTTCACAATGTACATAGATGACACATAATACAATAGAGTATAGTGTGCACTACCAACAAAGTTCCTACTGCACAAAGGAACCAAAGGGGTGAGATAAAACACCCCAAATATTAAAGAACAATGAAGTCGGTTGTGCACCACCATCAATAAAAATATAAATAATAATTCAGAAGAGTCCCAGTTTGTTGAAAATATAATAACGTAGATTTTCGTAGATTTCTTCCAGAAAATTTATTTGGTCAGAGATACTTGATGTCACAATAGATTTATGGAGAGAACCAACCCAGCAGCCAACGCGTTTCGCCCTATACACTTGGGCTTCTTCAGGGCGAGTAGTAAGTTCCAATATAGGGTCAAGGGTCGTTTGTGAAATAAGTGTAAAACGCGAACGAAGGTTCAAAGAACGTAAATTGTAAGCTGGGGGTCGCGTAACTATCCCATCCCACCATCTTGACAGTTCCTGTTTTTTCAATTTTTCTAGTTTTTGAAATTTAACTTTTAGACTGTCAGTCTGCCGTGAAGTTGTGTTGGTTGTGCTTGAGCCTGTTGGATGTGTGAAAAGATCCCTTGCCAGTTCCTCACGGTTATCCTTGAATCGTGCCATGTTGAAATTGAATAGGGAGTGCGTATGGGCCTTAAGAATATCTCAATCAAAACCAAGTGCAGTAAGCCCAAAGGATGAACGCATCAATCTCTAGTAGTTTCTGAGTGTTCACAATGTACATAGATGACACATAATACAATAGAGTATAGTGTGCACTACCAACAAAGTTCCTACTGCACAAACGAACCAAAGGGGTGAGATAAAACACCCCAAATATTAAAGAACAATGAAGTCGGTTGTGCACCACCATCAATAAAAATATAAATAATAATTCAGAAGAGTCCCAGTTTGTTGAAAATATAATAACGTAGATTTTCGTAGATTTCTTCCAGAAAATTTATTTGGTCAGAGATACTTGATGTCACAATAGATTTATGGAGAGAACCAACCCAGCAGCCAACGTGTTTCGCCCTATACACTTGGGCTTCTTCAGGGCGAGTAGTAAGTTCCAATATAGGGTCAAGGGTCGTTTGTGAAATAAGTGTAAAACGCGAGCGAAGGTTCAAAGAACGTAAATTGTAAGCTGGGGGTCGCGTAACTATCCCATCCCACCATCTTGACAGTTCCTGTTTTTTCAATTTTTCTAGTTTTTTAAATTTAACTTTTAGACTCTCAGTCTGCCGTGAAGTTGTGTTGGTTGTGCTTGAGCCTGTTGGATGTGTGAAAAGATCCCTTGCCAGTTCCTCACGGTTATCCTTGAATCGTGACATGTTGAAATTGAATAGGGAGTGTGTATGGGCCTTAAGAATATCTCAATCAAAACCAAGTGCAGTAAGCCCAAAAGAGGAACGCATCAATCCCTTGTAGTTTCTGAGTGTTCACAATGTACATAGATGACACATAATACAATAGAGTATAGTGTGCACTACCAACAAAGTTCCTACTGCACAAAGGAACCAAAGGGGTGAGATAAAACACCCCAAATATTAAAGAACAATGAAGTCGGTTGTGCACCACCATCAATAAAAATATAAATAATAATTCAGAAGAGTCCCAGTTTGTTGAAAATATAAGAACGTAGATTTTCGTAGATTTCTTCCAGAAAATTTATTTGGTCAGAGATACTTGATGTCACAATAGATTTATGGAGAGAACCAACCCAGCAGCCAACGCGTTTCGCCCTATACACTTGGGCTTCTTCAGGGCGAGTAGTAAGTTCCAATATAGGGTCAAGGGTCGTTTGTGAAATAAGTGTAAAACGCGAACGAAGGTTCAAAGAACGTAAATTGTAAGCTGGGGGTCGCGTAACTATCCCATCCCACCATCTTGACAGTTCCTGTTTTTTCAATTTTTCTAGTTTTTGAAATTTAACTTTTAGACTGTCAGTCTGCCGTGAAGTTGTGTTGGTTGTGCTTGAGCCTGTTGGATGTGTGAAAAGATCCCTTGCCAGTTCCTCACGGTTATCCTTGAATCGTGACATGTTGAAATTGAATAGGGAGTGCGTATGGGCCTTAAGAATATCTCAATCAAAACCAAGTGCATTAAGCCCAAAAGAGTAACGCATCAATCCCTAGTAGTTTCTGAGTGTTCACAATGTACATAGATGACACATAATACAATAGAGTATAGTGTGCACTACCAACAAAGTTCCTACTGCACAAAGGAACCAAAGGGGTGAAATAAAACAGCCCAAATATTAAAGAACAATGAAGTCGGTTGTGCACCACCATCAATAAAAATATAAATAATAATTCAGAAGAGTCCCAGTTTGTTGAAAATATAATAACATAGATTTTCGTAGATTTCTTCCAGAAAATTTATTTGGTCAGAGATACTTGATGTCACAATAGATTTATGGAGAGAACCAACCCAGCAGCCAACGCGTTTCGCCCTATATACTTGGGCTTCTTCAGGGCGAGTAGTAAGTTCCAATATAGGGTCAAGGGTCGTTTGTGAAATAAGTGTAAAACGCGAACGAAGGTTCAAAGAACGTAAATTGTAAGCTGGGGGTCGCGTAACTATCCCATCCCACCATCTTGACAGTTCCTGTTTTTTCAATTTTTCTAGTTTTTGAAATTTAACTTTTAGACTGTCAGTCTGCCGTGAAGTTGTGTTGGTTGTGCTTGAGCCTGTTGGATGTGTGAAAAGATCCCTTGCCAGTTCCTCACGGTTATCCTTGAATCGTGACATGTTGAAATTGAATAGGGAGTGCGTATGGGCCTTAAGAATATCTCAATCAAAACCAAGTGCAGTAAGCCCAAAAGAGTAACGCATCAATCCCTAGTAGTTTCTGAGTGTTCACAATGTACATAGATGACACATAATACAATAGAGTATAGTGTGCACTACCAACAAAGTTCCTACTGCACAAAGGAACCAAAGGGGTGAAATAAAACAGCCCAAATATTAAAGAACAATGAAGTCGGTTGTGCACCACCATCAATAAAAATATAAATAATAATTCAGAAGAGTCCCAGTTTGTTGAAAATATAATAACATAGATTTTCGTAGATTTCTTCCAGAAAATTTATTTGGTCAGAGATACTTGATGTCACAATAGATTTATGGAGAGAACCAACCCAGCAGCCAACGCGTTTCGCCCTATATACTTGGGCTTCTTCAGGGCGAGTAGTAAGTTCCAATATAGGGTCAAGGGTCGTTTGTGAAATAAGTGTAAAACGCGAACGAAGGTTCAAAGAACGTAAATTGTAAGCTGGGGGTCGCGTAACTATCCCATCCCACCATCTTGACAGTTCCTGTTTCTTCAATTTTTCTACTTTTTGAAATTTAACTTTTAGACTGTCAGTCTGCCGTGAAGTTGTGTTGGTTGTGCTTGAGCCTGTTGGATGTGTGAAAAGATCCCTTGCCAGTTCCTCACGGTTATCCTTGAATCGTGACATGTTGAAATTGAATAGGGAGTGCGTATGGGCCTTAAGAATATCTCAATCAAAACCAAGTGCAGTAAGCCCAAAAGAGTAACGCATCAATCCCTAGTAGTTTCTGAGTGTTCACAATGTACATAGATGACACATAATACAATAGAGTATAGTGTGCACTACCAACAAAGTTCCTACTGCACAAAGGAACCAAAGGGGTGAGATAAAACACCCCAAATATTAAAGAACAATGAAGTCGGTTGTGCACCACCATCAATAAAAATATAAATAATAATTCAGAAGAGTCCCAGTTTGTTGAAAATATAATAACGTAGATTTTCGTAGATTTCTTCCAGAAAATTTATTTGGTCAGAGATACTTGATGTCACAATAGATTTATGGAGAGAACCAACCCAGCAGCCAACGCGTTTCGCCCTATACACTTGGGCTTCTTCAGGGCGAGTAGTAAGTTCCAATATAGGGTCAAGGGTCGTTTGTGAAATAAGTGTAAAACGCGAGCGAAGGTTCAAAGAACGTAAATTGTAAGCTGGGGGTCGCGTAACTATCCCATCCCACCATCTTGACAGTTCCTGTTTTTTCAATTTTTCTAGTTTTTGAAATTTAACTTTTAGACTGTCAGTCTGCCGTGAAGTTGTGTTGGTTGTGCTTGAGCCTGTTGGATGTGTGAAAAGATCCCTTGCCAGTTCCTCACGGTTATCCTTGAATCGTGACATGTTGAAATTGAATAGGGAGTGCGTATGGGCCTTAAGAATATCTCAATCAAAACCAAGTGCAGTAAGCCCAAAAGAGGAATGCATCAATCCCTAGTAGTTTCTGAGTGTTCACAATGTACATAGATGACACATAATACAATAGAGTATAGTGTGCACTACCAACAAAGTTCCTACTGCACAAAGGAACCAAAGGGGTGAGATAAAACACCCCAAATATTAAAGAACAATGAAGTCGGTTGTGCACCACCATCAATAAAAATATAAATAATAATTCAGAAGAGTCCCAGTTTGTTGAAAATATAAGAACGTAGATTTTCGTAGATTTCTTCCAGAAAATGTATTTGGTCAGAGATACTTGATGTCACAATAGATTTATGGAGAGAACCAACCCAGCAGCCAACGAGTTTCGCCCTATACACTTGGGCTTCTTCAGGGCGAGTAGTAAGTTCCAATATAGGGTCAAGGGTCGTTTGTGAAATAAGTGTAAAACGCGAACGAAGGTTCAAAGAACGTAAATTGTAAGCTGGGGGTCGCGTAACTATCCCATCCCACCATCTTGACAGTTCCTGTTTTTTCAATTTTTCTAGTTTTTGAAATTTAACTTTTAGACTGTCAGTCTGCCGTGAAGTTGTGTTGGTTGTGCTTGAGCCTCTTGGATGTGTGAAAAGATCCCTTGCCAGTTCCTCACGGTTATCCTTGAATCGTGACATGTTGAAATTGAATAGGGAGTGCGTATGGGCCTTAAGAATATCTCAATCAAAACCAAGTGCAGTAAGCCCAAAAGAGGAACGCATCAATCCCTAGTAGTTTCTGAGTGTTCACAATGTACATAGATGACGCATAATACAATAGAGTATAGTGTGCACTACCAACAAAGTTCCTACTGCACAAAGGAACCAAAGGGGTGAGATAAAACACCCCAAATATTAAAGAACAATGAAGTCGGTTGTACACCACCATCAATAAAAATATAAATAATAATTCAGAAGAGTCCCAGTTTGTTGAAAATATAATAACGTAGATTTTCGTAGATTTCTTCCAGAAAATTTATTTGGTCAGAGATACTTGATGTCACAATAGATTTATGGAGAGAACCAACCCAGCAGCCAACGCGTTTCGCCCTATACACTTGGGCTTCTTCAGGGCGAGTAGTAAGTTCCAATATAGGGTCAAGGGTCGTTTGTGAAATAAGTGTAAAACGCGAACGAATGTTCAAAGAACGTAAATTGTAAGCTGGGGGTTGCGTAACTATCCCATCCCACCATCTTGACAGTTCCTGTTTTTTCAATTTTTCTAGTTTTTGAAATTTAACTTTTAGACTGTCAGTCTGCCGTGAAGTTGTGTTGGATGTGCTTGAGCCTGTTGGATGTGTGAAAAGATCCCTTGCCAGTTCCTCACGGTTATCCTTGAATCGTGACATGTTGAAATTGAATAGGGAGTGCGTATGGGCCTTAAGAATATCTCAATCAAAACCAAGTGCAGTAAGCCCAAAAGAGGAACGCATCAATCCCTAGTAGTTTCTGAGTGTTCACAATGTACATAGATGACACATAATACAATAGAGTATAGTGTGCACTACCAACAAAGTTCCTACTGCACAAAGGAACCAAAGGGGTGAGATAAAACACCCCAAATATTAAAGAACAATGAAGTCGGTTGTGCACCACCATCAATAAAAATATAAATAATAATTCAGAAGAGTCCCAGTTTGTTGAAAATATAATAACGTAGATTTTCGTAGATTTCTTCCAGAAAATTTATTTGGTCAGAGATACTTGATGTCACAAAAGATTTATGGAGAGAATCAACCCAGCAGCCAACGCGTTTCGCCCTATACACTTGGGCTTCTTCAGGGCGAGTAGTAAGTTCCAATATAGGGTCAAGGTTCGTTTGTGAAATAAGTGTAAAACGCGAACGAAGGTTCAAAGAACGTAAATTGTAAGCTGGGGGTCGCGTAACTATCCCATCCCACCATCTTGACAGTTCCTGTTTTTTCAATTTTTCTAGTTTTTGAAATTTAACTTTTAGACTGTCAGTCTGCCGTGAAGTTGTGTTGGTTGTGCTTGAGCCTGTTGGATGTGTGAAAAGATCCCTTGCCAGTTCCTCACGGTTATCCTTGAATCGTGACATGTTGAAATTGAATAGGGAGTGCGTATGGGCCTTAAGAATATCTCAATCAAAACCAAGTGCAGTAAGCCCAAAAGAGGAACGCATCAATCCCTAGTAGTTTCTGAGTGTTCACAATGTACATAGATGACACATAATACAATAGAGTATAGTGTGCACTACCAACAAAGTTCCTACTGCACAAAGGAACCAAAGGGGTGAGATAAAACACCCCAAATATTAAAGAACAATGAAGTCGGTTGTGCACCACCATCAATAAAAATATAAATAATAATTCAGAAGAGTCCCAGTTTGTTGAAAATATAAGAACGTAGATTTTCGTAGATTTCTTCCAGAAAATTTATTTGGTCAGAGATACTTGATGTCACAATAGATTTATGGAGAGAACCAACCCAGCAGCCAACGCGTTTCGCCCTATACACTTGGGCTTCTTCAAGGTGAGTAGTAAGTTCCAATATAGGGTCAAGGGTCGTTTGTGAAATAAGTGTAAAACGCGAACGAAGGTTCAAAGAACGTAAATTGTAAGCTGGGGGTCGTGTAACTATCCCATCCCACCATCTTGACAGTTCCTGTTTTTTCAATTTTTCTAGTTTTTGAAATGTAACTTTTAGACTGTCAGTCTGCCGTGAAGTTGTGTTGGTTGTGCTTGAGCCTGTTGGATGTGTGAAAAGATCCCTTGCCAGTTCCTCACGGTTATCCTTCAATCGTGACATGTTGAAATTGAATAGGGAGTGCGTATGGGCCTTAAGAATATCTCAATCAAAACCAAGTGCAGTAAGCCCAAAAGAGGAACGCATCAATCCCTAGAAGTTTCTGAGTGTTCACAATGTACATAGATGACACATAATACAATAGAGTATAGTGTGCACTAACAACAAAGTTCCTACTGCACAAAGGAACCAAAGGGGTGAGATAAAACACCCCAAATATTAAAGAACAATGAAGTCGGTTGTGCACCACCATCAATAAAAATATAAATAATAATTCAGAAGAGTCCCAGTTTGTTGAAAATATAATAACGTAGATTTTCGTAGATTTCTTCCAGAAAATTTATTTGGTCAGAGATACTTGATGTCACAATAGATCTATGGAGAGAACCAACCCAGCAGCCAACGTGTTTCGCCCTATACACTTGGGCTTCTTCAGGGCGAGTAGTAAGTTCCAATATAGGGTCAATAGTCATTTGTGAAATAAGTGTAAAACGCGAACGAAGGTTCAAAGAACGTAAATTGTAAGCTGGGGGTCGCGTAACTATCACATCCCACCATCTTGACAGTTCCTGTTTTTTCAATTTTTCTAGTTTTTGAAATTTAACTTTTAGACTGTCAGTCTGCCGTGAAGTTGTGTTGGTTGTGCTTGAGCCTGTTGGATGTGTGAAAAGATCCCTTGCCAGTTCCTCACGGTTATCCTTGAATCGTGACATGTTGAAATTGAATAGGGAGTGCGTATGGGCCTTAAGAATATCTCAATCAAAACCAAGTGCAGTAAGCCCAAAAGAGGAACGCATCAATCCCTAGTAGTTTCTGAGTGTTCACAATGTACATAGATGACACATAATACAATAGAGTATAGTGTGCACTACCAACAAAGTTCCTACTGCACAAAGGAACCAAAGGGGTGAGATAAAACACCCCAAATATTAAAGAACAATGAAGTCGGTTGTGCACCACCATCAATAAAAATATAAATAATAATTCAGAAGAGTCCCAGTTTGTTGAAAATATAAGAACGTAGATTTTCATAGATTTCTTCCAGAAAATGTATTTGGTCAGAGATACTTGATGTCACAATAGATTTATGGAGAGAACCAACCCAGCAGCCAACGAGTTTCGCCCTATACACTTGGGCTTCTTCAGGGCGAGTAGTAAGTTCCAATATAGGGTCAAGGGTCGTTTGTGAAATAAGTGTAAAACGCGAACGAAGGTTCAAAGAACGTAAATTGTAAGCTGGGGGTCGCGTAACTATCCCATCCCACCATCTTGACAGTTCCTGTTTTTTCAATTTTTCTAGTTTTTGAAATTTAACTTTTAGACTGTCAGTCTGCCGTGAAGTTGTGTTGGTTGTGCTTGAGCCTGTTGGATGTGTGAAAAGATCCCTTGCCAGTTCCTCACGGTTATCCTTGAATCGTGACATGTTGAAATTGAATAGGGAGTGCGTATGGGCCTTAAGAATATCTCAATCAAAACCAAGTGCAGTTAGCCCAAAAGAGGAACGCATCAATCCCTAGTAGTTTCTGAGTGTTCACAATGTACATAGATGACGCATAATACAATAGAGTATAGTGTGCACTACCAACAAAGTTCCTACTGCACAAAGGAACCAAAGGGGTGAGATAAAACACCCCAAATATTAAAGAACAATGAAGTCGGTTGTACACCACCATCAATAAAAATATAAATAATAATTCAGAAGAGTCCCAGTTTGTTGAAAATATAATAACGTAGATTTTCGTAGATTTCTTCCAGAAAATTTATTTGGTCAGAGATACTTGATGTCACAATAGATTTATGGAGAGAACCAACCCAGCAGCCAACGCGTTTCGCCCTATACACTTGGGCTTCTTCAGGGCGAGTAGTAAGTTCCAATATAGGGTCAAGGGTCGTTTGTGAAATAAGTGTAAAACGCCAACGAATGTTCAAAGAACGTAAATTGTAAGCTGGGGGTTGCGTAACTATCCCATCCCACCATCTTGACAGTTCCTGTTTTTTCAATTTTTCTAGTTTTTTCAATTTAACTTTTAGACTGTCAGTCTGCCGTGAAGTTGTGTTGGATGTGCTTGAGCCTGTTGGATGTGTGAAAAGATCCCTTGCCAGTTCCTCACGGTTATCCTTGAATCGTGACATGTTGAAATTGAATAGGGAGTGCGTATGGGCCTTAAGAATATCTCAATCAAAACCAAGTGCAGTAAGCCCAAAAGAGGAACGCATCAATCCCTAGTAGTTTCTGAGTGTTCACAATGTACATAGATGACACATAATACAATAGAGTATAGTGTGCACTACCAACAAAGTTCCTACTGCACAAAGGAACCAAAGGGGTGAGATAAAACACCCCAAATATTAAAGAACAATGAAGTCGGTTGTGCACCACCATCAATAAAAATATAAATAATAATTCAGAAGAGTCCCAGTTTGTTGAAAATATAATAACGTAGATTTTCGTAGATTTCTTCCAGAAAATGTATTTGGTCAGAGATACTTGATGTCACAAAAGATTTATGGAGAGAATCAACCCAGCAGCCAACGCGTTTCGCCCTATACACTTGGGCTTCTTCAGGGCGAGTAGTAAGTTCCAATATAGGGTCAAGGTTCGTTTGTGAAATAAGTGTAAAACGCGAACGAAGGTTCAAAGAACGTAAATTGTAAGCTGGGGGTCGCGTAACTATCCCATCCCACCATCTTGACAGTTCCTGTTTTTTCAATTTTTCTAGTTTTTGAAATTTAACTTTTAGACTGTCAGTCTGCCGTGAAGTTGTGTTGGTTGTGCTTGAGCCTGTTGGATGTGTGAAAAGATCCCTTGCCAGTTCCTCACGGTTATCCTTGAATCGTGACATGTTGAAATTGAATAGGGAGTGCGTATGGGCCTTAAGAATATCTCAATCAAAACCAAGTGCAGTAAGCCCAAAAGAGGAACGCATCAATCCCTAGAAGTTTCTGAGTGTTCACAATGTACATAGATGACACATAATACAATAGAGTATAGTGTGCACTAACAACAAAGTTCCTACTGCACAAAGGAACCAAAGGGGTGAGATAAAACACCCCAAATATTAAAGAACAATGAAGTCGGTTGTGCACCACCATCAATAAAAATATAAATAATAATTCAGAAGAGTCCCAGTTTGTTGAAAATATAATAACGTAGATTTTCGTAGATTTCTTCCAGAAAATTTATTTGGTCAGAGATACTTGATGTCACAATAGATCTATGGAGAGAACCAACCCAGCAGCCAACGTGTTTCGCCCTATACACTTGGGCTTCTTCAGGGTGAGTAGTAAGTTCCAATATAGGGTCAAGGGTCGTTTGTGAAATAAGTGTAAAACGCGAACGAAGGTTCAAAGAACGTAAATTGTAAGCTGGGGGTCGTGTAACTATCCCATCCCACCATCTTGACAGTTCCTGTTTTTTCAATTTTTCTAGTTTTTGAAATGTAACTTTTAGACTGTCAGTCTGCCGTGAAGTTGTGTTGGTTGTGCTTGAGCCTGTTGGATGTGTGAAAAGATCCCTTGCCAGTTCCTCACGGTTATCTTTGAATCGTGACATGTTGAAATTGAATAGGGAGTGCGTATGGGCCTTAAGAATATCTCAATCAAAACCAAGTGCAGTAAGCCCAAAAGAGGAACGCATCAATCCCTAGAAGTTTCTGAGTGTTCACAATGTACATAGATGACACATAATACAATAGAGTATAGTGTGCACTAACAACAAAGTTCCTACTGCACAAAGGAACCAAAGGGGTGAGATAAAACACCCCAAATATTAAAGAACAATGAAGTCGGTTGTGCACCACCATCAATAAAAATATAAATAATAATTCAGAAGAGTCCCAGTTTGTTGAAAATATAATAACGTAGATTTTCGTAGATTTCTTCCAGAAAATTTATTTGGTCAGAGATACTTGATGTCACAATAGATCTATGGAGAGAACCAACTCAGCAGCCAACGTGTTTCGCCCTATACACTTGGGCTTCTTCAGGGCGAGTAGTAAGTTCCAATATAGGGTCAATAGTCATTTGTGAAATAAGTGTAAAACGCGAACGAAGGTTCAAAGAACGTAAATTGTAAGCTGGGGGTCGCGTAACTATCCCATCCCACCATCTTGACAGTTCCTGTTTTTTCAATTTTTCTAGTTTTTGAAATTTAACTTTTAGACTGTCAGTCTGCCGTGAAGTTGTGTTGGTTGTGCTTGAGCCTGTTGGATGTGTGAAAAGATCCCTTGCCAGTTCCTCACGGTTATCCTTGAATCGTGACATGTTGAAATTGAATAGGGAGTGCGTATGGGCCTTAAGAATATCTCAATCAAAACCAAGTGCAGTAAGCCCAAAAGAGGAACGCATCAATCCCTAGTAGTTTCTGAGTGTTCACAATGTACATAGATGACACATAATACAATAGAGTATAGTGTGCACTACCAACAAAGTTCCTACTGCACAAAGGAACCAAAGGGGTGAGATAAAACACCCCAAATATTAAAGAACAATGAAGTCGGTTGTGCACCACCATCAATAAAAATATAAATAATAATTCAGAAGAGTCCCAGTTTGTTGAAAATATAAGAACGTAGATTTTCATAGATTTCTTCCAGAAAATGTATTTGGTCAGAGATACTTGATGTCACAATAGATTTATGGAGAGAACCAACCCAGCAGCCACCGAGTTTCGCCCTATACACTTGGGCTTCTTCAGGGCGAGTAGTAAGTTCCAATATAGGGTCAAGGGTCGTTTGTGAAATAAGTGTAAAACGCGAACGAAGGTTCAAAGAACGTAAATTGTAAGCTGGGGGTCGCGTAACTATCCCATCCCACCATCTTGACAGTTCCTGTTTTTTCAATTTTTCTAGTTTTTGAAATTTAACTTTTAGACTGTCAGTCTGCCGTGAAGTTGTGTTGGTTGTGCTTGAGCCTGTTGGATGTGTGAAAAGATCCCTTGCCAGTTCCTCACGGTTATCCTTGAATCGTGACATGTTGAAATTGAATAGGGAGTGCGTATGGGCCTTAAGAATATCTCAATCAAAACCAAGTGCAGTAAGCCCAAAAGAGGAACGCATCAATCCCTAGTAGTTTCTGAGTGTTCACAATGTACATAGATGACGCATAATACAATAGAGTATAGTGTGCACTACCAACAAAGTTCCTACTGCACAAAGGAACCAAAGGGGTGAGATAAAACACCCCAAATATTAAAGAACAATGAAGTCGGTTGTACACCACCATCAATAAAAATATAAATAATAATTCAGAAGAGTCCCAGTTTGTTGAAAATATAATAACGTAGATTTTCGTAGATTTCTTCCAGAAAATTTATTTGGTCAGAGATACTTGATGTCACAATAGATTTATGGAGAGAACCAACCCAGCAGCCAACGCGTTTCGCCCTATACACTTGGACTTCTTCAGGGCGAGTAGTAAGTTCCAATATAGGGTCAAGGGTCGTTTGTGAAATAAGTGTAAAACGCGAACGAATGTTCAAAGAACGTAAATTGTAAGCTGGGGGTTGCGTAACTATCCCATCCCACCATCTTGACAGTTCCTGTTTTTTCAATTTTTCTAGTTTTTGAAATTTAACTTTTAGACTGTCAGTCTGCCGTGAAGTTGTGTTGGATGTGCTTGAGCCTGTTGGATGTGTGAAAAGATCCCTTGCCAGTTCCTCACGGTTATCCTTGAATCGTGACATGTTGAAATTGAATAGGGAGTGCGTATGGGCCTTAAGAATATCTCAATCAAAACCAAGTGCAGTAAGCCCAAAAGAGGAACGCATCAATCCCTAGTAGTTTCTGAGTGTTCACAATGTACATAGATGACACATAATACAATAGAGTATAGTGTGCACTACCAACAAAGTTCCTACTGCACAAAGGAACCAAAGGGGTGAGATAAAACACCCCAAATATTAAAGAACAATGAAGTCGGTTGTGCACCACCATCAATAAAAATATAAATAATAATTCAGAAGAGTCCCAGTTTGTTGAAAATATAATAACGTAGATTTTCGTAGATTTCTTCCAGAAAATGTATTTGGTCAGAGATACTTGATGTCACAAAAGATTTATGGAGAGAATCAACCCAGCAGCCAACGCGTTTCGCCCTATACACTTGGGCTTCTTCAGGGCGAGTAGTAAGTTCCAATATAGGGTCAAGGTTCGTTTGTGAAATAAGTGTAAAACGCGAACAAAGGTTCAAAGAACGTAAATTGTAAGCTGGGGGTCGCGTAACTATCCCATCCCACCATCTTGACAGTTCCTGTTTTTTCAATTTTTCTAGTTTTTGAAATTTAACTTTTAGACTGTCAGTCTGCCGTGAAGTTGTGTTGGTTGTGCTTGAGCCTGTTGGATGTGTGAAAAGATCCCTTGCCAGTTCCTCACGGTTATCCTTGAATCGTGACATGTTGAAATTGAATAGGGAGTGCGTATGGGCCTTAAGAATATCTCAATCAAAACCAAGTGCAGTAAGCCCAAAAGAGGAACGCATCAATCCCTAGTAGTTTCTGAGTGTTCACAATGTACATAGATGACACATAATACAATAGAGTATAGTGTGCACTACCAACAAAGTTCCTACTGCACAAAGGAACCAAAGGGGTGAGATAAAACACCCCAAATATTAAAGAACAATGAAGTCGGTTGTGCACCACCATCAATAAAAATATAAATAATAATTCAGAAGAGTCCCAGTTTGTTGAAAATATAAGAACGTAGATTTTCGTAGATTTCTTCCAGAAAATTTATTTGGTCAGAGATACTTGATGTCACAATAGATTTATGGAGAGAACCAACCCAGCAGCCAACGCGTTTCGCCCTATACACTTGGGCTTCTTCAGGGTGAGTAGTAAGTTCCAATATAGGGTCAAGGGTCGTTTGTGAAATAAGTGTAAAACGCGAACGAAGGTTCAAAGAACGTAAATTGTAAGCTGGGGGTCGTGTAACTATCACATCCCACCATCTTGACAGTTCCTGTTTTTTCAATTTTTCTAGTTTTTGAAATGTAACTTTTAGACTGTCAGTCTGCCGTGAAGTTGTGTTGGTTGTGCTTGAGCCTGTTGGATGTGTGAAAAGATCCCTTGCCAGTTCCTCACGGTTATCCTTGAATCGTGACATGTTGAAATTGAATAGGGAGTGCGTATGGGCCTTAAGAATATCTCAATCAAAACCAAGTGCAGTAAGCCCAAAAGAGGAACGCATCAATCCCTAGAAGTTTCTGAGTGTTCACAATGTACATAGATGACACATAATACAATAGAGTATAGTGTGCACTACCAACAAAGTTCCTACTGCACAAAGGAACCAAAGGGGTGAGATAAAACACCCCAAATATTAAAGAACAATGAAGTCGGTTGTGCACCACCATCAATAAAAATATAAATAATAATTCAGAAGAGTCCCAGTTTGTTGAAAATATAATAACGTAGATTTTCGTAGATTTCTTCCAGAAAATTTATTTGGTCAGAGATACTTGATGTCACAATAGATTTATGGAGAGAACCAACCCAGCAGCCAACGCGTTTCGCCCTATACACTTGGGCTTCTTCAGGGCGAGTAGTAAGTTCCAATATAGGGTCAAGGGTCGTTTGTGAAATAAGTGTAAAACGCGAACGAAGGTTCAAAGAACGTAAATTGTAAGCTGGGGGTCGCGTAACTATCCCATCCCACCATCTTGACAGTTCCTGTTTTTTCAATTTTTCTAGTTTTTGAAATTTAACTTTTAGACTGTCAGTCTGCCGTGAAGTTGTGTTGGTTGTGCTTGAGCCTGTTGGATGTGTGAAAAGATCCCTTGCCAGTTCCTCACGGTTATCCTTGAATCGTGCCATGTTGAAATTGAATAGGGAGTGCGTATGGGCCTTAAGAATATCTCAATCAAAACCAAGTGCAGTAAGCCCAAAGGAGGAACGCATCAATCTCTAGTAGTTTCTGAGTGTTCACAATGTACATAGATGACACATAATACAATAGAGTATAGTGTGCACTACCAACAAAGTTCCTACTGCACAAACGAACCAAAGGGGTGAGATAAAACACCCCAAATATTAAAGAACAATGAAGTCGGTTGTGCACCACCATCAATAAAAATATAAATAATAATTCAGAAGAGTCCCAGTTTGTTGAAAATATAATAACGTAGATTTTCGTAGATTTCTTCCAGAAAATTTATGTGGTCAGAGATACTTGATGTCACAATAGATTTATGGAGAGAACCAACCCAGTAGCCAACGCGTTTCGCCCTATACACTTGGGCTTCTTCAGGGTGAGTAGTAAGTTCCAATATAGGGTCAAGGGTCGTTTGTGAAATAAGTGTAAAACGCGAACGAAGGTTCAAAGAACGTAAATTGTAAGCTGGGGGTCGCGTAACTATCCCATCCCACCATCTTCACAGTTCCTGTTTTTTCAATTTTTCTAGTTTTTGAAATGTAACTTTTAGACTGTCAGTCTGCCGTGAAGTTGTGTTGGTTGTGCTTGAGCCTGTTGGATGTGTGAAAAGATCCCTTGCCAGTTCCTCACGGTTATCCTTGAATCGTGACATGTTGAAATTGAATAGGGAGTGCGTATGGGCCTTAAGAATATCTCAATCAAAACCAAGTGCAGTAAGCCCAAAAGAGGAACGCATCAATCCCTAGAAGTTTCTGAGTGTGCACAATGTACATAGATGACACATAATACAATAGAGTATAGTGTGCACTACCAACAAAGTTCCTACTGCACAAAGGAACCAAAGGGGTGAGATAAAACACCCCAAATATTAAAGAACAATGAAGTCGGTTGTGCACCACCATCAATAAAAATATAAATAATAATTCAGAAGAGTCCCAGTTTGTTGAAAATATAATAACGTAGATTTTCGTAGATTTCTTCCAGAAAATTTATTTGGTCAGAGATACTTGATGTCACAATAGATCTATGGAGAGAACCAACCCAGCAGCCAACGCGTTTCGCCCTATACACTTGGGCTTCTTCAGGGCGAGTAGTAAGTTCCAATATAGGGTCAAGGGTCATTTGTGAAATAAGTGTAAAACGCGAACGAAGGTTCAAAGAACGTAAATTGTAAGCTGGGGGTCGCGTAACTATCCCATCCCACCATCTTGACAGTTCCTGTTTTTTCAATTTTTCTAGTTTTTGAAATTTAACTTTTAGACTGTCAGTCTGCCGTGAAGTTGTGTTGGTTGTGCTTGAGCCTGTTGGATGTGTGAAAAGATCCCTTGCCAGTTCATCACAGTTATCCTTGAATCGTGACATGTTGAAATTGAATAGGGAGTGCGTATGGGCCTTAAGAATATCTCAATCAAAACCAAGTGCAGTAAGCCCAAAAGAGGAACGCATCAATCCCTAGTAGTTTCTGAGTGTTCACAATGTACATAGATGACACATAATACAATAGAGTATAGTGTGCACTACCAACAAAGTTCCTACTGCACAAAGGAACCAAAGGGGTGAGATAAAACACCCCAAATATTAAAGAACAATGAAGTCGGTTGTGCACCACCATCAATAAAAATATAAATAATAATTCAGAAGAGTCCCAGTTTGTTGAAAATATAAGAACGTAGATTTTCATAGATTTCTTCCAGAAAATGTATTTGGTCAGAGATACTTGATGTCACAATAGATTTATGGAGAGAACCAACCCAGCAGCCACCGAGTTTCGCCCTATACACTTGGGCTTCTTCAGGGCGAGTAGTAAGTTCCAATATAGGGTCAAGGGTCGTTTGTGAAATAAGTGTAAAACGCGAACGAAGGTTCAAAGAACGTAAATTGTAACCTGGGGGTCGCGTAACTATCCCATCCCACCATCTTGACAGTTCCTGTTTTTTCAATTTTTCTAGTTTTTGAAATTTAACTTTTAGACTGTCAGTCTGCCGTGAAGTTGTGTTGGTTGTGCTTGAGCCTGTTGGATGTGTGAAAAGATCCCTTGCCAGTTCCTCACGGTTATCCTTGAATCGTGACATGTTGAAATTGAATAGGGAGTGCGTATGGGCCTTAAGAATATCTCAATCAAAACCAAGTGCAGTAAGCCCAAAAGAGGAACGCATCAATCCCTAGTAGTTTCTGAGTGTTCACAATGTACATAGATGACGCATAATACAATAGAGTATAGTGTGCACTACCAACAAAGTTCCTACTGCACAAAGGAACCAAAGGGGTGAGATAAAACACCCCAAATATTAAAGAACAATGAAGTCGGTTGTACACCACCATCAATAAAAATATAAATAATAATTCAGAAGAGTCCCAGTTTGTTGAAAATATAATAACGTAGATTTTCGTAGATTTCTTCCAGAAAATTTATTTGGTCAGAGATACTTGATGTCACAATAGATTTATGGAGAGAACCAACCCAGCAGCCAACGCGTTTCGCCCTATACCCTTGGGCTTCTTCAGGGCGAGTAGTAAGTTCCAATATAGGGTCAAGGGTCGTTTGTGAAATAAGTGTAAAACGCGAACGAATGTTCAAAGAACGTAAATTGTAAGCTGGGGGTTGCGTAACTATCCCATCCCACCATCTTGACAGTTCCTGTTTTTTCAATTTTTCTAGTTTTTGAAATTTAACTTTTAGACTGTCAGTCTGCCGTGAAGTTGTGTTGGATGTGCTTGAGCCTGTTGGATGTGTGAAAAGATCCCTTGCCAGTTCCTCACGGTTATCCTTGAATCGTGACATGTTGAAATTGAATAGGGAGTGCGTATGGGCCTTAAGAATATCTCAATCAAAACCAAGTGCAGTAAGCCCAAAAGAGGAACGCATCAATCCCTAGTAGTTTCTGAGTGTTCACAATGTACATAGATGACACATAATACAATAGAGTATAGTGTGCACTACCAACAAAGTTCCTACTGCACAAAGGAACCAAAGGGGTGAGATAAAACACCCCAAATATTAAAGAACAATGAAGTCGGTTGTGCACCACCATCAATAAAAATATAAATAATAATTCAGAAGAGTCCCAGTTTGTTGAAAATATAATAACGTAGATTTTCGTAGATTTCTTCCAGAAAATGTATTTGGTCAGAGATACTTGATGTCACAAAAGATTTATGGAGAGAATCAACCCAGCAGCCAACGCGTTTCGCCCTATACACTTGGGCTTCTTCAGGGCGAGTAGTAAGTTCCAATATAGGGTCAAGGTTCGTTTGTGAAATAAGTGTAAAACGCGAACAAAGGTTCAAAGAACGTAAATTGTAAGCTGGGGGTCGCGTAACTATCCCATCCCACCATCTTGACAGTTCCTGTTTTTTCAATTTTTCTAGTTTTTGAAATTTAACTTTTAGACTGTCAGTCTGCCGTGAAGTTGTGTTGGTTGTGCTTGAGCCTGTTGGATGTGTGAAAAGATCCCTTGCCAGTTCCTCACGGTTATCCTTGAATCGTGACATGTTGAAATTGAATAGGGAGTGCGTATGGGCCTTAAGAATATCTCAATCAAAACCAAGTGCAGTAAGCCCAAAAGAGGAACGCATCAATCCCTAGTAGTTTCTGAGTGTTCACAATGTACATAGATGACACATAATACAATAGAGTATAGTGTGCACTACCAACAAAGTTCCTACTGCACAAAGGAACCAAAGGGGTGAGATAAAACACCCCAAATATTAAAGAACAATGAAGTCGGTTGTGCACCACCATCAATAAAAATATAAATAATAATTCAGAAGAGTCCCAGTTTGTTGAAAATATAAGAACGTAGATTTTCGTAGATTTCTTCCAGAAAATTTATTTGGTCAGAGATACTTGATGTCACAATAGATTTATGGAGAGAACCAACCCAGCAGCCAACGCGTTTCGCCCTATACACTTGGGCTTCTTCAGGGTGAGTAGTAAGTTCCAATATAGGGTCAAGGGTCGTTTGTGAAATAAGTGTAAAACGCGAACGAAGGTTCAAAGAACGTAAATTGTAAGCTGGGGGTCGTGTAACTATCACATCCCACCATCTTGACAGTTCCTGTTTTTTCAATTTTTCTAGTTTTTGAAATGTAACTTTTAGACTGTCAGTCTGCCGTGAAGTTGTGTTGGTTGTGCTTGAGCCTGTTGGATGTGTGAAAAGATCCCTTGCCAGTTCCTCACGGTTATCCTTGAATCGTGACATGTTGAAATTGAATAGGGAGTGCGTATGGGCCTTAAGAATATCTCAATCAAAACCAAGTGCAGTAAGCCCAAAAGAGGAACGCATCAATCCCTAGAAGTTTCTGAGTGTTCACAATGTACATAGATGACACATAATACAATAGAGTATAGTGTGCACTACCAACAAAGTTCCTACTGCACAAAGGAACCAAAGGGGTGAGATAAAACACCCCAAATATTAAAGAACAATGAAGTCGGTTGTGCACCACCATCAATAAAAATATAAATAATAATTCAGAAGAGTCCCAGTTTGTTGAAAATATAATAACGTAGATTTTCGTAGATTTCTTCCAGAAAATTTATTTGGTCAGAGATACTTGATGTCACAATAGATTTATGGAGAGAACCAACCCAGCAGCCAACGCGTTTCGCCCTATACACTTGGGCTTCTTCAGGGCGAGTAGTAAGTTCCAATATAGGGTCAAGGGTCGTTTGTGAAATAAGTGTAAAACGCGAACGAAGGTTCAAAGAACGTAAATTGTAAGCTGGGGGTCGCGTAACTATCCCATCCCACCATCTTGACAGTTCCTGTTTTTTCAATTTTTCTAGTTTTTGAAATTTAACTTTTAGACTGTCAGTCTGCCGTGAAGTTGTGTTGGTTGTGCTTGAGCCTGTTGGATGTGTGAAAAGATCCCTTGCCAGTTCCTCACGGTTATCCTTGAATCGTGCCATGTTGAAATTGAATAGGGAGTGCGTATGGGCCTTAAGAATATCTCAATCAAAACCAAGTGCAGTAAGCCCAAAGGAGGAACGCATCAATCTCTAGTAGTTTCTGAGTGTTCACAATGTACATAGATGACACATAATACAATAGAGTATAGTGTGCACTACCAACAAAGTTCCTACTGCACAAACGAACCAAAGGGGTGAGATAAAACACCCCAAATATTAAAGAACAATGAAGTCGGTTGTGCACCACCATCAATAAAAATATAAATAATAATTCAGAAGAGTCCCAGTTTGTTGAAAATATAATAACGTAGATTTTCGTAGATTTCTTCCAGAAAATTTATGTGGTCAGAGATACTTGATGTCACAATAGATTTATGGAGAGAACCAACCCAGTAGCCAACGCGTTTCGCCCTATACACTTGGGCTTCTTCAGGGTGAGTAGTAAGTTCCAATATAGGGTCAAGGGTCGTTTGTGAAATAAGTGTAAAACGCGAACGAAGGTTCAAAGAACGTAAATTGTAAGCTGGGGGTCGCGTAACTATCCCATCCCACCATCTTCACAGTTCCTGTTTTTTCAATTTTTCTAGTTTTTGAAATGTAACTTTTAGACTGTCAGTCTGCCGTGAAGTTGTGTTGGTTGTGCTTGAGCCTGTTGGATGTGTGAAAAGATCCCTTGCCAGTTCCTCACGGTTATCCTTGAATCGTGACATGTTGAAATTGAATAGGGAGTGCGTATGGGCCTTAAGAATATCTCAATCAAAACCAAGTGCAGTAAGCCCAAAAGAGGAACGCATCAATCCCTAGAAGTTTCTGAGTGTGCACAATGTACATAGATGACACATAATACAATAGAGTATAGTGTGCACTACCAACAAAGTTCCTACTGCACAAAGGAACCAAAGGGTTGAGATAAAACACCCCAAATATTAAAGAACAATGAAGTCGGTTGTGCACCACCATCAATAAAAATATAAATAATAATTCAGAAGAGTCCCAGTTTGTTGAAAATATAATAACGTAGATTTTCGTAGATTTCTTCCAGAAAATTTATTTGGTCAGAGATACTTGATGTCACAATAGATCTATGGAGAGAACCAACCCAGCAGCCAACGCGTTTCGCCCTATACACTTGGGCTTCTTCAGGGCGAGTAGTAAGTTCCAATATAGGGTCAAGGGTCATTTGTGAAATAAGTGTAAAACGCGAACGAAGGTTCAAAGAACGTAAATTGTAAGCTGGGGGTCGCGTAACTATCCCATCCCACCATCTTGACAGTTCCTGTTTTTTCAATTTTTCTAGTTTTTGAAATTTAACTTTTAGACTGTCAGTCTGCCGTGAAGTTGTGTTGGTTGTGCTTGAGCCTGTTGGATGTGTGAAAAGATCCCTTGCCAGTTCCTCACAGTTATCCTTGAATCGTGACATGTTGAAATTGAATAGGGAGTGCGTATGGGCCTTAAGAATATCTCAATCAAAACCAAGTGCAGTAAGCCCAAAAGAGGAACGCATCAATCCCTTGTAGTTTCTGAGTGTTCACATTGTACATAGATGACACATAATACAATAGAGTATAGTGTGCACTACCAACAAAGTTCCTACTGCACAAAGGAACCAAAGGGGTGAGATAAAACACCCCAAATATTAAAGAACAATGAAGTCGGTTGTGCACCACCATCAATAAAAATATAAATAATAATTCAGAAGAGTCCCAGTTTGTTGAAAATATAAGAACGTAGATTTTCGTAGATTTCTTCCAGAAAATTTATTTGGTCAGAGATACTTGATGTCACAATAGATTTATGGAGAGAACCAACCCAGCAGCCAACGCGTTTCGCCCTATACACTTGGGCTTCTTCAGGGTGAGTAGTAAGTTCCAATATAGGGTCAAGGGTCGTTTGTGAAATAAGTGTAAAACGCGAACGAAGGTTCAAAGAACGTAAATTGTAAGCTGGGGGTCGTGTAACTATCCCATCCCACCATCTTGACAGTTCCTGTTTTTTCAATTTTTCTAGTTTTTGAAATGTAACTTTTAGACTGTCAGTCTGCCGTGAAGTTGTGTTGGTTGTGCTTGAGCCTGTTGGATGTGTGAAAAGATCCCTTGCCAGTTCCTCACGGTTATCCTTGAATCGTGACATGTTAAAATTGAATAGGGAGTGCGTATGGGCCTTAAGAATATCTCAATCAAAACCAAGTGCAGTAAGCCCAAAAGAGGAACGCATCAATCCCTAGAAGTTTCTGAGTGTTCACAATGTACATAGATGACACATAATACAATAGAGTATAGTGTGCACTAACAACAAAGTTCCTACTGCACAAAGGAACCAAAGGGGTGAGATAAAACACCCCAAATATTAAAGAACAATGAAGTCGGTTGTGCACCACCATCAATAAAAATATAAATAATAATTCAGAAGAGTCCCAGTTTGTTGAAAATATAATAACGTAGATTTTCGTAGATTTCTTCCAGAAAATTTATTTGGTCAGAGATACTTGATGTCACAATAGATCTATGGAGAGAACCAACCCAGCAGCCAACGTGTTTCGCCCTATACACTTGGGCTTCTTCAGGGCGAGTAGTAAGTTCCAATATAGGGTCAATAGTCATTTGTGAAATAAGTGTAAAACGCGAACGAAGGTTCAAAGAACGTAAATTGTAAGCTGGGGGTCGCGTAACTATCCCATCCCACCATCTTGACAGTTCCTGTTTTTTCAATTTTTCTAGTTTTTGAAATTTAACTTTTAGACTGTCAGTCTGCCGTGAAGTTGTGTTGGTTGTGCTTGAGCCTGTTGGATGTGTGAAAAGATCCCTTGCCAGTTCCTCACGGTTATCCTTGAATCGTGACATGTTGAAATTGAATAGGGAGTGCGTATGGGCCTTAAGAATATCTCAATCAAAACCAAGTGCAGTAAGCCCAAAAGAGGAACGCATCAATCCCTAGTAGTTTCTGAGTGTTCACAATGTACATAGATGACACATAATACAATAGAGTATAGTGTGCACTACCAACAAAGTTCCTACTGCACAAAGGAACCAAAGGGGTGAGATAAAACACCCCAAATATTAAAGAACAATGAAGTCGGTTGTGCACCACCATCAATAAAAATATAAATAATAATTCAGAAGAGTCCCAGTTTGTTGAAAATATAAGAACGTAGATTTTCGTAGATTTCTTCCAGAAAATTTATTTGGTCAGAGATACTTGATGTCACAATAGATTTATGGAGAGAACCAACCCAGCAGCCAACGCGTTTCGCCCTATACACTTGGGCTTCTTCAGGGTGAGTAGTAAGTTCCAATATAGGGTCAAGGGTCGTTTGTGAAATAAGTGTAAAACGCGAACGAAGGTTCAAAGAACGTAAATTGTAAGCTGGGGGTCGTGTAACTATCCCATCCCACCATCTTGACAGTTCCTGTTTTTTCAATTTTTCTAGTTTTTGAAATGTAACTTTTAGACTGTCAGTCTGCCGTGAAGTTGTGTTGGTTGTGCTTGAGCCTGTTGGATGTGTGAAAAGATCCCTTGCCAGTTCCTCACGGTTATCCTTGAATCGTGACATGTTGAAATTGAATAGGGAGTGCGTATGGGCCTTAAGAATATCTCAATCAAAACCAAGTGCAGTAAGCCCAAAAGAGGAACGCATCAATCCCTAGAAGTTTCTGAGTGTTCACAATGTACATAGATGACACATAATACAATAGAGTATAGTGTGCACTAACAACAAAGTTCCTACTGCACAAAGGAACCAAAGGGGTGAGATAAAACACCCCAAATATTAAAGAACAATGAAGTCGGTTGTGCACCACCATCAATAAAAATATAAATAATAATTCAGAAGAGTCCCAGTTTGTTGAAAATATAATAACGTAGATTTTCGTAGATTTCTTCCAGAAAATTTATTTGGTCAGAGATACTTGATGTCACAATAGATCTATGGAGAGAACCAACCCAGCAGCCAACGTGTTTCGCCCTATACACTTGGGCTTCTTCAGGGTGAGTAGTAAGTTCCAATATAGGGTCAAGGGTCGTTTGTGAAATAAGTGTAAAACGCGAACGAAGGTTCAAAGAACGTAAATTGTAAGCTGGGGGTCGTGTAACTATCCCATCCCACCATCTTGACAGTTCCTGTTTTTTCAATTTTTCTAGTTTTTGAAATGTAACTTTTAGACTGTCAGTCTGCCGTGAAGTTGTGTTGGTTGTGCTTGAGCCTGTTGGATGTGTGAAAAGATCCCTTGCCAGTTCCTCACGGTTATCCTTGAATCGTGACATGTTGAAATTGAATAGGGAGTGCGTATGGGCCTTAAGAATATCTCAATCAAAACCAAGTGCAGTAAGCCCAAAAGAGGAACGCATCAATCCCTAGAAGTTTCTGAGTGTTCACAATGTACATAGATGACACATAATACAATAGAGTATAGTGTGCACTAACAACAAAGTTCCTACTGCACAAAGGAACCAAAGGGGTGAGATAAAACACCCCAAATATTAAAGAACAATGAAGTCGGTTGTGCACCACCATCAATAAAAATATAAATAATAATTCAGAAGAGTCCCAGTTTGTTGAAAATATAATAACGTAGATTTTCGTAGATTTCTTCCAGAAAATTTATTTGGTCAGAGATACTTGATGTCACAATATATCTATGGAGAGAACCAACCCAGCAGCCAACGTGTTTCGCCCTATACACTTGGGCTTCTTCAGGGCGAGTAGTAAGTTCCAATATAGGGTCAATAGTCATTTGTGAAATAAGTGTAAAACGCGAACGAAGGTTCAAAGAACGTAAATTGTAAGCTGGGGGTCGCGTAACTATCCCATCCCACCATCTTGACAGTTCCTGTTTTTTCAATTTTTCTAGTTTTTGAAATTTAACTTTTAGACTGTCAGTCTGCCGTGAAGTTGTGTTGGTTGTGCTTGAGCCTGTTGGATGTGTGAAAAGATCCCTTGCCAGTTCCTCACGGTTATCCTTGAATCGTGACATGTTGAAATTGAATAGGGAGTGCGTATGGGCCTTAAGAGTATCTCAATCAAAACCAAGTGCAGTAAGCCCAAAAGAGGAACGCATCAATCCCTAGTAGTTTCGGAGTGTTCACAATGTACATAGATGACACATAATACAATAGAGTATAGTGTGCACTACCAACAAAGTTCCTACTGCACAAAGGAACCAAAGGGGTGAGATAAAACACCCCAAATATTAAAGAACAATGAAGTCGGTTGTGCACCACCATCAATAAAAATATAAATAATAATTCAGAAGAGTCCCAGTTTGTTGAAAATATAAGAACGTAGATTTTCATAGATTTCTTCCAGAAAATGTATTTGGTCAGAGATACTTGATGTCACAATAGATTTATGGAGAGAACCAACCCAGCAGCCAACGAGTTTCGCCCTATACACTTGGGCTTCTTCAGGGCGAGTAGTAAGTTCCAATATAGGGTCAAGGGTCGTTTGTGAAATAAGTGTAAAACGCGAACGAAGGTTCAAAGAACGTAAATTGTAAGCTGGGGGTCGCGTAACTATCCCATCCCACCATCTTGACAGTTCCTGTTTTTTCAATTTTTCTAGTTTTTGAAATTTAACTTTTAGACTGTCAGTCTGCCGTGAAGTTGTGTTGGTTGTGCTTGAGCCTGTTGGATGTGTGAAAAGATCCCTTGCCAGTTCCTCACGGTTATCCTTGAATCGTGACATGTTGAAATTGAATAGGGAGTGCGTATGGGCCTTAAGAATATCTCAATCAAAACCAAGTGCAGTAAGCCCAAAAGAGGAACGCATCAATCCCTAGTAGTTTCTGAGTGTTCACAATGTACATAGATGACGCATAATACAATAGAGTATAGTGTGCACTACCAACAAAGTTCCTACTGCACAAAGGAACCAAAGGGGTGAGATAAAACACCCCAAATATTAAAGAACAATGAAGTCGGTTGTACACCACCATCAATAAAAATATAAATAATAATTCAGAAGAGTCCCAGTTTGTTGAAAATATAATAACGTAGATTTTCGTAGATTTCTTCCAGAAAATTTATTTGGTCAGAGATACTTGATGTCACAATAGATTTATGGAGAGAACCAACCCAGCAGCCAACGCGTTTCGCCCTATACACTTGGGCTTCTTCAGGGCGAGTAGTAAGTTCCAATATAGGGTCAAGGGTCGTTTGTGAAATAAGTGTAAAACGCGAACGAATGTTCAAAGAACGTAAATTGTAAGCTGGGGGTTGCGTAACTATCCCATCCCACCATCTTGACAGTTCCTGTTTTTTCAATTTTTCTAGTTTTTGAAATTTAACTTTTAGACTGTCAGTCTGCCGTGAAGTTGTGTTGGATGTGCTTGAGCCTGTTGGATGTGTGAAAAGATCCCTTGCCAGTTCCTCACGGTTATCCTTGAATCGTGACATGTTGAAATTGAATAGGGAGTGCGTATGGGCCTTAAGAATATCTCAATCAAAACCAAGTGCAGTAAGCCCAAAAGAGGAACGCATCAATCCCTAGTAGTTTCTGAGTGTTCACAATGTACATAGATGACACATAATACAATAGAGTATAGTGTGCACTACCAACAAAGTTCCTACTGCACAAAGGAACCAAAGGGGTGAGATAAAACACCCCAAATATTAAAGAACAATGAAGTCGGTTGTGCACCACCATCAATAAAAATATAAATAATAATTCAGAAGAGTCCCAGTTTGTTGAAAATATAAGAACGTAGATTTTCGTAGATTTCTTCCAGAAAATTTATTTGGTCAGAGATACTTGATGTCACAATAGATTTATGGAGAGAACCAACCCAGCAGCCAACGCGTTTCGCCCTATACACTTGGGCTTCTTCAGGGTGAGTAGTAAGTTCCAATATAGGGTCAAGGGTCGTTTGTGAAATAAGTGTAAAACGCGAACGAAGGTTCAAAGAACGTAAATTGTAAGCTGGGGGTCGTGTAACTATCCCATCCCACCATCTTGACAGTTCCTGTTTTTTCAATTTTTCTAGTTTTTGAAATGTAACTTTTAGACTGTCAGTCTGCCGTGAAGTTGTGTTGGTTGTGCTTGAGCCTGTTGGATGTGTGAAAAGATCCCTTGCCAGTTCCTCACGGTTATCCTTGAATCGTGACATGTTGAAATTGAATAGGGAGTGCGTATGGGCCTTAAGAATATCTCAATCAAAACCAAGTGCAGTAAGCCCAAAAGAGGAACGCATCAATCCCTAGAAGTTTCTGAGTGTTCACAATGTACATAGATGACACATAATACAATAGAGTATAGTGTGCACTAACAACAAAGTTCCTACTGCACAAAGGAACCAAAGAGGTGAGATAAAACACCCCAAATATTAAAGAACAATGAAGTCGGTTGTGCACCACCATCAATAAAAATATAAATAATAATTCAGAAGAGTCCCAGTTTGTTGAAAATATAATAACGTAGATTTTCGTAGATTTCTTCCAGAAAATTTATTTGGTCAGAGATACTTGATGTCACAATAGATCTATGGAGAGAACCAACCCAGCAGCCAACGTGTTTCGCCCTATACACTTGGGCTTCTTCAGGGTGAGTAGTAAGTTCCAATATAGGGTCAAGGGTCGTTTGTGAAATAAGTGTAAAACGCGAACGAAGGTTCAAAGAACGTAAATTGTAAGCTGGGGGTCGTGTAACTATCCCATCCCACCATCTTGACAGTTCCTGTTTTTTCAATTTTTCTAGTTTTTGAAATGTAACTTTTAGACTGTCAGTCTGCCGTGAAGTTGTGTTGGTTGTGCTTGAGCCTGTTGGATGTGTGAAAAGATCCCTTGCCAGTTCCTCACGGTTATCCTTGAATCGTGACATGTTGAAATTGAATAGGGAGTGCGTATGGGCCTTAAGAATATCTCAATCAAAACCAAGTGCAGTAAGCCCAAAAGAGGAACGCATCAATCCCTAGAAGTTTCTGAGTGTTCACAATGTACATAGATGACACATAATACAATAGAGTATAGTGTGCACTAACAACAAAGTTCCTACTGCACAAAGGAACCAAAGGGGTGAGATAAAACACCCCAAATATTAAAGAACAATGAAGTCGGTTGTGCACCACCATCAATAAAAATATAAATAATAATTCAGAAGAGTCCCAGTTTGTTGAAAATATAATAACGTAGATTTTCGTAGATTTCTTCCAGAAAATTTATTTGGTCAGAGATACTTGATGTCACAATAGATCTATGGAGAGAACCAACCCAGCAGCCAACGTGTTTCGCCCTATACACTTGGGCTTCTTCAGGGCGAGTAGTAAGTTCCAATATAGGGTCAATAGTCATTTGTGAAATAAGTGTAAAACGCGAACGAAGGTTCAAAGAACGTAAATTGTAAGCTGGGGGTCGCGTAACTATCCCATCCCACCATCTTGACAGTTCCTGTTTTTTCAATTTTTCTAGTTTTTGAAATTTAACTTTTAGACTGTCAGTCTGCCGTGAAGTTGTGTTGGTTGTGCTTGAGCCTGTTGGATGTGTGAAAAGATCCCTTGCCAGTTCCTCACGGTTATCCTTGAATCGTGACATGTTGAAATTGAATAGGGAGTGCGTATGGGCCTTAAGAATATCTCAATCAAAACCAAGTGCAGTAAGCCCAAAAGAGGAACGCATCAATCCCTAGTAGTTTCTGAGTGTTCACAATGTACATAGATGACACATAATACAATAGAGTATAGTGTGCACTACCAACAAAGTTCCTACTGCACAAAGGAACCAAAGGGGTGAGATAAAACACCCCAAATATTAAAGAACAATGAAGTCGGTTGTGCACCACCATCAATAAAAATATAAATAATAATTCAGAAGAGTCCCAGTTTGTTGAAAATATAAGAACGTAGATTTTCGTAGATTTCTTCCAGAAAATTTATTTGGTCAGAGATACTTGATGTCACAATAGATTTATGGAGAGAACCAACCCAGCAGCCAACGCGTTTCGCCCTATACACTTGGGCTTCTTCAGGGTGAGTAGTAAGTTCCAATATAGGGTCAAGGGTCGTTTGTGAAATAAGTGTAAAACGCGAACGAAGGTTCAAAGAACGTAAATTGTAAGCTGGGGGTCGTGTAACTATCCCATCCCACCATCTTGACAGTTCCTGTTTTTTCAATTTTTCTAGTTTTTGAAATGTAACTTTTAGACTGTCAGTCTGCCGTGAAGTTGTGTTGGTTGTGCTTGAGCCTGTTGGATGTGTGAAAAGATCCCTTGCCAGTTCCTCACGGTTATCCTTGAATCGTGACATGTTGAAATTGAATAGGGAGTGCGTATGGGCCTTAAGAATATCTCAATCAAAACCAAGTGCAGTAAGCCCAAAAGAGGAACGCATCAATCCCTAGAAGTTTCTGAGTGTTCACAATGTACATAGATGACACATAATACAATAGAGTATAGTGTGCACTAACAACAAAGTTCCTACTGCACAAAGGAACCAAAGGGGTGAGATAAAACACCCCAAATATTAAAGAACAATGAAGTCGGTTGTGCACCACCATCAATAAAAATATAAATAATAATTCAGAAGAGTCCCAGTTTGTTGAAAATATAATAACGTAGATTTTCGTAGATTTCTTCCAGAAAATTTATTTGGTCAGAGATACTTGATGTCACAATAGATCTATGGAGAGAACCAACCCAGCAGCCAACGTGTTTCGCCCTATACACTTGGGCTTCTTCAGGGTGAGTAGTAAGTTCCAATATAGGGTCAAGGGTCGTTTGTGAAATAAGTGTAAAACGCGAACGAAGGTTCAAAGAACGTAAATTGTAAGCTGGGGGTCGTGTAACTATCCCATCCCACCATCTTGACAGTTCCTGTTTTTTCAATTTTTCTAGTTTTTGAAATGTAACTTTTAGACTGTCAGTCTGCCGTGAAGTTGTGTTGGTTGTGCTTGAGCCTGTTGGATGTGTGAAAAGATCCCTTGCCAGTTCCTCACGGTTATCCTTGAATCGTGACATGTTGAAATTGAATAGGGAGTGCGTATGGGCCTTAAGAATATCTTAATCAAAACCAAGTGCAGTAAGCCCAAAAGAGGAACGCATCAATCCCTAGAAGTTTCTGAGTGTTCACAATGTACATAGATGACACATAATACAATAGAGTATAGTGTGCACTAACAACAAAGTTCCTACTGCACAAAGGAACCAAAGGGGTGAGATAAAACACCCCAAATATTAAAGAACAATGAAGTCGGTTGTGCACCACCATCAATAAAAATATAAATAATAATTCAGAAGAGTCCCAGTTTGTTGAAAATATAATAACGTAGATTTTCGTAGATTTCTTCCAGAAAATTTATTTGGTCAGAGATACTTGATGTCACAATAGATCTATGGAGAGAACCAACCCAGCAGCCAACGTGTTTCGCCCTATACACTTGGGCTTCTTCAGGGCGAGTAGTAAGTTCCAATATAGGGTCAATAGTCATTTGTGAAATAAGTGTAAAACGCGAACGAAGGTTCAAAGAACGTAAATTGTAAGCTGGGGGTCGCGTAACTATCCCATCCCACCATCTTGACAGTTCCTGTTTTTTCAATTTTTCTAGTTTTTGAAATTTAACTTTTAGACTGTCAGTCTGCCGTGAAGTTGTGTTGGTTGTGCTTGAGCCTGTTGGATGTGTGAAAAGATCCCTTGCCAGTTCCTCATGGTTATCCTTGAATCGTGACATGTTGAAATTGAATAGGGAGTGCGTATGGGCCTTAAGAATATCTCAATCAAAACCAAGTGCAGTAAGCCCAAAAGAGGAACGCATCAATCCCTAGTAGTTTCTGAGTGTTCACAATGTACATAGATGACACATAATACAATAGAGTATAGTGTGCACTACCAACAAAGTTCCTACTGCACAAAGGAACCAAAGGGGTGAGATAAAACACCCCAAATATTAAAGAACAATGAAGTCGGTTGTGCACCACCATCAATAAAAATATAAATAATAATTCTGAAGAGTCCCAGTTTGTTGAAAATATAAGAACGTAGATTTTCATAGATTTCTTCCAGAAAATGTATTTGGTCAGAGATACTTGATGTCACAATAGATTTATGGAGAGAACCAACCCAGCAGCCAACGAGTTTCGCCCTATACACTTGGGCTTCTTCAGGGCGAGTAGTAAGTTCCAATATAAGGTCAAGGGTCGTTTGTGAAATAAGTGTAAAACGCGAACGAAGGTTCAAAGAACGTAAATTGTAAGCTGGGGGTCGCGTAACTATCCCATCCCACCATCTTGACAGTTCCTGTTTTTTCAATTTTTCTAGTTTTTGAAATTTAACTTTTAGACTGTCAGTCTGCCGTGAAGTTGTGTTGGTTGTGCTTGAGCCTGTTGGATGTGTGAAAAGATCCCTTGCCAGTTCCTCACGGTTATCCTTGAATCGTGACATGTTGAAATTGAATAGGGAGTGCGTATGGGTCTTAAGAATATCTCAATCAAAACCAAGTGCAGTAAGCCCAAAAGAGGAACGCATCAATCCCTAGTAGTTTCTGAGTGTTCACAATGTACATAGATGACGCATAATACAATAGAGTATAGTGTGCACTACCAACAAAGTTCCTACTGCACAAAGGAACCAAAGGGGTGAGATAAAACACCCCAAATATTAAAGAACAATGAAGTCGGTTGTACACCACCATCAATAAAAATATAAATAATAATTCAGAAGAGTCCCAGTTTGTTGAAAATATAATAACGTAGATTTTCGTAGATTTCTTCCAGAAAATTTATTTGGTCAGAGATACTTGATGTCACAATAGATTTATGGAGAGAACCAACCCAGCAGCCAACGCGTTTCGCCCTATACACTTGGGCTTCTTCAGGGCGAGTAGTAAGTTCCAATATAGGGTCAAGGGTCGTTTGTGAAATAAGTGTAAAACGCGAACGAATGTTCAAAGAACGTAAATTGTAAGCTGGGGGTTGCGTAACTATCCCATCCCACCATCTTGACAGTTCCTGTTTTTTCAATTTTTCTAGTTTTTGAAATTTAACTTTTAGACTCTCAGTCTGCCGTGAAGTTGTGTTGGATGTGCTTGAGCCTGTTGGATGTGTGAAAAGATCCCTTGCCAGTTCCTCACGGTTATCCTTGAATCGTGACATGTTGAAATTGAATAGGGAGTGCGTATGGGCCTTAAGAATATCTCAATCAAAACCAAGCGCAGTAAGCCCAAAAGAGGAACGCATCAATCCCTAGTAGTTTCTGAGTGTTCACAATGTACATAGATGACACATAATACAATAGAGTATAGTGTGCACTACCAACAAAGTTCCTACTGCACAAAGGAACCAAAGGGGTGAGATAAAACACCCCAAATATTAAAGAACAATGAAGTCGGTTGTGCACCACCATCAATAAAAATATAAATAATAATTCAGAAGAGTCCCAGTTTGTTGAAAATATAAGAACGTAGATTTTCGTAGATTTCTTCCAGAAAATTTATTTGGTCAGAGATACTTGATGTCACAATAGATTTATGGAGAGAACCAACCCAGCAGCCAACGCGTTTCGCCCTATACACTTGGGCTTCTTCAGGGTGAGTAGTAAGTTCCAATATAGGGTCAAGGGTCGTTTGTGAAATAAGTGTAAAACGCGAACGAAGGTTCAAAGAACGTAAATTGTAAGCTGGGGGTCGTGTAACTATCCCATCCCACCATCTTGACAGTTCCTGTTTTTTCAATTTTTCTAGTTTTTGAAATGTAACTTTTAGACTGTCAGTCTGCCGTGAAGTTGTGTTGGTTGTGCTTGAGCCTGTTGGATGTGTGAAAAGATCCCTTGCCAGTTCCTCACGGTTATCCTTGAATCGTGACATGTTGAAATTGAATAGGGAGTGCGTATGGGCCTTAAGAATATCTCAATCAAAACCAAGTGCAGTAAGCCCAAAAGAGGAACGCATCAATCCCTAGAAGTTTCTGAGTGTTCACAATGTACATAGATGACACATAATACAATAGAGTATAGTGTGCACTAACAACAAAGTTCCTACTGCACAAAGGAACCAAAGGGGTGAGATAAAACACCCCAAATATTAAAGAACAATGAAGTCGGTTGTGCACCACCATCAATAAAAATATAAATAATAATTCAGAAGAGTCCCAGTTTGTTGAAAATATAATAACGTAGATTTTCGTAGATTTCTTCCAGAAAATTTATTTGGTCAGAGATACTTGATGTCACAATAGATCTATGGAGAGAACCAACCCAGCAGCCAACGTGTTTCGCCCTATACACTTGGGCTTCTTCAGGGTGAGTAGTAAGTTCCAATATAGGGTCAAGGGTCATTTGTGAAATAAGTGTAAAACGCGAACGAAGGTTCAAAGAACGTAAATTGTAAGCTGGGGGTCGTGTAACTATCCCATCCCACCATCTTGACAGTTCCTGTTTTTTCAATTTTTCTAGTTTTTGAAATGTAACTTTTAGACTGTCAGTCTGCCGTGAAGTTGTGTTGGTTGTGCTTGAGCCTGTTGGATGTGTGAAAAGATCCCTTGCCAGTTCCTCACGGTTATCCTTGAATCGTGACATGTTGAAATTGAATAGGGAGTGCGTATGGGCCTTAAGAATATCTCAATCAAAACCAAGTGCAGTAAGCCCAAAAGAGGAACGCATCAATCCCTAGAAGTTTCTGAGTGTTCACAATGTACATAGATGACACATAATACAATAGAGTATAGTGTGCACTAAAAACAAAGTTCCTACTGCACAAAGGAACCAAAGGGGTGAGATAAAACACCCCAAATATTAAAGAACAATGAAGTCGGTTGTGCACCACCATCAATAAAAATATAAATAATAATTCAGAAGAGTCCCAGTTTGTTGAAAATATAATAACGTAGATTTTCGTAGATTTCTTCCAGAAAATTTATTTGGTCAGAGATACTTGATGTCACAATAGATCTATGGAGAGAACCAACCCAGCAGCCAACGTGTTTCGCCCTATACACTTGGGCTTCTTCAGGGCGAGTAGTAAGTTCCAATATAGGGTCAATAGTCATTTGTGAAATAAGTGTAAAACGCGAACGAAGGTTCAAAGAACGTAAATTGTAAGCTGGGGGTCGCGTAACTATCCCATCCCACCATCTTGACAGTTCCTGTTTTTTCAATTTTTCTAGTTTTTGAAATTTAACTTTTAGGTTGTCAGTCTGCCGTGAAGTTGTGTTGGTTGTGCTTGAGCCTGTTGGATGTGTGAAAAGATCCCTTGCCAGTTCCTCACGGTTATCCTTGAATCGTGACATGTTGAAATTGAATAGGGAGTGCGTATGGGCCTTAAGAATATCTCAATCAAAACCAAGTGCAGTAAGCCCAAAAGAGGAACGCATCAATCCCTAGTAGTTTCTGAGTGTTCACAATGTACATAGATGACACATAATACAATAGAGTATAGTGTGCACTACCAACAAAGTTCCTACTGCACAAAGGAACCAAAGGGGTGAGATAAAACACCCCAAATATTAAAGAACAATGAAGTCGGTTGTGCACCACCATCAATAAAAATATAAATAATAATTCAGAAGAGTCCCAGTTTGTTGAAAATATAAGAACGTAGATTTTCGTAGATTTCTTCCAGAAAATTTATTTGGTCAGAGATACTTGATGTCACAATAGATTTATGGAGAGAACCAACCCAGCAGCCAACGCGTTTCGCCCTATACACTTGGGCTTCTTCAGGGTGAGTAGTAAGTTCCAATATAGGGTCAAGGGTCATTTGTGAAATAAGTGTAAAACGCGAACGAAGGTTCAAAGAACGTAAATTGTAAGCTGGGGGTCGTGTAACTATCCCATCCCACCATCTTGACAGTTCCTGTTTTTTCAATTTTTCTAGTTTTTGAAATGTAACTTTTAGACTGTCAGTCTGCCGTGAAGTTGTGTTGGTTGTGCTTGAGCCTGTTGGATGTGTGAAAAGATCCCTTGCCAGTTCCTCACGGTTATCCTTGAATCGTGACATGTTGAAATTGAATAGGGAGTGCGTATGGGCCTTAAGAATATCTCAATCAAAACCAAGTGCAGTAAGCCCAAAAGAGGAACGCATCAATCCCTAGAAGTTTCTGAGTGTTCACAATGTACATAGATGACACATAATACAATAGAGTATAGTGTGCACTAACAACAAAGTTCCTACTGCACAAAGGAACCAAAGGGGTGAGATAAAACACCCCAAATATTAAAGAACAATGAAGTCGGTTGTGCACCACCATCAATAAAAATATAAATAATAATTCAGAAGAGTCCCAGTTTGTTGAAAATATAATAACGTAGATTTTCGTAGATTTCTTCCAGAAAATTTATTTGGTCAGAGATACTTGATGTCACAATAGATCTATGGAGAGAACCAACCCAGCAGCCAACGTGTTTCGCCCTATACACTTGGGCTTCTTCAGGGTGAGTAGTAAGTTCCAATATAGGGTCAAGGGTCGTTTGTGAAATAAGTGTAAAACGCGAACGAAGGTTCAAAGAACGTAAATTGTAAGCTGGGGGTCGTGTAACTATCCCATCCCACCATCTTGACAGTTCCTGTTTTTTCAATTTTTCTAGTTTTTGAAATGTAACTTTTAGACTGTCAGTCTGCCGTGAAGTTGTGTTGGTTGTGCTTGAGCCTGTTGGATGTGTGAAAAGATCCCTTGCCAGTTCCTCACGGTTATCCTTGAATCGTGACATGTTGAAATTGAATAGGGAGTGCGTATGGGCCTTAAGAATATCTTAATCAAAACCAAGTGCAGTAAGCCCAAAAGAGGAACGCATCAATCCCTAGAAGTTTCTGAGTGTTCACAATGTACATAGATGACACATAATACAATAGAGTATAGTGTGCACTAACAACAAAGTTCCTACTGCACAAAGGAACCAAAGGGGTGAGATAAAACACCCCAAATATTAAAGAACAATGAAGTCGGTTGTGCACCACCATCAATAAAAATATAAATAATAATTCAGAAGAGTCCCAGTTTGTTGAAAATATAAGAACGTAGATTTTCATAGATTTCTTCCAGAAAATGTATTTGGTCAGAGATACTTGATGTCACAATAGATTTATGGAGAGAACCAACCCAGCAGCCAACGAGTTTCGCCCTATACACTTGGGCTTCTTCAGGGCGAGTAGTAAGTTCCAATATAGGGTCAAGGGTCGTTTGTGAAATAAGTGTAAAACGCGAACGAAGGTTCAAAGAACGTAAATTGTAAGCTGGGGGTCGCGTAACTATCCCATCCCACCATCTTGACAGTTCCTGTTTTTTAAATTTTTCTAGTTTTTGAAATTTAACTTTTAGACTGTCAGTCTGCCGTGAAGTTGTGTTGGTTGTGCTTGAGCCTGTTGGATGTGTGAAAAGATCCCTTGCCAGTTCCTCACGGTTATCCTTGAATCGTGACATGTTGAAATTGAATAGGGAGTGCGTATGGGCCTTAAGAATATCTCAATCAAAACCAAGTGCGGTAAGCCCAAAAGAGGAACGCATCAATCCCTAGTAGTTTCTGAGTGTTCACAATGTACATAGATGACGCATAATACAATAGAGTATAGTGTGCACTACCAACAAAGTTCCTACTGCACAAAGGAACCAAAGGGGTGAGATAAAACACCCCAAATATTAAAGAACAATGAAGTCGGTTGTACACCACCATCAATAAAAATATAAATAATAATTCAGAAGAGTCCCAGTTTGTTGAAAATATAATAACGTAGATTTTCGTAGATTTCTTCCAGAAAATTTATTTGGTCAGAGATACTTGATGTCACAATAGATTTATGGAGAGAACCAACCCAGCAGCCAACGCGTTTCGCCCTATACACTTGGGCTTCTTCAGGGTGAGTAGTAAGTTCCAATATAGGGTCAAGGGTCGTTTGTGAAATAAGTGTAAAACGCGAACGAATGTTCAAAGAACGTAAATTGTAAGCTGGGGGTTGCGTAACTATCCCATCCCACCATCTTGACAGTTCCTGTTTTTTCAATTTTTCTAGTTTTTGAAATTTAACTTTTAGACTGTCAGTCTGCTGTGAAGTTGTGTTGGATGTGCTTGAGCCTGTTGGATGTGTGAAAAGATCCCTTGCCAGTTCCTCACGGTTATCCTTGAATCGTGACATGTTGAAATTGAATAGGGAGTGCGTATGGGCCTTAAGAATATCTCAATCAAAACCAAGTGCAGTAAGCCCAAAAGAGGAACGCATCAATCCCTAGTAGTTTCTGAGTGTTCACAATGTACATAGATGACACATAATACAATAGAGTATAGTGTGCACTACCAACAAAGTTCCTACTGCACAAAGGAACCAAAGGGGTGAGATAAAACACCCCAAATATTAAAGAACAATGAAGTCGGTTGTGCACCACCATCAATAAAAATATAAATGATAATTCAGAAGAGTCCCAGTTTGTTGAAAATATAATAACGTAGATTTTCGTAGATTTCTTCCAGAAAATTTATTTGGTCAGAGATACTTGATGTCACAATAGATTTATGGAGAGAACCAACTCAGCAGCCAACGCGTTTCGCCCTATACACTTGGGCTTCTTCAGGGCGAGTAGTAAGTTCCAATATAGGGTCAAGGGTCGTTTGTGAAATAAGTGTAAAACGCGAGCGAAGGTTCAAAGAACGTAAATTGTAAGCTGGGGGTCGCGTAACTATCCCATCCCACCATCTTGACAGTTCCTGTTTTTTCAATTTTTCTAGTTTTTGAAATTTAACTTTTAGACTGTCAGTCTGCCGTGAAGTTGTGTTGGTTGTGCTTGAGCCTGTTGGATGTGTGAAAAGATCCCTTGCCAGTTCCTCACGGTTATCCTTGAATCGTGACATGTTGAAATTGAATAGGGAGTGCGTATGGGCCTTAAGAATATCTCAATCAAAAAAAAGTGCAGTAAGCCCAAAAGAGGAACGCATCAATCCCTTGTAGTTTCTGAGTGTTTACATTGTACATAGATGACACATAATACAATAGAGTATAGTGTGCACTACCAACAAAGTTCCTACTGCACAAAGGAACCAAAGGGGTGAGATAAAACACCCCAAATATTAAAGAACAATGAAGTCGGTTGTGCACCACCATCAATAAAAATATAAATAATAATTCAGAAGAGTCCCAGTTTGTTGAAAATATAATACCGTAGATTTTCGTAGATTTCTTCCAGAAAATTTATTTGGTCAGAGATACTTGATGTCACAATAGATTTATGGAGAGAACCAACCCAGCAGCCAACGCGTTTCGCCCTATACACTTGGGCTTCTTCAGGGCGAGTAGTAAGTTCCAATATAGGGTCAAGGGTCGTTTGTGAAATAAGTGTAAAACGCGAACTAAGGTTCAAAGAACGTAAATTGTAAGCTGGGGGTCGCGTAACTATCCCATCCCACCATCTTGACAGTTCCTGTTTTTTCAATTTTTCTAGTTTTTGAAATTTAACTTTTAGACTGTCAGTCTGCCGTGAAGTTGTGTTGGTTGTGCTTGAGCCTGTTGGATGTGTGAAAAGATCCCTTGCCAGTTCCTCACGGTTATCCTTGAATCGTGACATGTTGAAATTGAATAGGGAGTGTGTATGGGCCTTAAGAATATCTCAATCAAAACCAAGTGCAGTAAGCCCAAAAGAGGAACGCATCAATCCCTAGTAGTTTCTGAGTGTTCACAATGTACATAGATGACACATAATACAATAGAGTATAGTGTGCACTACCAACAAAGTTCCTACTGCACAAAGGAACCAAAGGGGTGAGATAAAACACCCCAAATATTAAAGAACAATGAAGTCGGTTGTGCACCACCATCAATAAAAATATAAATAATAATTCAGAAGAGTCCCAGTTTGTTGAAAATATAAGAACGTAGATTTTCGTAGATTTCTTCCAGAAAATTTATTTGGTCAGAGATACTTGATGTCACAATAGATTTATGGAGAGAACCAACCCAGCAGCCAACGCGTTTCGCCCTATACACTTGGGCTTCTTCAGGGCGAGTAGTAAGTTCCAATATAGGGTCAAGGGTCGTTTGTGAAATAAGTGTAAAACGCGAACGAAGGTTCAAAGAACGTAAATTGTAAGCTGGGGGTCGCGTAACTATCCCATCCCACCATCTTGACAGTTCCTGTTTTTTCAATTTTTCTAGTTTTTGAAATTTAACTTTTAGACTGTCAGTCTGCCGTGAAGTTGTGTTGGTTGTGCTTGAGCCTGTTGGATGTGTGAAAAGATCCCTTGCCAGTTCCTCACGGTTATCCTTGAATCGTGACATGTTGAAATTGAATAGGGAGTGCGTATGGGCCTTAAGAATATCTCAATCAAAACCAAGTGCAGTAAGCCCAAAAGAGTAACGCATCAATCCCTAGTAGTTTCTGAGTGTTCACAATGTACATAGATGACACATAATACAATAGAGTATAGTGTGCACTACCAACAAAGTTCCTACTGCACAAAGGAACCAAAGGGGTGAAATAAAACAGCCCAAATATTAAAGAACAATGAAGTCGGTTGTGCACCACCATCAATAAAAATATAAATAATAATTCAGAAGAGTCCCAGTTTGTTGAAAATATAATAACATAGATTTTCGTAGATTTCTTCCAGAAAATTTATTTGGTCAGAGATACTTGATGTCACAATAGATTTATGGAGAGAACCAACCCAGCAGCCAACGCGTTTCGCCCTATATACTTGGGCTTCTTCAGGGCGAGTAGTAAGTTCCAATATAGGGTCAAGGGTCGTTTGTGAAATAAGTGTTAAACGCGAACGAAGGTTCAAAGAACGTAAATTGTAAGCTGGGGGTCGCGTAACTATCCCATCCCACCATCTTGACAGTTCCTGTTTTTTCAATTTTTCTAGTTTTTGAAATTTAACTTTTAGACTGTCAGTCTGCCGTGAAGTTGTGTTGGTTGTGCTTGAGCCTGTTGGATGTGTGAAAAGATCCCTTGCCAGTTCCTCACGGTTATCCTTGAATCGTGACATGTTGAAATTGAATAGGGAGTGCGTATGGGCCTTAAGAATATCTCAATCAAAACCAAGTGCAGTAAGCCCAAAAGAGTAACGCATCAATCCCTAGTAGTTTCTGAGTGTTCACAATGTACATAGATGACACATAATACAATAGAGTATAGTGTGCACTACCAACAAAGTTCCTACTGCACAAAGGAACCAAAGGGGTGAGATAAAACACCCCAAATATTAAAGAACAATGAAGTCGGTTGTGCACCACCATCAATAAAAATATAAATAATAATTCAGAAGAGTCCCAGTTTGTTGAAAATATAATAACGTAGATTTTCGTAGATTTCTTCCAGAAAATTTATTTGGTCAGAGATACTTGATGTCACAATAGATTTATGGAGAGAACCAACCCAGCAGCCAACGCGTTTCGCCCTATACACTTGGGCTTCTTCAGGGCGAGTAGTAAGTTCCAATATAGGGTCAAGGGTCGTTTGTGAAATAAGTGTAAAACGCGAGCGAAGGTTCAAAGAACGTAAATTGTAAGCTGGGGGTCGCGTAACTATCCCATCCCACCATCTTGACAGTTCCTGTTTTTTCAATTTTTCTAGTTTTTGAAATTTAACTTTTAGACTGTCAGTCTGCCGTGAAGTTGTGTTGGTTGTGCTTGAGCCTGTTGGATGTGTGAAAAGATCCCTTGCCAGTTCCTCACGGTTATCCTTGAATCGTGACATGTTGAAATTGAATAGGGAGTGCGTATGGGCCTTAAGAATATCTCAATCAAAACCAAGTGCAGTAAGCCCAAAAGAGGAATGCATCAATCCCTAGTAGTTTCTGACTGTTCACAATGTACATAGATGACACATAATACAATAGAGTATAGTGTGCACTACCAACAAAGTTCCTAGTGCACAAAGGAACCAAAGGGGTGAGATAAAACACCCCAAATATTAAAGAACAATGAAGTCGGTTGTGCACCACCATCAATAAAAATATAAATAATAATTCAGAAGAGTCCCAGTTTGTTGAAAATATAATAACGTAGATTTTCGTAGATTTCTTCCAGAAAATTTATTTGGTCAGAGATACTTGATGTCACAATAGATTTATGGAGAGAATCAACCCAGCAGCCAACGCGTTTCGCCCTATACACTTGGGCTTCTTCAGGGCGAGTAGTAAGTTCCAATATAGGGTCAAGGGTCGTTTGTGAAATAAGTGTAAAACGCGAACGAAGGTTCAAAGAACGTAAATTGTAAGCTGGGGGTCGCGTAACTATCCCATCCCACCATCTTGACAGTTCCTGTTTTTTCAATTTTTCTAGTTTTTGAAATTTAACTTTTAGACTGTCAGTCTGCCGTGAAGTTGTGTTGGTTGTGCTTGAGCCTGTTGGATGTGTGAAAAGATCCCTTGCCAGTTCCTCACGGTTATCCTTGAATCGTGACATGTTGAAATTGAATAGGGAGTGCGTATGGGCCTTAAGAATATCTCAATCAAAACCAAGTGCAGTAAGCCCAAAAGAGGAACGCATCAATCCCTAGTAGTTTCTGAGTGTTCACAATGTACATAGATGACACATAATACAACAGAGTATAGTGTGCACTACCAACAAAGTTCCTACTGCACAAATGAACCAAAGGGGTAAGATAAAACACCCCAAATATTAAAGAACAATGAAGTCGGTTGTGCACCACCATCAATAAAAATATAAATAATAATTCAGAAGAGTCCCAGTTTGTTGAAAATATAATAACGTAGATTTTCGTAGATTTCTTCCAGAAAATGTATTTGGTCAGAGATA